>NW_026057586.1:41199538-41511275 GCF_023721935.1 Panthera uncia | reverse complement strand
GGGGCCTTTTGTGGTTCCATATGAATTTTAGGATTGCTTGTTCTAGTTTCGAGAAGAATGCTGGTGCAATTTTGATTGGGATTGCATTGAATGTGTAGATAGCTTTGGGTAGTATTGACATTTTGACAATATTTATTCTTCCAATCCATGAGCAGGGAATGTCTTTCCATTTCTTTATATCTTCTTCAATTACCTGCATAAGCTTTCTATAGTTTTCAGCATACAGATCTTTTACATCTTTGGTTAGATTTATTCCTAGGTATTTTATGCTTCTTGGTGCAATTGTGAATGGGATCAGTTTCTTCATTTGTCTTTCTGTTGCTTCATTGTTAGTGTATAAGAATGCAACTGATTTCTGCACATTGATTTTGTATCCTGCAACTTTGCTGAATTCATGTATCAGTTCTAGCAGACTTTTGGTGGAGTCTATCGGATTTTCCATGTATAATATCATGTCATCTGCAAAAAGCGAAAGCTTGACTTCGTCTTTGCCAATTTTGATGCCTTTGATTTCCTTTTGTTGTCTGATTGCTGATGCTAGAACTTCCAGCACTATGTTAAACAGCAGCGGTGACAGTGGGTATCCCTGTCGTGTTCCTGATCTCAGGGAAAAAGCTCTCAGTTTTTCCCCGTTGAGGATGATGTTAGCTGTGGGCTTTTCATAAATGGCCTTTATGATCTTTAAGTATGTTCCTTCTATCCCGACTTTCTCAAGGGTTTTTATTAAGAAAGGGTGCTGGATTTTGTCAAAGGCCTTTTCTGCATCGATTGACAGGATCATATGGTTCTTCTCTTTTTTTTTGTTAATGTGATGTATCACGTTGATCGATTTGCGAATGTTGAACCAGCCCTGCATCCCAGGAATGAATCCCACTTGATCATGGTGAATAATTCTTTTTATATGCTGTTGAATTCGATTTGCTAGTATCTTATTAAGAATTTTTGCATCCATATTCATCAGGGATATTGGCCTGTAGTTCTCTTTTTTTTACTGGGTCTCTGTCTGGTTTAGGAATCAAAGTAATACTGGCTTCATAGAATGAGTCTGGAAGTTTTCCTTCCCTTTCTATTTCTTGGAATAGCTTGAGAAGGATAGGTATTATCTCTGCTTTAAATGTCTGGTAGAACTCCCCTGGGAAGCCATCTGGTCCTGGACTCTTATTTGTTGGGAGATTTTTGATAACCGATTCAATTTCTTCGCTGGTGATGGGTCTGTTCAAGCTTTCTATTTCCTCCTGATTGAGTTTTGGAAGAGTGTGGGTGTTTAGAAATTTGTCCATTTCTTCCAGGTTGTCCAATTTGCTGGCATATAATTTTTCATAGTATTCCCTGATAATTGTTTGTATCTCTGAGGGATTGGTTGTAATCATTCCATTTTCATTCATGATTTTATCTATTTGGGTCATCTCCCTTTTCTTTTTGAGAAGCCTGGCTAGAGGTTTGTCAATTTTGTTTATTTTTTCAAAAAACCAACTCTTGGTTTCGTTGATCTGCTCTACAGTTTTTTTAGATTCTATATTGTTTATTTCTGCTCTGATCTTTATTATTTCTCTTCTTCTGCTGGGTTTAGGCTGCCTTTGCTGTTCTGCTTCTATTTCCTTTAGGTGTGCTGTTAGATTTTGTATTTGGGATTTTTCTTGTTTCTTGAGATAGGCCTGGATTGCAATGTATTTTCCTCTCAGGACTGCCTTCGCTGCATCCCAAAGCGTTTGGATTGTTGTATTTTCATTTTCGTTTGTTTCCATGTATATTTTAATTTCTTCTCTAATTGCCTGGTTGACCCACTCCTTCGTTAGTAGGGTGTTCTTTAACCTCCATGCTTTTGGAGGTTTTCCAGACTTTTTCCTGTGGTTGATTTCAAGCTTCATAGCATTGTGGTCTGAAAGTATGCATGGTATAATTTCAATTCTTGTAAACTTATGAAGGGCTGTTTTGTGACCCAGTATATGATCTATCTTGGAGAATGTTCCATGTGCACTCGAGAAGAAAGTATATTCTGTTGCTTTGGGATGCAGAGTTCTAAATATATCTGTCAAGTCCATCTGATCCAATGTATCATTCAGGGCCCTTGTTTCTTTATTGACTGTGTGTCTAGATGATCTATCCATTTCTGTAAGTGGGGTGTTAAAGTCCCCTGCAATGACCACATTCTTATCAATAAGGTTGCTTATGTTTATGAGTAATTGTTTTATATATCTGGGGGCTCGGGTATTTGGCGCATAGACATTTATAATAGTTAGCTCTTCCTGGTGGATAGACCCTGTGATTATTATATAATGCCCTTCTTCATCTCTTGTTACAGCCTTTAATTTAAAGTCTAGTTTGTCTGATATAAGTATGGCTACTCCAGCTTTCTTTTGGCTTCCAGGAGCATGATAAATAGTTCTCCATCCCCTCACTCTCAATCTAAAGGTGTCCTCAGATCTAAAATGAGTCTCTTGTAGACAGCAAATAGATGGGTCTTGTTTTTTTATCCATTCTGATACCCTATGTCTTTTAGTTGGCGCATTTAATCCATTTACATTCAGTGTTATTATAGAAAGATATGGGTTTAGAGTCATTGTGATGTCTGTATGTTTTATGCTTGTAGTGATGTCTCTGGTACTTTGTCTCACAGGATCCCCCTTAGGATCTCTTGTAGGGCTGGTTTCGTGGTGACAAATTCCTTCAGTTTTTGTTTGTTTGGGAAGACCTTTATCTCTCCTTCTATTCTAAATGACAGACTTGCTGGATAAAGGATTCTCGGCTGCATATTTTTTCTGTTTAGCACACTGTAGATATCGTGCCAAGTTTCAAAGGAGAGATCAGTCACGAGTCTTATAGGTCTCCCTTTATAAGTGAGGGCACGTTTATCCCTTGCTGCTTTCAGAATTTTCTCTTTATCCTTGTAGTTTGCCAGTTTCACTATGATATGTCGTGCAGAAGATCGATTCAAGTTACGTCTGAAGGGAGTTCTCTGTGCCTCTTGGATTTCAATGCCTTTTTCCTTCCCCAGTTCAGGGAAGTTCTCAGCTATAATTTGTTCAAGTACCCCTTCAGCACCTTTCCCTCTCTCTTCCTCCTCTGGGATACCAATTATGCGTATATTATTTTTTTTTAGTGTATCACTTAGTTCTCTAATTTTCCCCTCATACTCCTGGATTTTTTTATCTCTCTTTCTTTCAGCTTCCTCTTTCTCCATAACTTTATCTTCTAATTCACCTATTCTCTCCTCTGCCTCTTCAAGCCGAGCCATCGTGGATTCCATTTTGTTTTGCATTTCGTTTAAAGCGTTTTTCAACTCCTCGTGACTGTTCCTTAGTCCCTCGATCTTTGTGGCAAGAGATTCTCTGCTGTCCTGTATACTGTTTTCAAGCCCAGCGATTAATTTTATGACTATTATTCTAAATTCACTTTCTGTTATATTATTTAAATCCTTTTTGATCAGTTCATTAGCTGTTGTTATTTCCTGGAGATTCTTCTGAGGGGAATTCTTCCGTTTGGTCATTTTGGAGAGTCCCTTGCGTGGTGAGGACCTGCAGTGCACTTCCCCTGTGCTGTGGTGTATAACTGGAGTTAGTGGGCGGGGCCGCAGTCCGACCCGATGTCTGCCCCCAGCCCACTGCTGGGGCCACAGTCAGACTGGTGTGTGCCTTCTCTTCCCCTCTCCTAGGGGCGGGATTCACTGTGGGGTGGCGTGTCCCGTCTGGGCTACTTGCACACTGCCAGGCTTGTGTTGCTGGGGATCTGGCGTATTAGCTGGGGTGGGTAGGCAAGGTGCACAGGGGGTGGAGGGGCAGGCTTAGCTCGCTTCTCCTTAGGTGATCCACTCCAGGAGGAGCCCTGTGGCAGCGGGAGGGAGTCAGATCCGCTGCCGGAGGTTTGGCTCCGCAGAAGCACAGAGTTGGGTGTTTGCGCGGAGCGAGCAAGTTCCCTGGCAGGAACTGGTTCCCTTTGGGATTTTGGCTGGGGGATGGGCGGGGGAGATGGCGCTGGCGAGCGCCTTTGTTCCCCGCCAAGCTGAGCTCTGCGGTCCGGGGGCTCAGCAGCTCTCCCTCCCTTTGTCCTCCATCCTTCCCGCTTTCCGAGCAGAGCTGTTAACTTCTGACCTCCCAGACGCTAAGTCGCGCTTGCTGTCGGAACACAGTCTGTCCGGCCCCTCCGCTTTTGCCAGCCAGACTCGGGGGCTCCGCTTGGCCGGCGAGCCGCCCCTCCGCCCCGGCTCCCTCCCGCCAGTCCGTGGAGCGCGCACCGCCTCGCCGCCCTTCCTACCCTCTTCCGTGGGCCTCTAGTCTGCGCTTGACTCCGGAGACTCCCTTCTGCTAATCCTCTGGCGGTTTTCTGGGTTCTTTAGGCAGGTGTAGGTGGAATCTAAGTGATCAGCAGGACGCGTTGTGAGCCCCGCGTCCTCCTACACCGCCATCTTCCGGAACTCCCTAAAGTGTTCTATTTTTAAAAGGCATTGTTTTGGTTTTGAGAATATAGAAAATGTCAGAAAAGTAATTATAAAGTATAAAGAAAGAGTTGAGTTCCTGATAACATCAGGAAAAAAATAACTAGTGTGATTTTAAGTTACCCAGAATTTTTGCATTGACAAATTAAAATGTCGATCAAGCATTTGAAAACAAAAATAGGAATAGTAACTACAATCTTCAAGAATATCTACTCCTGAAAAACTAACAATGGTCATAAGTTGTCAGTTTGTTACAGAGTAAAATATTGCTACCACGAAGTTAACTTATTTTTCTTGCTTCTAAAAATTATTTTTCAATGTGGGGCCAAAAAAAGAAAAAACCCTCAACACTTCACAGCCTAAAGACATACTGTTTGAAATTACCTCGTGGGAAAAAAAAGGAACTGCAAAGGTGTTCTCTGAACCGATTTTGATCTCTGCAAGGATATGAACTATAATGATCAGAGGGCATTCTAAAATGCTTCAAAAATGGTTAAATCAAGGAATAACTCAGCCTGGACACCCTTTATCTTTTTAAGATTGAATGCTAGTGAGCAAGCCACAGCAATAATAGTATTCGAAGTATAAAGATGAGATATTAAGTAACTGGATGTTCTTTCAGCATAGTGTTAAGCTATTGTACATTCTTCAAGGTTTAACACACAACCTATGCCTATAGACAGCTGTACCTTCATATGATATAATTAGAAAATATCAAATGTGTCTCAATTGAATAAGGTCTATAGTTCCATATCGAATAAAAGCTATAGTTCTGAAAGACAGTATGGTCTATTTTCTAAGTAAAACAAAGAGCTCTAAATATTATTGCAAATATGTATCCTAATTTGTTGGATTTTTACGATCATTTTTGCATGAGAAACAGAAATAATGTATTATGCACCATTTAACTTTTTAAATGTAAAAGACAGAATAACATCCTACAAAGAGAATGTTTGCAATTAAAAAAAAATATAGATAGTGCACTCTACATTGAAGGGTTCAGAAAACTTTGTTATCCACATATATTTGCCACATATTTTGCAAGTCCATTACTTGCAAAAGTCCATTACTTTTCTTCACATATGAAAATTCTGGATAAACCCATATATAAGAGATATATTTTAATAGTTAGAATAAATTTAATTTTCCTGTTTAAGGATTTGGTATGTACTCATCAATAAATCTTTGTGATGTTACCTTTTTGTTACAAATAATTGCTTTGAATAGCCATTATCTAAGTTGACCCCCTACATTTCCAGTATAGTTGGTTAGTTAGTATTACCATTTATATCTACCTTTCCTCAAAAGTGATTGGAGCTTTGTCACATGAGAATAAAAGTCAAAATGGCAGGAATACATTGACAGTGTTTTAACCAAGGTAGACAGCAAGTACTGGAAATATTCATTGACCCTTTAACTAAGTATGTTCTTTGCAAATTTTTATCACTTTTATTTTTTTTAAAGTTTATTTCTTTATTTTGAGAGAGAGAGAGCGTACACATGTGTGCAAACAGGGCAGGAGCAGAGAGGGAGGGAGGAAGACAGAATGCCAAGCAGGCTCTGCGTTGTCAGCACGGAGCCCAACACAGGGCTCGATCCCACAAACTGAGATCAGGACCTGAGATGAAATCAAGAATTGGATTCTCAACTGACTGAGCCACCCAGGAGCACCATCATTTTGCTTTGCTTAAAGCAGAGGATCATCCTAAACACTTGTCTTAAAAACAAGACATTGATTCTACTCACATGCTGTGAGCTATGTGCTCTTGAAAAAAAAAAAGCAAAAACTCTCATTGTTTTGTTTTGTTTTTTTGCCTCATTTTCCTCATCGGGGAAAAAGGACACTGAGCTAGCTAGATGATTTCTAAAATCGATTTAGTCTCTAAAGTGCAATGTAATAAATTCAAATACACTTACTATTCTCTTCAGTACATATTTATCCTCTAGCTGAAAAAATAAGTATATCCCAGTTTTGAATTCTACATACATTTCTGTATATCAAAAATGTGGACAATCAGAAACAACCTAGACAAAGAAAAAAATCGGAACTGTTAGATAATAGGTAACCGTAAAATAACTTGAAAAGTGTTTGGCATTTTAGAAACTATGGAATTATCATCATCTTCATCATCATCATTATTTTATTCTCAGAATTAATTGAGCATGTCACATGTTCCAGATCTCATGCTAAGATGTTTGAAGCTCTATTTTATTATTGTCTAAAAAAAGAGATTTACTACAGTCTGAAGTGTATTTATATTTTTACATTTTTAGAATATATTTGAACTAAAGTTATACCATACTAATTACATTTTAAAATTCACATTTTAACATTTTATTACTAGATATTTATGACATCTCTGGTCACATTATTACATTTTATTTATTTTCACACTAATGAAACTCTTCACAGTAAACATAATATAAATAATATTATTTGTGATTGATTTTACACACAGTCATTTATTTAGGCCTGGTGGCTTTTAAGCATTCCTGAGAAGATTTATAAATGAAGATACCAATGAAAAAAGCAATTGGTAAATATTAATAATGTATAGAGATTTGTGAAATATTATATAGCCGTTCTTTGCCATAATTTTTGAAATTACTCTGAATTTTCTTCACCACTGCTGTCAGCACAGTGCAAATCTGCATTACTTCATGTCTGTGTTTTATTAATATTCTTTTAAGTCTTCTGCCTCTGATTCTTTCCACTTCATTTCATTCAGAAAAATGTGTAGAAAAACTTTGCAAAATGCCATACCATAGCTCCCAAATACTGAGGAGACTATGTTGTTGTTTCTCCACTTAATTAAAGGTTTCAGTTTTTTCACTAGTCTGTATAGGTCCCTCTTCTGCATCAATGTCTCAGCAGAAAGCATCTTTTAGAAAAGGCATGCTAACTATCCGTTTTCAGACTGTGAGTCCCCACCTTACCCTTCTCTAGCCAACAATCACTTATCTACAAATGGATCTACCTCAAACCCCACCTGTTGCATTAAGCCATTTCTGCAGTTTCAGATGAACTGTACCAAATGCTAATCTCTAAACTTTCATAGAACATCAAGTCATATATTATTAGTTACCCATCCCTATATGTTGTCTATTTATAGCTCTAATATCCTAATTGACACGTTTAGGGCCTGAAGACCCTTATAATAAGCATCTTCATATTTGAATTTGATCCTTGAATTTAGGATACAGGTTTTTAGCTTCAGGACCATGTGGGATAAAGGCTTAGGGCTATTTATTGGGATAAAGGCTTAGTGCAGAATCCTGCAATGTCTTGCAGTCCAGCACCTGAATACTTCTGTCTCGCCACTCACCATACCACCCTCACCCTGTAGACACCAGCCCAAGGGATCCTTTCTCACACCGTTTTCCATGCCCATCAAGGTTTGTGCCTATGCTGTCACTTCGGCCTCATGTGTTCTTCTTTTTTTTATTATTATTTTTTAATGTTCATTTATTTTTTAGAGAGAGAGAGACAGAGTGTGAGCAGGGGAAGGAATCCAAAGCAGGCTCCAGGCTCTGAGCTATTAGTACAGAGCTCTATGTGGGGCTCCAACTCTCAGACCTTGAAATTAGGACCTGAGCTGAAGTGGGAGGCATAACAAACTGAGCCACCCAGGCGCCCCTGCCTGGTGTATTCTTGCTCCTCCTTTGTCTTGTTAACATCTATTCAATGCTCAGATATCAATTCAGTATCCTTTAGCTGAAAGCTTTCACTCATAACACCAGGCATGTCTTCTTTGTAGCTACCAACATGCTTGGAATTTCATATATACGTGTTTATTTGTCTTTCTTTGCTATCCAATTAGAAAACATCCATCTGATATCTCAGGCAAAGAATAGTGCCTGGAACGTAGTAGGCATTCAATACATAGTTTTAAACTAAGCCATAAGTCTTCTAAAAGTCATGGTATCTAGAAATATGACAGCTATAATATCCTACATGGAAAACTCCCCAACAAGGGACATGCATCCCTATTTGACTGGTCCACGGTGCTTTACTCTTTACTTAATTTTCTTCACTAGATGAGACTATCATTAATAAAGTCAATTCTTTAAAAAAACGGAAAATAAAAGGGGCTAGCTCTAAATTCTTACTATACATCCAAAATAATTTTTATTACACAGTAACAAAGAATCTACTGTGAGCCTAGATTTCCTCAACTTTAAAAGCATCATAAAAAAATAAAAATTAGGGCTCTTGGGTGGCTTAGTCAGTTGAGCATCTGACTTTGGCTCAGGTCATGACCTCATGGTTCATGAATTCAAGCCCCACGTTGGGCTCTGTGCTGACAGCTCAGAGCCTGGAGCCTGCCTCAGATTCTGTGTTACCCTCTCTCTCTCTCTCTGCCTCTCTCTCTCTCTCTCTCTCCCTCAAAAATAAATGAACATTTAAAAAATTAAAAGCAAACATGGAGTGGCTGGGTGGCTCAGTCGGTTGGGCATAGGACTTCAGCTCAGGTCATGATCTCACAGTTTGTGGATTTGAACCCCGCATCAGGCTCTGTGCTGACAGCTCAGAACCTGGAGCCTGCTTCAGATTCTGTGTCTCCCTCTCTCTCTGCCCTTCCCCTGCTCACACTCTATCTATCTCTGTCTCTCAAAAATAAATAAACGTTAAAAAATAAATAAAAATTAAAAAATTAAAAAATTAAAATCATATCAACTATATAAACCAAGTTCATATATACTTATGTAAAAATAAATAAAATATAAATGTAAACAAATATTTATATATTAAATATATCATATGTATTTTATACAGTATAGATAATACATATACTATATATTTAATAGTATAAATGTAAAATGTTATCAGATAAATTATGCTAAAGTGACACAAAGCATTGTCCTAATTATATCCATGAAATCTTAAATAGTCTTTTGGAATTATCATTAGCTGAGAAGAATGTCAAAATTAATCTTCTTTAAAGCGAATTCTGCTGTGTAGTAAAAGGTATTATAGTGAGTTTCTGATGTGCTCAGTACTAAAGCAGAAACTGATATGGCACCAGGCTAAACACTAAGACAGCAGAGATTTTTAAAATCCATTAGATTGTAATGTCATTGACAGGAGGGAACAGGTATTTTATTCCCCTTGTAACCCTCTGTCTTTCACTATATAGGACAGGATTTTGCACAGAGTGAATGGTCAATAACTTATTGTCGTGGTGACTGCTAGATAATGAGTCATGAAGAATAGCTAAATTAGACTCGGGAAAAATCCGCAAAGCTGAAACAATCATGTGTGTTGCAATGAACATCAAGAGACTAGTCAAAGGATGGCAGTGACAGAATAAGATTTGTACACCTGGTAAAAGTGTTGCTGCGCAGCTATTCAAGAAGTAACAGACTGACTTAATGTGATGTTAAGTGCGAATTCAGGAATATAAAGTAGAAAACTCATGATCTGTTATCACAGATTTCAAAGCAATAATTACAGCTAGAAGAAAAGAAATCCCACTAGGTACCTCCGAAATTACACCGTCAGAGGACTTTGTTATCTTCACCTTTGTACTCGTATGTTTTAAATAACATTTTTAGAGAGTTAAGTTGAATACTTCTTGTAGAGCAGCTATTACAGGAAGTATTTATATAGCCAAGTAAACGTGGAATCCAGATATGTTTTCCGTCAAAATCAAGCAGCATAGTAATTGTGTTTGTATCTTTCAAACCCAAGTGGTGTTTTTCATTTTAATCCCCTAGGCATTTCATGGTATATGTATATGCTTAACAGTAATGTCATCACTCCATGTGAAATGGCAATGATTTGAAAATATTAATATGTTCTTGGTATATTACTTAAGGTGATCTTTAAATGTATCTGTGTCTCTTTAGGCAATCCTGGACAGAAAACTCTGTAAAGGAATCTAATTTGGGGGTTGCCATTCCGTAAACCTGGAACTCAGTCAAGCAGTCATGCCCAATTGAACCTGGTGGATATGTATGGCAGGGGAAAAAGAAGCCCTAAGTTATAGATGCTTCTATTAGCCAGCTAGGGAAGTCTCTCAGCCAGACTAGATAGTAAGTTCTACCATCCAGATAGCTTTAGCCTTACATGTAGGAAAGCAAGCAGTGCCCAGAGGAAAGAAATGGGGTTGAAAGGGGTGGAGGAGGCTGTGTGATCTCATAGTGGCTCCTTTACCTGTTCAGTTAGAGGACACAGCGGGGGTGGATGTGGAAGGAAAGGGGAGGGCACCAATTCACTTACTTGGTTCATCCTGGCAAAACCTGAGTGTCCTAAAGAAAATATATCTGATTAAATTAAGTTGAAGTTATCAGAAATAATTGAATTTTTTTCCGCTATCAAACAGGTAGGAGCTAATGAGGAAGACCAGAAAATTTTTCATAACGTAAAGCTACTATAGTACTGTCCATATCTGAACATTACAGTTGGACTCCTACCTTCTCCCTTTAACCTGAAATTCATTTATATATGCTATCATTCTATACAGAATAGAGAAAGACTTGTAAAAATATGTGTTTCCAGGTTAACTGGGTTATGAAGAAATAAAGAAGATAACCAGAAGTATCTTTACAAAGTGTTGACATTCCAGAAAAAAAACAAAACAAAACAGAATAAACAAAACCAGAACATTTCCCACAACATTGGTATCAAACAAAATGAATAAATAAAATGACTGATTACTGATCAATTTTTCCAATTTTTTCTTTTATATGTATGTTTTCATATTCTAAAAGGAATTCATAATTATAGTTTAAAAATTGGGAAAATTGAGACAGTAGTAAAAATGGAATTAAAAGTATCCATAATACCAACACAGCTATAATCATCATAAACACATTTTTGCATCACTTTATAGTAGTTTCCAATATATATTTAGGATCATATTGCATACATACTTATAGATTATTTTTATAATCTTAAAATTAACCATTATTAAAATTATGCAATAACCTTTTTTAAAGGCATAACAATATGTTCTTTGCATGTAGCAGGATTTATTTATATACTCTCATAATTTGGATGTAATATTCCATTCTATGGCTGTTATATTCAGTGAGGGCATTATCTGTCTGGCAAAATACATACCCTTATTTCTATAAATTTATTTTTTCCCAAATATTCATGGACCAAAAAAGTTGAGAAAATATTAAATTGCAAAATTTTGTGTAGGTCAACATTGTAAATTTATATTCCCTTTATCTTGCTTACCAACCATCCTCTTTCGACTCACTACTCACCTCCTATTCAACTGTAAACTTGATAATTTTTTAATCCACGCGTCAATGGGCAGTTCTCTCTATGCTACCACACTTGACTCAAAATGAATCTTCCCCAAATTGTATTAAAACATTTTGTGTCTACTCTTCCTCCCTATGACATAGACATCTTGACTCCTCAGATGCTCTAAACTTACGAAAATCTGCAGTCACTTGAGTCAATGGGATTGTAGCATGGGTACAGCAATTGGTAGTTAGGACATTTGTTTAGGTATTCTGAGCCTTTCCCCATGTCTACTAATGTTCATTATATGGTTACACATAATCTACCTTTGCATCAATTAATAATGTGTGTCCTTCTATTTTCAGCCATATTTCACAAATTAAATCGTTAGAATCATATTATAACTTACGGAGCATTCCTTTTGATTGTTAATTAACTTAAGCACTTAGAATATCAAACTTCTCCACTGTTAAATTGAAAAATTGTCCTATAGTTCTCACATGATGGCTAGTAATGTAACTAAATGAAGGTATTTGACAGGGAGAGGAGATTTCTAATTTCTAATGATTTCCAGCTCAGGATGAGAAAATATGGCTCTGTTTGGCATGCTTTATTATTTGTGTGTTAGAGTCGTGTGATCAAACAAGCAGCCAATCTCTTGGTATTAAGATGAATTGTTGAGAGCTAGTTCTGTGTATTTTGCTGTATATTTAATGTGGTGTGGTCAAATATGCCAAATAAGTTATTATTTACTGTTAATACGCTAAATACTATCTTCTGTTCATGCTTCTTCTTGACGTTATGTTACCATCATTAAATGTAAGACCATCTGATGGGGTTTGGTTTTGAGTACACCACAATTAGAAATCCCACTTGATACAGGATCTGCACAGAGCTAATACTGTGCTGAAAATCAATATTACAAATTTCTGTTGTAATTCCTTCGTGGTTTCTATAATATTTAGTGAGGATTTATTCTAAAATGAATAAAGACTATTTTGGGTAAGTAGAGAGCAGAGGGAAAGAGCAATCAAATGGCAGACTAAATGAAACTCAATTGTAATAAACAAATGCTGAATACAATCATTCCACTCAAGTTTACTTTCTTTTTCTTTGTGTTTATCAAATGCATATTGCAGTCAGTAAACCAACAATTACTTAAAATAATTTATTATAAATAGTCATAGGAAAGCCAAGCTCTTCGGATAGCTTTCTGACATACTGGAGTAGCAAAAGTGCAAAAAAATACACTATAAACCAGAACAAGCTGAGAGTTGAAAGCCTCCTGCCTTATTTCTTTTTTCCATAGGCATTTTGCATTTAAGCAGTTAGAAATTTTTAAGTAGATCAGAGTATTAGATTTCTTAAGCGTTACAACTTATTTTGAGAAAAGCTATTTATTGAATACCTATGACATGCTAGACACCGACCAACCAAAGTAATGAAACTCATGTTCTTTTGCTATATAAAATTAAAATCTCTACATATTTGCATTCTAGTACTTGAAAAAGTCTTGGATATTTTTATGATTATTTTATGGATTCAAATCTGGCATCTCTACTAAATTCAATTGCAATGAACTTAGTTTTTTGAGCAAGAACTATAAGGAAATAATTATGCTGTTGAAAGGAATATGATAAAAAATGATCTCTTCCCTATTTCTCTACATTTTGAGAAATTATTAATAAAACATCATATAGTTAAGATAAATGGGAGCTCTTAATTCAAGTAAAGATCCTCTTTCATAAATAAATGCTTTGAAGTAGTTTTGAATGATGTCATGTAAAATGGAGAACATTTTGAAGGGCAATGTGGAGGAGAGGATGAGAACTTTCCGGGTAGATTGCACACGAAGCAGCATGTTGTTTGATTTTATCTATTTATCTGTATATCTATAAATCTACATATGCATGTAGCTCCACTATTGAGTTAAAGAGAGAAATAAATCTGATATTAGAGGGAACTATAGGGAATATTCCATGACATTGACAAGAGTTGATAATTTCACATATATTTAGGTAGAAAATAGATTGTTATAGTATGCTTTGGAACTGAATGATAATATGGGGGGTATTATAATCTAGGAGTGTAGTGTGGCTCTCCATAAATTTGATCATGATATTTATTAATGAAAGTATTTTACTTTAAATCCCTTATATAAGCCCTTTTCATAAATAATCCCCTTATTTCTGAAAAAGTTATTTTACGAAATGCTACCTATTCTATCTACAAAGCACTCTGATATTTTCTATTCTGTTCACTTACACTGCATAAATGTTAGTCTGCCTTCGTTACATCTATTTCATAATGTGTCTCTGGAGTTTGAAAAATATTGCCGTAGCAATAGCAACTATTGTTGATATATAGGAAAGATTAACTTGAAGAGAAGCTAACCTAGGAAGATTAGCTATGGAATAATAAAGACCTGAATTAGATTGTGGTGCACTTTAATGTTACGAGGGAAATCATGAAATACAAGAGAAAATATAAACATTAGGGAAGATATTAACGTCTAAAACACCAGAGATAGTTAATAGAAAGAAATGGATTTGCTTGTGTGTGTGTGTGTGTGTGTGTGTGTGAGTGCACGCACGTGTGTCTATTTGTCTGTCTCTCCCATCTGTCTCTCTCGTCAGAATATAGGTTTCACTGAGGTAGAGACTTTATGATTCTTGTTCACTGCTGTGTCCCCAATCACTACAAAGCTATCAGGTATATAGTTAGTGCAGAAATAATATTTGTTGAATGAACAAAACAACCAAGTAAGATAACTAAAATATTAAAATAGCAAACATCAGCCTAAAAACTCTCTTTACATTCATCAAGTCAAAGCGTTTTATGTTTTTTTTTCTGTTTTATGTGTTCTTCTATGAAAAACTTTATAACATATTGATTTCATTCTACTAAATAAAAGCAGAATTCATTACCAACTGTGATGACAATATGATATTTGAAAAATACAAGCTCTTTTGTGATGACATAATTAACCTCAGAGACTCCACATGTGATCATACAGGATAATCAAGGGATTGTCTTGAGAAAAATAAAATATATTTATAAAGAGGCAGAAACATTATCTTATTTATTTTATTATCCTCCAAACCCAGCAATGTGACTGTCACACAATAAGGACTAAATAAATACTTCAAATATGCAAGACTAATCTTTTACTTACTTGTTTTCTTATCGAACATATCATATATGTCTATTGCAGAGGATTAAAAATACAAATTAACAAAAAGAGTAAAACAAGTATCACTTTACAGCCAGAGATAACTGCTAATACTTGTGTATTTATGTTTACATATATGCATACACACACAATACACATACACATGCAAGTGTATTTTAGTTTTATTTATTTTTAAAAACACAGAACCATTATTGCGCATATTTTATAACCTTGTTTAAAGTTGCTTAACCTCATCAACATTATCCATTTCATGGGGTTATTATGGGGAGGAAATGAGAAAAATGCATGTATGGCACTTAATACGGTGCCTAGCACATAAAAAGAAATCAACAAATGTTAACAACTACCATTGAAATCCTACTGTTTTATAATCTATTTCATATTCACTTAACAATATATAATAAACACTTTTGTGCCATTAAAAATTATTCTACAATGTTATTTTAATAGCTTCAGCATATTCCATTATATACGATTGTATTTTCACCCATCCTATTTTCTTGGGCATTTAGATTGTCCTTTTCACTATTAAATCCTTGCTTCGAAGAACACCCTAATAGATACATATTTGCATACATGAAGCTTATTTGCTTAAAATATAGTTTCAGATTTTTAAAAAAATTATTTATTTATTTTGAGAGAGGGAGAGAGAGAATCAGCAGAGGAGGGGCAGAGAGAGAAGGGGACAGAGCATCCAAAGCTGGCTCAATGCCAACAGCAGAGAGCCCAATGGGGGCTTGAACTCATGAACCTTAAGATAATGACTTGGGCCGAAGTCAGATGCTTAAGGGACTAAGCCACCTGGGCACTCCAAGGTTTTTTTAATTTAAAAAAGAAGTTATACACACAGCTTTAAAAGACATATGGTATTGCAGGCTTATGTTGTTACTAAAAATTACTAATAGAAATATAAGTAATATTTTTATTATAAAATAGCAAGCTTATGTCTTATTTCTGCTGTTCTCAGTTCTTAGTTCTTAAAACCATAGGCAATTATGTTTATACCTATTGGTACCATATTCTAAATAATTTTTCCTTCTCATTCTCTCTCTGTCTCTCTCACTGTCTTTTTTTTTTTTTTTTCTTACTAGGAATCAATTGACTTCCTAGAAGGGAAACTAAGAAATCTCCCTTCAGCACATTTCTTACCATCATTTTTGATAAACCAATATTTAGTGTTTTCAATGTAACTTTTATTCACAATGGAGCCCCATGAAGTACATAAAGATGTATTTCTTCTTTAAAATATTTTTTAATATTCTCTGGAGTTTATGTATGCCTAATTGCATCATTTTTTGTTTCCATAGATCACTTGCCAATTATTTTCCAAACTCTCTGGCAAAGTTGAAATTTTATTTTTAAACTTCAGTTATCGCCTGCTTTATTTTCTACTCAGAAACATTTTCTGGGGCACCTGGGTGGCTCAGTCAGTTGAGCCACTCACTTAGGTTCCACTCATGAACTCACAGTTGCTGGGTTCCAGCCTCTCAACTGGGCCCGGTATCTTCCAGTACTGACATCGTATGTTATTTTTTTTTTTTTAAGTTTATTTATTTTGAGAGAGAGAGAGAGAGCATGTGTGTGAAAGAAAATGGGGAGAGGCAGAGAGAGAATCCCAAAGAGTCTCCACATTCAGCATGGAGCACAACTTGGGGCTCAATATCACAACCTCAAGACCATGACCTGAACCAAGAGCAAGAATTGGACGCTTAACCTACTAAGCCACCCAGGCTCCCCTGACATAGTAGTGCTTTAATCTTTCCAAATAAACCTCCCAATTTCCGTTTGGATGAAAGAGCACAAGTAAGCAAGATTTAAATAGCGAGAGGCATCTTGACATCCACCGTAAAGTTTTTAACCAGTCCACCATTTATCAGCCCCTGCTGTCCCTCTCCTTCACGGGCACCTGTGATGTCAGCTTCATGAGATGTCATTCACATCTCTGGAGGAAACTGAGTTCGCTTTTATTGCCCTATTCTTCCACAAGCTTCTGCTACCTTCAATATCCTAGGTTTTTCTTACCACTTGGATTAAGTGCCAGGTTTTCTTTGCCATTTTGGATGTTGACCCCAAGACATTGCATTTTCACATATAATTACCTGCATGCAGGACATGTAAGGTAATCACTACTTAAAACAAGTTTCTCTGCCTTGCAAGAAATGCATTAAGGACTTGAGAAATGGCATTAAGCGCTCCCCAGACAAGCCAATGGGATGTGAATTCCATGAAACATGAAGGTGATGCTGTTCATTTTCATAATGACTTCAATACCACATGCAATGCCCTGGGCATAAATATACACACCATGCCTATAGCATAAGTAGAATACTTAGAGGAATGCACGACCAGCATCATTTTCAGAGGAGGTGAGTAAATAAGATCATTCCATAATACGACATTTTTTTCCTGGTATTACATTTCTATGCATGTAAGGTTGCAACCTTCAAAAGAATGTCCACAGGAAAGCATGGTTGCCTGCAGTTCTAAAATGTACAAACACTTTAGGGCTATTAAGAATTGGATTCCAGTGAAATGAACTGAAGGGAAACCCACAAAGTTTCCACTTCATATCCTGCTTAACTTCAGTTATTTTTCCCAACTGGTGTAAAAACTGCCTTGAACTTCCAAATATTTTCTCCTGAGAGTTAGAAGTTCTTGCACTTACAGTGTAAGAAAACTCACTCAAATACCATCTAGAAAGAAAACAGAACAAAAATAAGTACCCACAGAGATAAGGACCAAAATCTTCCAGTAGCCTAAAGATGATGTATGAGTTCACATACTGACTTATTTATTTATTTCAATTTTGAAAAAAAAATGTTATTTACCTTGCTTCACCTACAAGCTCACCTACAAGCTTTGAACAGACCACGTGTTTATCCCAAAATATTTATTAGTTTGCCACATGAACTGTTCTTTTTGGGGATAAAATAATCTGATAGATCTTACATTCTAGTAAGCAGATAAAAACAAACAGCATAAGGTACTAGTAATCCTGTGAAGAAAATAAAACATGATGACGTAGCGGAGACCTAGAGAGCTAATGTAGATTGGATGGTCAAAGAAAGTCTCCTATGGGTGTCTGGGTGGCTCAGTCAGTTAAGCGTCCAACTCTTTATTTCGGTTCAGGTCATGATCTCCCGGTTCATGAGATCAAGCCACATATTGGGCTCTGCACTGACAGTGTGGAGCCTGCTTGGGATTCTCTTTCTCCCTTTCTCCTTGTTTACCCCTCTCAAAATTAAAAAAAAAAAAAAAAGGAAAGGAAAGTCCCTTGAGAAAGTGACATTTGAGCTGAAATTTGAATGATGAAGAGAAGCCTAGGTGTAAAAATCTTCATGATCAGAAACGCAAAGGAGACCAGGTAGCATAAGGCGTGTGTGTCTGTTGGGAGGAGAGGTGTAAATGAGCAGAGGATGTTAGAGCAGAAAATAAAATGCAACTACCAAAGAAAGAAAGAAATCAAGAGAGATGACAGACTGGGATGGAATAGGGCAGGAACCAAAGAGAATCAGTGAAAATATGTGGTCATAGAGAATCTGTGAAAGGGATTTATGTTTATTTACTTATTTTTGTGTTCCTTGTTTTTTCTATTTTTACTTTGTTAAATCCGATTATTTTTGTAATCGCCTGTTCTACAACCACTTTGCAGCAATTTTATGTGCAAGGTCCTGTGTGGATTTATTCTAATTTGACCAGATTGTACTGGGAAGACTGCAAAATGCTGCGAGATCCCAGAACCAGTTTTATCCCTCCTGTGGGCATTGGCCAACATGACAATTCTTAAGCTTCAGTCACACCTATTTTTTCCCCTTTCTGCCTCCCAAGTCCCTCAGCTGTAGGAATTACAATCCTTGTCTGTTTCGACCTGCAAATCCTTTCTAATTTTTTGCTGGCTTTGTGCTCAGGAGAGGATGTAACACTGCTATACCCTCCTATTACAAGAGAGGTTACAGGAGAATGATATACGCCAGAGGACAAATGCACAAACCAAGAAAACAGAGTCCTTGTATATGGATCCTGAGTCTAATCAAATTTTGGTACTATCCGTCCCTAACCTTTTCTCTGATGACTGAATTTTGCACAGGTTAACCCGCTGTTCCCTGGCCTTTTTTTTTATGTCTTTGCTTTCTGCAGCATAATTACTGGCTTTTTCAGATCTTTATTTGGACATAATTACATTTTTTAATAATTTCTATGTGATTTTAAAAAGTATACTTGTTTATTCTACACATCTTAAAAGAACCACTTGTTACTGAAGTGGCCAGTATGTTCTGGAAAATTACAGAGTTATTATATTCATCACTTAAATTTCCCAATATGTAATTGGATAACATGTTCTGTACCCCACACACCCCAAGTGAAAGGGGGGCAGTGGTTGACATTTCATTTATCAGGTGTTATCTTCTGTTATTAAACAGAGTAGAATAAAATTCCTTCTCTTTGCATTTAACCTCAGTACTTTATATCTTTTTTAAAGCAGTCTTAATTAAATCTAAGAATCCTCTGCAAGTTAAGTGAATGAAAGGCTTCCTTGTTCCATACAAATACTTACTCATTAAAAGTGAAAAAAATAAGATGATAAAATTTTCTCAGTGATATTTATTTTTTATAAAACAACAAATTAGAATTCTGCAGATATAATGTCTCATTTAACATTCTGTCTATTTAGAAAAATTCAATATTGTCATTAATTGTATTTGACAGTTGAAAAAATAGTCCTCTGAGACAGTGTATATTAAGACACTGCTAAGTTTCATATCTATGAATTTTCATTAGATTTTCTTACTGTTACATTTAAATAATAATTTCATGGTGGCAATAATGATAATAGAAAAGGAATAAAATTTGAGGAACATAAAATTATAAATAAAACTTCATACATAAAACTGCATATATTTCATTTCACATACATATTTATGATAAATAGCTATTTTCTCAAAGTATTAAATTTTTCTCAAGATAGGCAAAGTTAAATTGCGTTAAAATGTTAATAGAATCACAGTTGTCTATTACAAAATGCTACATTTTACAATAAAATGTCCAATGACTTAAATGGATTCAAAGATAGTCATTGAGTAAAATCCAAATAACTTGCAACTTCTTGTTTTTATTAGATATACTCCACAGTTTCTAGAACATGGAAATTTTTTTTTAATTTTAATATTTATTTATTTTTGTGAGAGAGAGAGAGACAGATACAGAGACAGAGCACGAGTGGAGGAGGGGCAGAGAGAGAGGGAGACACAGAATCCAAAGCAGGCTCCAGGCTCGGAGCTGTCAGCACATACCCTGATGGGGGGCTTGAACTCACGAACCATGATATCATGACCTGAGTTGAAGTTGGATGCATGACTGATTGAGCTACCCAGGTGCCCCTATAACATGGAAATATCTTTAAAAGATTATGCTTATAACTCTGATATTATCACATATTGTCAAACTTAATCATTTCCCCAAATGAAAATTATATCAGCAACTCCCACTTTTCAGATTTTCAATACCACTTTTTAAAAAAGATATAAAATAAGATAACAGAGGGGACTAAACCTAGGCTTTATTTCTGCTGAAAGAAGGATGAATTTGGGCAATTAACATGTAAATAAAGAATAGATATGATGAAATTATAATTCAAAAATTCCCTCTTAGGAAGCCCCTAGCATAGCAATGTTTTTAATCAAAACATATAATAGAAAGTCCCATTTTCTTCTTCCCCATACATTTACCCTCTTTTATAAAAATACAGTCTCCATAGTTACTTCTTGATATTCTGCACAGCCAATCCATCATAGTACATTGCAAACCATCCTGTGCATTTACAATGATGTAACTTAAGTGTCTATAAAAAAGGAATATTTTTATTCATCTTTCAAGATATTATAATTCCTTATACTTAACTATGTCATGAAGACTAAAATGGAGCATTCAAATATGCTAACGAAAGGTTTGACTTCTTAATAACCTTAATAATAAAATCTCTTGCCTCACAAATATCCAAGGTTTGCCAAATTTCTGAAAGCATAGGGAGATTTTCTGGAATGGTGCATGAGAATTCACTGGCATCAGCACATCAGCATGCCAGATTTTTTCTCTCTTTGGAGAGTGATGGAGTCTACAGGCTGGGATTATACTTGGGCAAGTTATGCCATGAACCATGACCCTTTGCAAGATGTCTTTTTTCTTTCCCTTTTTTTAATTTTTTAAAATGTTTTTTTAATTCATTTTTGAGAGACAGAAAGGTACAGCACACTAAGGGGGGTGGGTGTAGAGAGAGAGAGGGAGACACAGAATCTGAAGCAGGCTGCAGGCTCTGAGCTGTCAGCACAGAGCCCGACGTGGGGCTAGAACCCACGAATCGTGAGATCATGATGTGAGCCGAATTTGGATGCTTAACTGACTGAGCCACCCAGGCACCCCAAGATGTATTTTTTTCTATCATCAGTGTGGAAAATATATCATACAACAGCTCGGGCGACTTTGTTGAAGTTCTCTGATGCAGCTATGCTGTGCTTAAAGATTCTATGCAATAAATCTCTTATTACATGATTATAAATCCATCATTAATTAATGGGTTACTAAGGTATGAGATTAATTTACTGAAATTAAGAAGTATTTTTTCCCCAACATTCCAAATACGGTAGAGGAAGAGTTCTGACTAGATGTCAGAGAGGCCCTGGGATCACAGAGTGAATGTGAGAATGTATCTATAGAAGTTGTATTGCATGGTATGGGTGACACCCTCTTCCATTTTCATGTTTTGCCAAATGTGATGACTTCACAGCATCTCAGGAATCGAGTTGCCAAAATATTTGAAAACTCCCTACTTTAGGCAGAAGGACAGGGGACAGCATAGGTAAAAGTACATTGGAAAATTTAATATATGATAAATGAAATTTATTGTATTGTGATCTGTTTCATTATTAGCAGAGGATAAAACATGGTCTTGCCCAGAGGTAGTACGGGGATCCTCTATCTTTTGGTAGCTAGGGTAGCTAACTATGGAACTATGGAACTAAGGAGACAAGGAAAAATTCTTTCATTTCTTCAAGCCACTGCTGGAGATTAGAGCAGCCAAGGTTTTCTCAAGTCAGCAATGAGACATTTGCCCCAATCAGATGTGATTCTGTCATTGCATATGACAGAAAAGTAGAAAGAGTGGAGATAAAAGTCAAACAAAAGTCAAACAACACAAAGCTCAGACACATAACAAACTGCCAGTTCAACACTGAAGGATCTACTTCTCATCCTCCCTCATAATTTCTCTCACCGAGTGTCTCTGGTTCAGTAAATTGTAGTTTGTATAGTGCTCTGGGGATTTATTAAACGGCTCTGATGAACATTACCTCAGAAACAGACCCTCACGAAATCAATTCTATGATACCTCAGTATTAATTAAATCCTTCATTTCTTCAAAATTGCAGATCTTGCCACCCACTCAAGTGCTTTCAGAAGAATATGGATATGGCTTAAATCAACGTCAGGGTTTGCATTCTGAGCCCTAAATCTAGAATTCAACCCTAAACTGTCTGCAAACCACTTAGCATTATATGTGGTCTTAGGACGTAACAATACTGACAGAATGATTGACCCGCAGTTTTTCAACATAGTAAAGCAGTAAAAGCATAGATCCAATAGACAGATCTTAAATTTTCACATCAGTCTCTGCATATATAAAATAACCATCTCATTGAAGCCCTCCGTGCTCTGGAATTTAGGAGCACTTTGTTAAAGAAAATGTTTTTTGTTTAGTTTCCATCAAAATTAGGGACTTCTATTGTAAAACGTATACCAAAACCACATTCCTATACAGACGAGAGAATGGAGGAAGATATTTGAAAATATTCCTTATATGACTGAGATAAGACTCCCAGTTGCCCTCCTTGCTTATGTTGTGACAAAATCAGACACGGATCTGCCAGATTCCTATTCTTTGCCTCATAAACGACTAGCAGAACTATTTACACATGCTGACCAATCTGGACAAAATATCAGGCTTTACAAAATTTAGTCTTACCTCTCTTCCACCTGGCCCCTGATCATTCTACCACCCTCAACCTGTGCCAAGATAAAGCCCCTCCTTTAGGTAGCCTCCTGAGAATTGATTGGCTCCAGAAGAAACATTTCCTGATCATCTGTCCCACTCTTTTATAGCTGGCTCTTTCCAGACTTGTTTATTCCTTTCTAAAGAACATTCCTTTCTACCCAAACTTTGAGTTCCCCTCCCCTCATTGCAATGATCCCCTTCTTCTTATTACACTAATTCTTTCAAATAAAGTCTGCTACCTAAGTTTAGATTTGTTTTAATTTGATAAAACATACATCAGATCATATTACACCATTGCTCAAAATTCTCCCATGGCTCCCATTCATGGGGATGAATGAATTAATAATAATAATAATAATGAATAATATAATGGAATATTAGTCATCCCAAAGAATGACATCTTGCCATTTGCAATGACATGGATGGAACTAGAGTGTATTATGCTAAGCAAAACCAATCAGTCAGAGAAAGACAAATATCATATGATTTCACTCATATGTGGAATTTAAGAAACAAGTCAGATGAACATAGGGAACGAGGGGTAAAAGAGAGGAAGGGAAACCATAAAAGACCCTTAATTGTAGAAGACAAACCAAGGGTTGCTGGAGGGAGGTGGGTGGAGGATGAACTAAATGGATGATGGGTATCAAGGAGGGAACTTGCGATGAAGACTGGATTCAGCATAATCACTAAATTCTACTCCAAAAACCAATATTAGACAATATATTAACTAACTAGAATTTAAATAAAATTTGAAACAATAAAGAAAAAAGAAAAACATTATGGTTTCCAGGATTGAAGGCCATCTTGGGGATGGCTTTTTTTAAGCCCAAGGATCCCCCACATTAACATGCAATACACCCAAAAGAAGTAAAGTTGAGCCCACTGCATTTGACACACAATTAAAGAGGCCAGGTCATCCAACCAAGACCCTATGTGAGCTCTGGATACTTTTCTTCCACCATCACAAACAAATGTACTCAGGGAAACAAAACAATTCATAAATGCCAACAAAACTAAACTAAACTAAACTAAACAAACAAAAGTCAAGGATCATTCACCTGAACCTGTGATCTTTGAACCAGTCTATACATCCCTAACCCCATGCTTCCCAAATTTCCAACAGACATATAGACACAAGTAGTATCAGATTCTCAAATTCCTCAAGCACTCTTTCATAAAATGGCTCTGCCTTAGAATAGCTTATAGTCTAGATATCGGGTTAGTTTTCTTTTCCTCTTCAGCTTCACCCCACCAACAACAAATTATCACAAATCTTATTGCAGTGCCTTGTCCTGGGGCTTAAGGTCCCCTAGGGTGTCAAGTAGTCATTGTAATAATTGACACTAGTGAGAATTCCTAATCAAGGATCCATAAACTCTATCTTTAGCCCAAGATTTTGGAGACAATTTGTAGAAAATGCATACCATAAAAAATATCAAAAATTATTTTATTGGGTTAAAGAAGGTGGCTTTAGGTGAAAGAATAGCAGATAAAATCAAAACTTATTTAATGAGCTCATTAAATTCTTTCAAATACACTTTTATAAAATTGAGAAAGGGTCTGAATCTAAGGACCAGATAACACATATTCTTGCAAACCAAATGGTTTCAAATTCTTTGCTTCCCAAACATTGAAGGTAGGAGACTTATGGTTCTACCAAGATAGAGCACTTCTATTTCTTCCAGGTTCTCTTACTGAAAAATAAAAAAAAAACTCTGGAAATCATACATCAAACAAGCATAGGAAGCCCCTGGAATGTGAGGAGTAGATGGACTGCTTAAGGTCCTCGGAACCTGAGCTGACACCTGTGAGTCCCTGGGGTTTCCTCATTGCTTCCTGTATGTGTTAGACAGGGCACCGCAGAAGCTTCCAGTCTAGCACTACCACCAGGCCCAGACCAAAAAAGCTCCAAGGAAAACCTATTCCTATTTCCCCCTGTCAGAGTAATAGGAAAAGGGTAGACTTACAGCAAAACATTTCTAGCAATACTCACCTTACCCCATTAATGGAAAACCCCACCACCACAATCATGCTTTCAGTTGGGCAATGCAGGGAGTTGATTTTCCACCCCCATCTCTGACTCCTTACCCCACCTGTCCCACAGATTTTGGGAGAGGCAGAGCACAAAGCTGATCTTCCATCTTCTCTCTGACAGAAACAGGCAGTGCTCAGAGTTTCATCCCAGGGTATATCAGTGGCATCCATCAGCAGAAGAAACAAAACTTGCTAAGATGGCACAAGTAAGGCTGCTAGTCACCAATATGCTTCACCATGTCCCCAGTGTCAGCAGGTATGGTGGAGCCTCCAACTCTACCTGGTGTTCATGAGACTGAGCAAGGTGCTACAAGCTGGTGCTAGTATGCACTCCCTCTCCTGCCACCCTGATGTCAGTGAGGGCCATGAGGGCAATGGGCTTCCATATCCCCCTGGCATTACCTAGGTGGAGGAGGCAGGAGATGAGACTGAGTGGCACCGTGCTTTTACCTTCCCTCTCACCTGATGTCAACAGACCCCAGCCCTTCTTGTTCATCCCATAGCAACAAAGCAATAAGAGTTTCCTGTTTGCTTATACTTACCTGTCACTTTGAGGATCAGTTGATCTTGAGCCACTCCCAGGAAACAATGAGATGGTACAGGTCAGAGAGAGGACCTAAATTTCCAAGCCACCCTTCTGCAACAAGGCAGCATGAGTCAGTGAGCTGAACATACATGCCCATCCAGATATTATGCTACACTTTAAAGTGGGACCACATTGTGAAAAAAAGGATTGAGTAGAATCTAGCCTCATAATATAATGTCAAAAACCCCCTGGAAACAATGGAAAAATCACTCCTCAACCCAAGAACCAGGAAAATCACAACACGAATGAGAAAAGATGGTCAACAGAGGCTAACATCAGTATGAATCAGATGTTGAAATTAACTGACAAGGATTTTAAAGCACCCATCATTAAAATGTTTCAACAAGCAATTAAAAATTCTCTGGAAACAAAGGTATTGAAGAAAAATCTAATCTAGCTGTCAGCTGATAAATTATTAAAATTAATTGTTTATGTTAGATCATTATATGATTTTTGGCATGTAGATCATTATATGATTTTTGGATGGAGTTCAAATAATTAAGTTACACTTCTATAATAAAATTTCTTCCATTCCCATTTATTTGTTTATGTGAACAGATTTTCTCAGAGCTTACACATTTGGGAAAAAGGACTAGAATTGTTGCAAAACCATTTCTCATTTATGCATTGAAAAATGTTCATTCTCATATAATTAAAGTAATAGGAGGAAAGCCTCTTACATCTTATTAGAAGGTCAAATCCCAGAAATATTTATTGCTTATGTTTAATAACCATTTATCAAACTTTGTAATATATTGTATTGTTTTGATCAGTTGTATACTAATATAGTTTGTAATGAAAATTCAAACCAAAATAACATAGAGGCATAGAGATTATTTCAATGTTCAACATACTGTTATAAAAAAGTATGATAGAGTTAAAAGATAAATTAATTTCAAATTTACTAATATTATATATTACTTTGACATCAAGTTTAAAAAATATGAAGAAAAGGATAACTTTTCAAAAATTTTAGAAGAACATGGGCATAAATTTCATGAGCACTGGCCCTTACTTCATGAAAGAAAAGGGAAGGCTTAGAAACTGTTACACACAGGAAACATGGGCATGATGGGTGCATCTTGTGTCCACCTACCTCATGGAGGGAAGGAAATAAGGAAGAAAGAAATACACAGGAAGGGAGCAAGGAAGGAAAATAATTTCAAATCATGTATATAGTGTGAAACAGGTGCCAAGCGTTATTCTAGGATAGCATAAAATCAGTCATCAGCATAAGCCTATTAGATAGGTTCCATTACAATCATCATTTCAAACGTTAGAAAACTGGGGCATAGTGTTAATTTGTATGACTTTAGTAGTGGAGATGGTTTCAAACTTAGGATATTTGCTTCTAAAATCTGTGCTCTGAATCAGCGTTGTATGCACGGGGATTCAGAGCAAGAAAAACAACAGAGATTACATACTAGTGGGGAATACATAATAAGCAGATAAATGTCGTATATGATGGCAGGTAATGATAAGTGCTAGAAAGAAAAATAAAGTAGAAGATTGTGTTACAGAATAAGGAGCTGGAAGAAAGTGATATTTCTGATGATGGATCAGAAAAAAGCATTTTTTAGTTTTAAACCAGAAGGAAGTGATATCTCAAGGAAGCCTTGTGAAGATTCTATAGAGAAAACTATTTTTAAATGTTTGTAATCCTTTCAAAAACTTTAAAACACAGTGCAGGAAAAATAAATTATATCACAGGTATTCCATTTTGGGCTTCTGTTCTGGGAATCTTACTTTCATTTCAAGCCTTTAATCAAGCTATTGCTTTTGAAGCAATCCAATGATCTCCCAAACATTTGGTGGACGCAATAGTCTTCATCTTATTATGTTTACATATCAACAATGTAGACTATATATTTTATTATACCTCATTTAATTGGAAAAGAAGCAGAGAGGAGAGAAACAGCTTTGATAATCATTTAGAAACATAACCCTAAGAAGTCAACCCTAAATTCAGAATTACCATTTTTCTATTAATCATTTTAATCATTTTACAATGAAATTCTGAAAATAGACCTCACAATATACCTGATGGATAAAATAAGTGTATTAGTAGGCATAATTTTGTGCCTATGTGTTGTTTGTTTTCTTTGGATGTTTTGTTTTTCCTGAGTTTCTGTAATATTAAACTATTTTTAAAAGACTAATTTGTAATTTTGTATGTTTGGAAGTTAGTAAGTTTTGAATTCCTGGACTGTTGAAAATACATTCATCAATATTATTCATAATAAAAACAGAAAAATGAGTCAAAAAACACTTATATAGTATTTTTTTCTGTGAATATATGGTATAATTAAAAAAAGGACTATATACAGTTAGAGAAAGATAAATATCACATGACTTCACACATAAGAGGACTTTAAGATACAATACAGATGAACGTAAGGAAAGGGAAACAAAAATAATATAAAAACATGGAGGGGGATGAAACATAAGAGACTCTTAAATATGGAGAACAAACTGAGGGTTACTGGAGTGGTTGGGAGGGGTGGTGATGAGCTAAATGGGTAAAGGGCATTAAGGAATCTAGTCCTGAAATCATTGTACTATATGGTACTTTGAATGTAAATTTAAAAAAATAAATTAAAAACTAATAAAATAAAATAAAATAAAATAAATGACTATATGCAATTCATTCTTGTTTACTGTTACTGAAACATAAATGATAATATAGCTTAATCTATAATTGACTTTGTCTATGTTTTACTATAAAGGCTTGAAGGAGTGGGATACAAAATACTAAAATTGAGGGCTTCCAAAACAATGAAAAAATCACAGTTGCAGAATTATTTTTGTTTATTTGTTTTATATTTTTGGATATCTTTACTTTCCCATTTCATTTAAAAACTTTAAAAACAACAATAAGAGTATTAGCAGCTAACATCAGTCTAAGAACTCATCACTTGTTAATTTATTCCCTACATATGCTTTATTTTACACACATAGGTTGGACAGGAATGAATAAAAAGTGAATAGTTTCTACCCACATAAGGAGGGTTGTATATGCTAGACATCTTGCTTAAAGACATCTTTATCTTAAAGAGGTCATTGTTTTCAAAGATCTGAGCTCCTTGAGGGCAATAAATCAAGCTTTCTCAAAGGAGGGACAGAAGCACACATTTAGCATAAAAGAATGTGAACGCTTTGAGGGGGAATTCACTGGAGACTGAGAAGGACAGAGGCATCAGTTTCCCAGGTGACCAAACCTGGGAACCCTTTGAAGATTTGCAACAGAAGTGGAAAGTTTGTCCTTACAGTTTCACATGGCTGAGCGCGTTTGTCCTTGTGAGTAATTTTAGAATTATTTTGGTAGGAGTAGTCAGTCGATATTTCTTTTCAGTGAGTTTTGGAATTTTCAAAAAACTATTCTTTAGATGTTACTTTTTTTAATTGAGTCTCCTTATTTTTAAATGTGTCTTTTAAACATTTGTCCTAGGGCCAATTTTAGTGTCTTGACCTCATGATGTGAGATAATTCTCGATTTGTTTTTCGTTGTTCTATTGATTCACATTTTGATGCGATCTTCATTTAGAATGCGCTGTGTTGAAGACTTTTGATTTTTCCTTTTTTAAAATGAGTTGTGAAGTCATCAAAGTTACAGTTTATTTGGGGTCTTAGATTTGTGCTTTAAAGAACATCCTCAGTTACAAAGCTAATGCTGACTCAGCTCTTTAGTTTGTAAAGGCATGTAATTTCTTGCAAAGTTTGGAAAGGCATGTCAGGAGAGATGCTGGATTATCTCCAGTCTTGAATTTGCTTGTTTAAAAAGATCTTGATTTTTACTTCCTTAAGGACACTTTCGGACTTTATTCAAATTCATGCTGATAAACATTATCAGAAAAGGGTAATTGCTATGAAAGAGGCATAACACGTATCTGCATTGACAGCTCAGTAGTGGATATATGATAGCAAAATAGCCTAACAATTTCAGTGACTGGGATTTATTTCCAAGTGCATCAGTCTTAAAATTTATTTTGTTTGTGTTGCGAATAAAAAACAAATCCACAGAGCAAGTTCAGAGTTATCTTGAGATATAATTATACAAAAATGAGAAATTTGGACATAATGTTAAGTAACTGACTAAAGTCACATGGTTAAGCACACCAAATACTATCTCAGACCCTCGTCTTCTCATGCTCTTTACAGAATGATTCATTTGCCTCCTTACCAATACTTCATCATAATTGTGAAAGTATGATTGTGAACATTTGCTTCAACGTAGAGATGACAAAATAAAAATGTTGCAATACTGATCCCTGAATTTGTCTTATAGTTTTCACATGTAAACCACTATCATCCAAGGATTACAAAACAAGATAAAACCCGAAGTCTCGGTTTCTATCTTCCAAGCGTGTTTTGACAATTATTGAAAAATACATTAAAATATCATAAAAAGTGAAGTTGGTTTTACATGTGGTAGTTTGACTAAATTACCCTCCCAAGATGCCAACATCCTATTCCTTGGACCCTATGACTGTGTTCATTTATTTGGCAAAAGGGACTTTGTAGATGTGAATGTGTTAAGGATTTTGAGATGGAAAGATTATACTGGATGATCTAAGTGGGCCCAGTGATGTAATCACAGGGTCCTTTTAGTACTCTTCCTCTTACAGAAGAGGCAAAGATGATGTAATGATTGGAGCAGAGGTTGGACTGATGCGTTTTTCATATGAACAAAAGGGTCACAAAACAAGGAATATGGGTAGCCAATAGAAAGCAAGGAAACAAATTCTTTTATCAAAGCCTCTACTTGGAAACAGCCATGACAAATCCCTGACATTAGCCTAGGGAAAATGATTTCAGACCTCCTCACTCTATGACAGTAAAAGAATACGTTTATATTGTTTTAAGCTACTTAGTTTGTTGTAATTTGTTACAGCAACAAAACGAAACTGACACGGCATATTATAGCAATTTCAAAAGTAAAATATCATTTGACAGTGGCGAAGGGAGAGGTTGGTTCATTTGTGAAGGTCCTAAGAATACAAATTAGAGGATACAGAGAAGTGTGGCTTCCATGGGAGATACATCATGTGCCCTTATCGTTGAATTCTGAAACTTAAGTAAAATGATAGTAAAGGAATAAGAAAAAGGATTAGTATAATACCAAAAGGACAAAAAGGAATAAGGGAGCAGATGGCAGAGGAGAAGTATAAATAATGTGGAAAATGAAAAGCCAAAGATGGGTGATACTGGATTTAGCAACCTGGGAAAGTTAAAATGAAAGATAGGGGTGTCCATTCCCAGCCATAGATGAGTACCAGTGTCTGGGAGTGACTTCCCATCTTCAAGAACAAGGAAACCCAACAAAATGTAGGAAAGAACTATCTTCAGATATTACGCAACAGGCAGCACAGGATGGCAAAAGTTCTGTCTTTGAGAAGATGCTGTTTTCAGGTCATAACACATTATAAAGCTGATAGAAGTACCTCTGTAGTTCCCCCGCCAGTACTTTGGTCTATAACGTCTCCTCCATTAGACGGTAAACATCTGAGGGATTTTTTGTTGTTTATCTTTGTAAGCCTAAGAGGATAGCTATATAACATAATTACTAAATGCATTTTTCTCCAATTTTTAACTTGTGGTTGAATATACATAACAGAAAATTTACCAACATAATCATTTTTAAGTGTATGGTCCAGTGGCATTAAACACATTCATAACGTTGTGTGATCATCTCTGCCATCCATCTCCAGAACGTTTTAAATCTTGTAAAAATGAAACTGTATTTGTTAAACAGTAACTCTTTCTTTACCACTTTCTCACAGCTCCTTGCAACCACAATTCTGTTTTCTATCTATATGATTTTGACTATGTACTTTATATAAGTAGAGTAATACAATATTTACCTTTTTGTGACTGCCTTATTCACTTAGCATAATATCCTCAAGGTTCAGTCTTGTGGTAGTATATATCAGAATTTCCTTCCTTTTTTTAAAAAAAAATATTTATTTGAGAGAAAGAAAGAAAGGAAGAAAGAAAGAGAGAGAGAAAGAGCATGAGTTGGGGAGGAGCAGAGAGAGAGAGAAAATCCCAAGCAGGCTCCACACTGTCAGTGCCGAGCCCAATGTGGGGCTCGATCTGACCAACCGTGAGATCATAAATTGAGCAGAAATCAAGAGTCAGACACTCATTTGGCTGAGCCACCCAGGCGCCCCAGAATTTCCTTCCTATCTAAGACTGAATCATATTTCATTGTATGTATGTAACACATTTTACTTATTCAATCATCGGTTCTTGTAATGCTTTCACATTTTAGCAATTGTAAATAATGCTACTGTTGCTGCTATGAACCCAGGTATAGCTCTTTCTGATTCTGTTTTCAATTCTTTTGAGTATATACCCAGAAGTAGAATTGCGGGATAAGATGGTAATTTTTTTTTTAATTTTGGAGGAGCTGCCAGACTGGTTTCCACAGTAGCTGTACCACTTCACGTTCCCACCAACAGTATATAAGGGTTCTCACCAACCCTTGATATTTTCCGTTTTTTGATAATGTTAAAATAAGAAAATAAATGGAAGCCAATCTTGAAAATATCCTGAGCAGACAAAACTAGTTTGGTCATACAAATAAAGCTTAACTTACCTTATTTTGCAAGGTTAACTTGACCTGGGTCATTTCCTGCTTATGCCTCTGAAAATCATAAGCAAAACTTAAGCTGTTTTCCAAAATTGATATGAGGCAACCATTAACTATTTCCCTATCATTTAAGAAAACCCTCATCTTATAACCAATCACTGTTAAGAATAAGTCGTCACAGCTCTTTCACCGCATAAGCTGCTTTATAGCAATATATCCTTGAGCCTCATTCCATGTTTTGTTTGAATGCTCCCAGTATGAAAAGTGTCTTTTTGGTGTGTGCATAACAAATGTTTAACAATTACTACTTTAGTAATTTATTGGTTTTACTTCTGTTATTTATGAACTTGGGAAAATGGTAACCATCCTATTGATGTGAGGTAGCATTTTATTATAGTTTTGATTTGCATTTCCATAATGATTAGCATTATTGAGCATCTTTTAATGTGCTTAGCCATTTTTATATTTTCTTTGGAGAAATGTCTATTCATGCCCTTTGCCCATTCTTGAATAGGATTTTGGGGGGTTTTGTTGTTTTTGTTTTTTGTTTTTTTTAATTTTGTTTTTGTTTTTGTTTTTGTTTGCATTGAGTTAGTCAATATGCTTTTAACAAATAAATAAAGACAGGAAAGAATCCCTAAAAATTTGAAAGTGTGCTAGGAAGACTGGTTAAAATTTAAACATTTTCCTGTGATATTTGGTTTGTAGTCTTAAATGCTGAATCAAAGTTTTCCCTGGAAGAAAAGGGGACATTTGGGAACAAGAGACAAGAATAGCATTCTAGAAGAATAGTAAGTTTTAATGAAACTTCCAAATTTCCTAGTCTAGCTAGAATCAGGGCAAGAAACCTCTAGATATCTACTTATCTTAAAAGCTCATATTTTTAGTACAACTAATAGTTTACAGTTTGGCTATGAGTAATCCAACTGGATGTGTCTGTTTTACTGGTAAGGGACCTATATATTTTTTTATTTACATTATCCATTTCATTGACTATATTATATGTACGTAATATAAATGGTTTCGTATGTAAATAGGACTAGGTAACCCCTTCTATTAGCCTTGCATATAATTTGCATTGACAATTATCTTTTTATGACTAAAAATACATACTTTTGCATGAGTTGAATAAATGGAAGAAAAGGAAAGGCTTCTTTTTAGAGAGGGTTTACAGCTAAAAGTTAAAGAATGTGGCTTATCTTCCTCCTTATTTTGTGTATTAAGATAAAGTACCCCCTTTCAGTTGGATAAGCCGTTAAGATTATTTTCTTTTTTTTACTTAAATTTAATTAAATCTGAATTAGTCCTCATTTGTCTAGGTAACTGAATATTATAGTCATGTGAGAAGGTGTCTGTTTATTGTAGGATAGAGGTGTGAGGAAGGAGGGAGGGAAAGTAGTACTCGGGCACATTTTGTGGATCTGTCAATTATAATTTCCATTAGGATGCTCTTTTTGCTCTATTATTAGAAGCATGGTGATAGCATGTTTTTACTCTCTTCCCCAAACTAGGCTGCCAGACCTTGACTACCACGTCTAAAGAAGTGTTATTTAACAGATTAATTATGACCGTCAGGGATGCCTAGGTGGCTCAGTCAGTTAAGCGTCCGACTTTGGCTCAAGTCATGATCTCGGTTCATGAATTCGAGGCCCACGTCGGGCTCTGTGCTGACAGCTCAGAGCCTGCAGTCTGCTTCAGATTCTGTGTCTCCTTATCTCTCTGCCCCTCCCCCATTCACACTCTCTTCTTTTCTCTCTCAAAAATAAATGAACATTAAAAAAATCTTATAAAAACTTATGGCCATCAGTGCAATCACCATCTTCAGTGCCCAAGCTATGTCTAGAGACCTACATATAAATTAGATACCAATATCCATTCTCTTGCATCCCTTCCAATAACAGGCATATTCCTTACCCATGGAACATAGTCATCCTTTTGTTACTCTTATGCATTATGTAATATATATTATGTATTAGTTCTCCAGAGTAAGAGAACCAACAGGAGATGATAGATAATGGATGAGAGAGAAAGAGAATAGGTAGATAGATAGTATAAGGAATTGGCTTAAAACTTACAGAGGTTGGTAAGTTCAAAATCTGCAGAGTGTGCTGGTGGTAAGGGATACCCACTGAGAGCCAGTGTTCCAGGTCAAAGGCTACCAGGCATGAACAGCTAGTGCTGCAGATGAAATCAGAAGGCTGGAGAACTCTCTTTTATTCAGATAAGAGTTGGTCTTTATATTTTATTCAGACCTTCAATTGGTTGGACGAAGTCCAACCATATTATGGAGAGCATTCTACCTTACTGATTAAAATGTAAATTTAATCAAAGAGTAAGGTCTTCCAATTCAAATGTTAACCACATCTAAAAACACCCTAGCAGAAAAACCCAGAAGAATGTTTGACTGAACACCCCTGGCCCAGTCATGTTGACACATAAAATTAACTGTCACATCTTATAAACACAAAAACTACTTCCTCACCTGAGAACTATTTGTAGGTTTCTTGATGACCCAATTTTTGAGCAGTAAAACCCACAAAGTATTGTCTACTCTCCTGTGACAAGGAATCTTAAGGCTCAAAACTTGAAGTCCTGGCTATCTTTTCCTGAAGAGACAAAAGAAGAGAAAAATAATGGTTGTGAATACAAAGGGCACAAAAGATAATCATAATCCTAATATTCATAATAATAATTTCCTTTCTTTTTTTATTCTTTACTAAATGGGCACTCATTCATCTGCAAGTTAGTTGAATTAACTTTATACAAATTGAATTACACTCGATATAATTTTTGCATCTTGCTTTTTTTCATTCAATGTTGTTTGTAAAATCACCTATTCTTATTTTGTTTAACTATAATGCATTTGTGTTTGTAGTATTTTTAATTTTCCATTATATGAATGTACTCCAGTTCATTATCCCTTTCACAGTTGATGGACACTTGGCTGGTGTCTGGTTTTGAGTATTGAGAACAACATTGCTATGAACATTCTTTTATATCTCTCCCAGCATTCTTATGCACACACATCTTTATCATATATAAGATTGAAATTGATGGGGCTATGGTATCTGTATATCCAACTTTACTAGATAATGACAAACTATTTATTAAAATAGTGTACCAGTTTACACTCTCACCAGTTCTGAGCGTTCCGATTGCAATGTTGCTTGCCAACAGTATTTCTATTAACATTTTAATTTTGTCTATTTTGTAGTATATCATCAAGGCTTTAATTCTCTCTCTTATTCCCCATGTGGTTGGCCATGAAGACTTTCTCTCTTATGGCATGTCTATACAAGTCTTTTGACCATTCTCCTTTTTTCTTTTTCCAGTTTTATTGAGATATAATTGAAATTGGCCATTTTTTTACTAGTTTATTTTGTTATTGAGTTTTAGGAATTCTGTGCGTGTTTTAGATTTAGTCCTTTGTTTTTCTCTCTCTCTCTCTTTTTTAACAGCTTTGTCTTTGTTTTCTTGTGCTTCACTACTTCTATCTAAAGTTTGATTTTATTTATTTCAGTAAACCATTAGGTATCTTTAAATAGAATCTCACATATGTGTTAGAATCAGATTTTCTCTCTCAAATATCTTTTTTCCTTATAATTTCTCTCCTTGCCTGTTGGAACTGTTTTAAGATTGTGTTACTGAATTTCTGCTACCAGAAATGATGACAGACCGTTTACATCTGCTGTATACACCTCCTGCTCCTGCCGGATCTCACTAATGATATTTTTGGTGAGTGCTGGTATGGTCACTGCCCTACAAACTTATTTGTAGAAAATCTTTGGGACTAAGATAAAGAATCTTCATTGAGAGAAGATTTGAGTTTGATTCTTCTGTGTGACTGTGCACAAAATCAATTGAGAGCCACCTCAACCCAAGTATGGCTTTAAGACACCTGGATTATCCAGGCTATAGATATCTGTTGGATGGCTGGTGGGCCAGATGTAGTCACAACTGCTCAGGGACTTTGTTTTCTACCTTTACTATAGTTTTTCTGGTTCAGTTAATGCCAATGAAAACCAGCAGGCAAAGCAGCATTGACAAAAAATTCTTCTGTTGCAGCCAAAGTGCATGGTGGCAGGGGTTCATCAGCTTCATACTTACCCTAAGTGAACCTAGCTTCATGGCACATCCTAGCTTCAGCATTCTCGAATCACGCGCCCACAATTTCTGTTAAACTTCTCTTCTGTATTAACAGTGGGCCTTGATTTTTATTTTTTCAGTTAGTGAAACACACACACACTTGCCCTTTACCAGTGAACACTGTCAGGACAAAGGTGACGGAGGTGCCTGATATTTTACTAACGTTGATGGATTTAGGCCAGCCCCAGCCCAGGCCCGGAAATTCCCTAATAGCTTGTCAGCTCTTCAACACGATTAATTTGATATTTAAAGAAAAATATATTTTTTTCTCAGCATTTTTAGGTGTTTTTGGGGGAAGAGTTAGATTAATCGATTCAGCCTACTATAATAATTCTGTCATTTGTTTCTATATTAAGTTTGCCTACAAAAATAGAAAATTGAATAGATCTTTATACACAAAGTTGTGATTCAAATGAATAGAGGATATCTATTTATGTATCTTTTTTTTTACTCATTTTTCCCCAGCTCTTGCCATTTCGTTTATATTTGTAATATAGTATTTTTGTTGTTGTTAATTCTATTACTTATGTTGTGCCTTTATTCTCGTGACTTATTCATGTCATAGCTGGAGACCTGTATCCTCCAGTATTTTTTTTCTTCGTGCCAGCAAATACTACTTGCAAAGAAATACTAGAGCCACACCTCATCTGTCTGGTTTTATTGGAAGTCTACCTTATGTAGAGCCCTTTTGCTGAAATCTCAGTTTCACTCAGCCTGTCCCTCTTACCCACCTCCTTAGCAAGCCAGTGCTCATGCCAGCTTATGGAAAAGATTCTTGCCTCTAAATTGTGTTCTCTGGAAATGATCTGTTACTTAGGAACAAAACAGTCTTTGGCCATCGATGATAGAGAGGGACTAGGCTGACTTGGCTTTCGGTGAGAAATGAGGAGTATTTTCCAGTTTGGATGCCAGATGATATTTTTGCAACCCAATTGCCCAGAAAGCACTTATTTTATTGTCATTACTTAAGCAATATCTTCACCTGTTCTCCTATACCTAACACAAGCTTTTCTTCCCTGCTACCATGCCATGTCATCAGTTGGACTCCATACGCCATTACTGGAATCATAATAGCATTCCTAGTATACTCTTACTGTACTTACTAGAGAATAATTCAGTGTTTGGTTTTATTTTTTTAAGGTTATCTGGAGTTTTCACCTGAAAGTTTAAAGAATATTAAGAAAAAGTTTGTTCTTACTAGAGTTAACTGTGACATGTTTTCAAATATAATTAATCTACATATTCATTTGGTGTAAAAAGCTGACGTTCTCAATTCATGCACACGCTGCTAACATCCACAGATACCCTTGAGTATCGACACCCTCCTAGTATATTTATGTTTATTGAATGAAATAGATGTTCTGCAGAGTCTTTCGCCAGTCACTCTGATCTACCGGTATATTTCCCATTATAAGAAATAATCTCCTTATTGATCTCTTTGGTTTTGCTGTTTTATTGCTTGAGGAAGGAATCATTCTAAAATTGAACCAGGGCTATATAAATTGTCTTTCTTTATCATATTCCACTTCTGATAGGCTAATACTTTCTTCATTACTCTTCCCTTTAACAATAATTATTAAAAATAATACACACACACACACACACACACACACACACACATCCTCTGTTCAACCTTTGATGTCTTTATGACAGTGAAATGACTCCAAGAGAGAAGCACATCACTTAGCAGTATTCCAAAGTGACATAGTGCTCTCCAGAAAACTCTGCTTGATGAAGGCATGACAGCTTTTCTGCCCCATAATGTCTGTTGACTATAAAAGAGACACAGTATATCTGGAGAAGGGCAGTATAAAATAATTGGCTCCGGGCCAACCTAAGCTGCTTCATGCCATCAACCTCTTCACATTTGGATCCAAATTAAAATCTAATTTAGAGGGAGCTTAAATTAAAAAAGCACACTTAATTCCTTCAATTTGCAGAACTATTCCATTAGGCAACTAATTTCTACCTGTCAGATTTGGAATGAAAGTGGTCTCTCTCAGGAGGAAACTTTTCACTTGTAGTAATTAGGTATGGGGAGTCCGTGATGATGCCTGTGCTTTGATAGCTGCATGTGTTTAACTCCCCAAGCTTAGGGACCCTTGGGTAAACTCAACTGAAGTGTCAGCTTCAATACTTCCCTGATAGGAAAGCTGAAATGAGGTTACATATTTCATAATTAAATAACACAACTACTTTAATTTTTATTAGGGAATCATGAAAAGTTACCTTATATAAAATCCAAGAGCATGAATTCCTTTGTTGATCTATGATTCTAATAAGCTCCTAAAGAAAATCTGAAAGGGTCTTGATTACAATTAGATAAGAGCCGGGAGAATGAATGTGCTCAACAATATCAAAGTAATGACTGAACTTAACCAGTGAGATGAACTGTAAATGCTACGTCAAGCTCCTCTCTTTGATACTATTATTCCTTTGTGCAAGGTGGCATGTTAGAGTGTGGAAGCCCGAGACTGGTAGACAGAAGACTTGAGCCCCAAGCCTTGCCACTCACTCGCTGTGAAACACTGGCCAGAACCCTTGACCTCACTTAGCTTCATTAGTTTGTCATCTACAAAGTGATTTTTTTCTCAAATTCATCAGGGACTTAACGTTTAATAAATGTATGTGGTTGAATGCTTCTTCCCAAAGGCATTTATTGTATTCAGTGAAGAATATAAAAGTTCTTGCTACTTTAAAGCTACATTTTACCATAAGCTATTTTTATCCAAACTGAATCAATGTAGAAAAACTCTTCTGTTTTTATTCAATCTTCATTATAAAGCATTTCTTTTCTTTCTTTCTTCCTCTTTTCCTCCTTTTCTGCTTCCTTCCATCATTTCTTCTTTCTTTCTTTCTTTCTTCTTTTTTTCTCTCTCTTTCCTTATTCTGATACAGGTGCATGTAAGATATGGGAATTGTCAAGAAAAAATAAGAAAACGACCCTCAGTGAAATATTACAGGGAGTTTAAATATTCACATTTTCAGTTAACAGAAAATATTATTCCAAAAAGAAAGTATGTTAAATGATGTTTAAATTCAAGCTGGTTACTGTTTTAGATTAAATATGTCTTAAAATACATGTGGGTGTGTGGATATGAGTACTTTACCTTGAAGAATTTATAAATATTAGGACCAACACCCATAAAATGGGAGCAGGAGATAAAATTGTAGATTTAATGGACAGGGACATTTTTATATGCAACCTAAATGTGCTAATAATTTCAAAATGTAAGTTTAAAATATTTGAAAATATAGGGACGCTGGGGTGGCTCAGTCAGTTAAGCATACAACTTTGGCTGTCATGATCTCATGGTTCATGAGTTCAGGTCCCGTGTTGGGCTCTGTGCTGACAGCTCAGAGCCTGGAGCCTGCTTCAGATTCTGTGTCTCCCTCTCTCTCTCCCCCTCCCCCACTTGCACTCTGGCTCTCTCTAAAATAAATAAATAAATGAAAAAATAAAATAAAATAAAATAAAATAAAATAAAATAAAATATCTGAATATGTATATCAGAGTAAAATGCATAAAATTTTGCAAACTTTAAAGTATTAAAAAGTTTTCACATGTCAAGTGTGGTAGATTTTGTTTTCAGCAGCTTCATGTCTTAACTGATTCTCTGAAAGAAGATGAAAAATGACTAATAATGTTCATGCAGAGCTCTTTCATTTCCAAATTACTTTCACAAAATTAATTCAGAAGTAAAAATCTGTATTAAAAATATAAACAACCTGGAAGATCAATGATAACCTCTGAATAAGGGGTAGGAAGTAAGACTTGTCTTTGGGCTTTTTTATAGCATTAAATGTATTTATTTTATATCTCCCAAGAAGATATAAAAAATGGCTGATAAGAAATGAAAAGATGCTCAACACCAGTAATCAGTAGGGAAATGCAAATCAAAACTACAGTGAGATACCACCTCCATACATAGGATGGCTACTATCAAAAATCACAAAACAGTAAGTTTTGGTAGACTGGAAAATTGGACACTGTTGGGGGGAACATACCAAAAAAAAAAAAAAAGAATTGAAAGCAGGATCTGGAAGATGTATTTGTGTACCCGCGTTCATAGCAGCATTATTCACAATAGCTAAAACATGGAAGCAACCTAAGTATCCACTGATGGATGATTGAATAGGTAAAATGTGGTATATACATAAAATTGAATACTATTTGGTCTTCAAAAGGAAAGAAATACCTATACATGCTATAACAAAAATGAATCTTGAGGACATTATGCTAAGTAAAATGAGACAGTCACACAAAAAAACACCAAATGATGCCACTTATATTAAGTACTTGGAGTAGCCAAAATCATTGAGCTAAGTAGTAGAATAATGGTTGCCAATGTCTAGGGGAGGGAAGAATAAAGGAGTTATTTTTTCAAGGGTATAGATTCAGTTTACAAGATAAAGAGAGTTCTGGAGATAGAGGGGGTAATGGTTGCACATTATTAATACATTTAATACCACTGAATGTACACTTAGAAATGGTTAAGATGGTAAAAAATGTTTGGCACAGAAATGATATAGTATTATACATAGATTTTTCAAACTAATCCATAACAAAAAGAAAGAAAAAAGACATATGTGGATATCCATTCTATCCCAGGAAAACTACACTCTCCTTTAGAAACCCAAAAGAGTGGGGTGCCTGGGTGGCTCAGTCGGTTAGGCAGCCAACTTCGGCTCAGGTCATGATCTTGCTGTCCGTGAGTTCTAGCCCCACATCGGGCTCTGTGCTGACAGCTCAGAGCCTGGAGCCTGGTTCAGATTCTGTGTCTCCCTCTCTCTGACCCTCCCCTGTTCATGCTCTGTCTCTCCCTGTCTCGAAAATAAATAAACGTTAAAAAAAAATAAAAAAAATAAAAACCCAAAAGAGTCTATATAAAATGTTTATTATGTAGAAAAAGGAATTCCAGTTTATGTAATAGATATTTTTCTAGCAATCAGAATGAACACAGGTGAAAGAGAGGGAGAGAGGGAAGGAGAGTCGGAAGGAAGGAGGGATTTTCATAGTAGGGCACGTACCAAAAGCAACAGATTCATACAGCTAGTAGTTATTGCATCTGTTGAGAAAGCAGCCTATGAACTTAAAAATCATAAAATATTCACAATAGTTGACATTGTATTTTCATGTGTCCAAATCTATTTTGAGGGAAAACATCCTAAACATGTACAAAATTTTCAGCACAACTAATATCCACTAAAGTGAAATTTATCTCACCAAATAACCGTATGTTATCTAACATAACAGCATGATTTTTAAAATTACAAGATATTGTTAATTGAATTTTTAATATCACTAGAAGCTGATTAATAAATAAAATATTTTTAAAAAGCAAAAAAGGTATAACATGAGCTAGCGTACTCACTAAGATTCTGAAGGTAGATATATCAAAATGCTCAGTGATTTTCCCAGGGTGTGGAATCACGGATTTTTGGCCTTTATCCATTGGTATGTTTTCCAAAGTATCAATGAAAGAATTTCAAATTTTTTAAGCTGAAGCAATACACGCCCCAAACTAACATATTTATACATGAGACTCAGTTACTTGACTTGTGTTACATTTATAAGCATAGGAATTTGAAGATACCAAATTTTGAATAAAATATGTGCACATATATGTACACTTGCCATGTATAATTATTTCCATTTATATTCAATATAGCATTTTTCTAATATTAAACAGATCATTTACTATGAGAAACTTTATTTAAAAATCTAAATTAAGACACAATTTTGTTATTGTTAAGAGAGCAATGCAAACAGCTATGGATATTTTGAGATGATCCCAGCTTCCAACAGCCTTGAGGGGTTTTCTTGCATTCTGGCTTTGGTGATCATTCAGTGGAAAATTGATATGTTGCATAGATCAGAATAAGATCAAATAGGAAAAATAACAAAATACTCCAAATCATCAAAAACAAATCTGAAAATGTCTTTCAAAATAAAATATACAATTCTACCAGTACCCATGCACTAATAGTGTTTTAAATCACCTATACATAACATTTTTGACATTATTAAAAATAGTAAAATAGAAAAAGAAAACAGAACAGCAAAAAGCATTTGTTAACTAAAAAGTATAAGAAAATATAAAATTATTATCTTTAAAGTTTATTCTATTTATTTTGAGAGAGAAAGAGAGAGTGTGAACATGTGCATGAACAGGGAGGGAGGGGCAGAGAGAAAGGGAGAAAGAGAATCCCAAGCATCCTCTGCACTGTCAGTGATGGTCAGTGATGCAGTGATGATGCCAGCCCTGATGCCGGGCTCAGACTCACGACCAGTGAGATCATGGCCAAAGCCAAAATTAAGAGCAGGACGTTCAACTGACTGAGCCACCCAGGTACCCCTATAAAATTATTTTTAATAGGAGAATTCACTAATATCTTGAAAATCAAATTACGTAAAGCAGATTCTCTTTCAGCACCGATTTCATCAATTTGAGAGACAATTATAATTAAACTGCTCTCTCTGCCTATTGAAAGACACATTTCCATAGAATGTCATACTCACTTTTTAATTGGCCTTAACAATAGTGAAATACCAAAGATTATATCAAATCTTTAAAAATAAGCGTAAACAGCCAAACTCACAACCTTAGTTTAGTTTAATATGTGAATAATCAATAACCTTAATGAAGAGAATGTGTAAATATATTCTAAGATCACAGCTACTCATTCTTTTGCATTTGTGAAATTTTTTCCCATATAAAATATTCACAAACATAGTGGCAATGTGGACAAAAGGGAAACTTTGTTACTAGGATGCATTTCTATTGTTCAATAAGAATGTACACACAAAAGAAAATAATTAGTATTTCTATTTTGGTTTTTTTTAACCTAATAAATTCCTCAGATAAATTTTTCAATTATTCTTAATATAAATACATTTCTGGGGGCACCTGACCTTGAACTCAGGTATCTATTTCTTTCTCCTAAATTTTTTCAAATAGCCCAACTATGACTATACTTCAGTTTTACCATTTAAGTGTATCTACATATTTTAATCTGTATTTGTCAAATTGGAGGACGATGATTGAAGTCAAAAAGTATTTTAAAACAATTTAAAGTAGTACTAAGATTTACTGCTAATACCTCCATAATCCTATGTAAAAAAAAAAGCAGACTTAAAAAATATTTTAATAAGTATTGTTTTCCTAGGGCATTTTTGCCTCTTTACTGTTTTAAAATCCAGATCAATTTTCTGTAGGAAGGAAAATTGTCAGAATGACTTTATTAAAAATATGTTTATATAGCATCCTATGGCTTATAAATTTGGGAAATTTTAAAAAGAAGAAAAGCTAAAATTTTAATTCTGTATTGCATGTATTAAATTGTGGGTTTTTTGTAAATTTGTAATGATCGATCCCTGAATTCTGCAGTTTGTCTCCCTGACTGTTGAAGTTTCAAAATTATCATTTTGCTTCTCAGGGTCTCAGCTGATTCTTCCAGAACTAGCAAAACCCCATGGGGGAAAATACAACTCCAAGGCAAGGCCTCTTTCCCTAGATTTCTTTCTGTTTTAGGATCTTGCATTTGTAAAACACTGTCGAGATTTTCTATGTGATCTCAGGAGAAGAGTTGGTCTACCTTTTGTTTCTATCATTTCCAGAAAGAGGAGCCAACGTAATATTTGCTAAAACTTCATTTTCTTATATTATATGTTTAATCAAAAACTAAGATAAGTTGCCTTTCTGCAAAATGAGTAGTGTTCAAACCGACTAACAATTTTTGAGTTCACAGTTCTCTAAAACTATCTACTTGTCTTCAAAAGGTCAGCCAATGTACCCAGCAGAACTTGGTAAGTAGATTAAATTTTGAGCTGTAGCATAGCCTCTGTAATATTGAAAACAGTGAGCATACGGAGATTCTGTGCTAATAGGAACTCTATCTAGTCACAGCTAAGTTTTAGAGGCTGATGCTTGATTTTACTCTCAGATCATTAAAGAAAGTTCACTGGAGAGTGTCTCTTAGCCTTCAAAGATGAAAAACTGACTCCATTCTTAAAGGAGTCATTTCTTTCCCGAATAATTTTATATAGGGAGTATCTCACTTTGTCTTGATCCTTAAGCCAAATCCCCATTGGAACTGATGGGATCATCGGCTGAAACTGAGGATTTTTTTGGAAAAAACGGACTCACAATTAACAGTGATTAATGTTTTGTTATGTGTTTCATACTTAAAAATCAAACTATCATCATCATTCTTATATAAAACTCTTTCATATATGAACAAGTTATAAATAAGCTTAATTCTGGCTTTTTGAGTAGTAAATTTGGCTCAGCAGATGAAGAAATTTGCTGGAAGAAATGAACAGTTGGTTGAAGAGCACAGTCTTACATGTTCAACCTAATTAATGTATTAAAAGAAAAACAATCTCATATTTCCTGACTGTGACTTCTTCCTATTTATTAAATTATGCCATCTGTTACTTGACTTGCAGCTACAACATGTGATAAATTAGAGTCTCTATCCATGACCAGGCCAATGATACCAGTTAGGAAGCTGACAGCAACAGCAGTAAGAAAAGTAGTACAAACAGGTTGGTTTCCACCCTCACTTCCCTCTCCAATTGTCTGTCTCTATTTAATATTTCTCAGGAGGGCATGTGAATGTATATGTGATATGATTGCATGTGTTTGACAGAACAGATTCTATGAGAGACTTAGGGAAGGACTTTTAAATCCAGAATCGTTGGTCTAACAGAACAGAGTCAAGCTGATAGGACTGAGTCATCTTTGTTGCCTTTTTGTAGATTTCGCAGTTTCTTGGATCATATATTCTATACACCCCATACATACACATACACATACACATACACATACACATACACATACACATATACATATGGACTATATAGTCCTTTTCACTCTTGTCCTTCTACTTGGCTTCCTGAGAACTGCACAGCGTGTCCAATCCATGCTCATGCCTAGCCTTGTGGACTTAAGTGCTCACGATACAGAATGCAAATGCTTAATCCTCCAGCTAGTTCCAATAAAGATTGGTCTAGCAAATGCTTAAATAAATTTAAAAATAAAAGATAATGAGCAATCATGAAATACCACAGCTTTGCAATAAAATAGAGTTTATTTTTGCATGGAATTTCTGTCAATATCAAGAGTCACAAACTAATGGACAAATAGGCCAAGAAAAATCTGCTTCCTTTTATAGAAAGCAAAACCTACCGATTAGGTTGAAAATAGTCACTCAGTTCATTTGTTGAGCACCTACAAAACATAGACCCAAAAACAGAATATGATTTGAATGCTAAAATACCCATTCTCAGTCACATGCTTCACCCTATGTTTGGCTTCAGGTTAGAGCTATAGCTACAAGAAAATGGGAGGAAAAAGTCAATTTTTCCCTTTTCACACTGTCGAATAGTAACCGTTTTGTTGAACATTTGGGACTATATAGATTTTACAGTAGCAAATGGTCAAATCTGTGTTGCTATAGCTAACACAAATCTTTTTAATAATTTAATATTATTTAATAATTTAATATTATGTATTGAATGAACAAATATGTTCATGACATTTCATTAAGGATGTTATCAGTTTGATTATTATGAGATTTCTGTGACATTTTCCAAGGTATGATATCCGTTTGTTTGTCATCAGTCAAACTGATTTAGAATTTAGTTGATTTTACTTAATGGATTATTTTAATTTAAAAAAGCTCAGTGTCAAATCAAAAACCATAAAAATAAGTTTTCAGGATTTTTAATGAATCTGACAGCTCAGTCATGTTATTATATTTGAATGGTTTTCACAAAAAGGTAACCCTTCCTTCTCCATCCATCCAAAGTGGAAGGAAATGGGCCTGCCAAAGAAATGGCCCCAGAATTACTCCTGACCCATGGATACATTAAAGCCACTGACATGCACTTTAAAAGATCTTTTAAGGTGAAACCATTTGTTTAGCATTTTGCACTGCTTCCATTTATCCATTCCTATATGACTTCCATCTCCCTTCTCATTCCTTCCCCCAACCCTCTTGATTTAGAAGTGTTTGGAGCCCTGCAGAAAAGCTATTGAAGTCTCCTCAGAATCTCTTGTGTTGTGATTTTGAATGCCCCGGGAGCTTTAAACATTCTCAATGCCCATGTTGTGCCCCAGGCTAATTAAAAACCTCTTGGGTGACACAGACGTCAGTACCTTTTTGAACGTGCTCCAGGTTATTCCAATATCCTGCCGAGGTTAAAATCCACTGTCCTAAAGCAATAGTTTATGCAAATAAAGTAAGAAACTGGTTATTTTCAATCCCACTTTCAGAGATTCCTTATCTGAAGGGTAGGGGGAGGCACAGGGATCTGAATTTTTAAAAATAATCCCGAAGTTCTTTCGATATAAGTGAGACGCGATCCACATACAGACAGTGTCACGTGGGTATTGTACTGAATCTACGTTTTTAATTTATTGGTTATCCCTCTCATTTGTGACTTTGTCACAAGTCTTCTGTCCATTGACATTTTTATGCATATAAACTTATTTACTTCTAGCACATAAAATCCTTTCTTCCATAACTCTCTTACATATTGCTCTATTTCTCTCTTAAGAAGAGTTTTAAAACAGAAGTCTTAATCACGTATCTGTTCTTGCCTACGCTATTCATTCTTCCACCCAGGACCAGCTTGACGGACACGCAGCCTGCATAGGCATAAATCGTCGCAAGTTTGGAAGGGCCTTGCACCTGGGTTAGTGCCTTGCTCAAGGAAAATTCTTAATGGTCTTTAAACAAGGGAACTTGCATTTTTATTTTGCACTGGGCCCTGAAAATTATGTAGTCAGTTCTTCTTTTCTCACTACCTTACCCTTGTAAAAAAAATCACTGATTTTCAAATAATGAGCCTTTTAAAGTCCTGGTTTCTTATTTTGACTCATTTGTAGCATTTAATAATGTTTATCATTTTGTCTTTGAAATACTTTTGTATCTTCCTTTACTCTGCTTTCTTTTCATTTTCCTGTACCTGAGTTACCTCAGCCTCTCTTCCAGGCCTTTCTTCCTCCAGAAGCCTCGTGCATACTATTTCCCTTTCATCATTTCATTCTTGGTTCTCTGTTTTTGGACATTTTCACTCTTCACTTGCTCCATAACTGATTTCACCAACACCTACAAGTATTTATCACAAATTGCCAAAATGGCATCTTTTATCGAGAGTCTATACCTGAATATTCCACAGAAGCTAATTATTCAAAAAGAAAAAAAATAACAGATCTTTAATCTTTTTCTAAGTCTACTCTGATTGTCTAATAATTATCTGAATTATGAATTCATTGTCCTCTTTGTTATCCAAGTAAAAACTTGGAATCAACCTCAGCTCTCCAAGTCAAGTCTATGTTATATTTGTAATACTTCCTGAAAGTCATCTATCTTGCCCATTCCCATCATCATGATTACATTTAGACTTTTATAATTTCTGATCCACAACTGCAATATGGTCATAAGTATTTTCTTTGCTTTGAACCCTTCAATCCCCTATTTCCAATGCTACCAGAGAGATCTTTCAAATATACAAATCAAACCATGCAATTCTTATAATTTAATCCTGAAATAGTCTGTGATCACTGCTCTCAACACTAACAAATGAAATACTTTCTTTTCATAGAAAATGTCTTGTAAAAACCATTTATTAACATTAAGGAAAATTCATAAAAAATTATATACCTACTCCAACAATTGTAAAAAGCAGTATAATGTCCTTTTGGATATATATATCCTTTTAAGAAATAAAATAAAAGTCATTTTATTAAAAGTATATTTATTTCAGGGGTGCCTGGGTGGCTCAGTCAGTTGAGCATTGGACTTCAGCTCAGATCATGACTTCACGGTTCATGGGTTCGAGCCCTGGGTCAGGCTCTGTGCTGACAGCTCAGAACCTGGAGCCTGCTTAAATTCTGTGTTTCTCTCTCTCTATTCCTCTTCCTCTCACGCTCTCTGTTTCTCTCTCTCTCTCTCTCAAAATAAATAAACATTTTAAACATTTTTTAAAAGTATATTTATTTCAGTATTTACATATTTGAGAATGACTGCTTTGGAAAACATACTGAAATAATCAAAGATTTATAGTTACCTATGGAATTATAATGAATATTGCTAATACTTATTAGTCTTTTTTTATTTTGTTTTTTATTGATGTATAGTTGACATACAATGTTATATTAGTTGCAGGTATACAACATAGTGACAGAACAATTCTAGATTTGCTAATTAATTCATGAGCAATGCTACTGTTATGAACATTGATGAAATTTTGCAAAATAATAGGAATTTTTTAAATTTTTTTTTTAAGTTTGTGTATTTATTTTGAGAGAGACACGGGCAGCACAAGTTGGGGAGGTCAGTTTCTTGGGCAAGTGTAGACACTCATATCTCAGGGAATATATATTTATGCAGGTATCTCACAACAAAAAATCAATTCTAGGATGAGACACTTTCTCACACATACACATTTTAATTCTGTGTCTAAACTAAGGACTTGGATGTCCTTTGAGAAATTCTTCTCTTCCTTAGCTGCTAAAATTATTAAAAATATTGGAATAAACATCCTTATAAGCCTGTAGCATGTATTTTTGTTTTAGTAGCACTCTGTAACCATGATTTGAAGCAGTCAAAAATGGGTACAGATTCAACTGAATAATCAAGAATCATTCCTATAATAAATTGTTGGGGCACCTGGGTGGCTCAGTAGGTCAAGCATTGACTTCAGCTCAGGTCATGATCTCATGGTTCCTGAGTTCAAGCCCAGCATGGGACTCTCTGCTGTCAGCTCAGAGCCTGCTTTGGATTCTCCATGTCCCTCTTTCTGCCCCTCCCTCACTCTCACGTGTACTCTATCTCTCCTCAAAAATAAATAAACTTAAAAAAAAATTGTCAGGCCATGCTGATATTTTCTCTCTCCTTCTAAATTTTTTAGTTAAATACAGAAACATTGCAACTATAAATAAAAATTATTTTGAGGGGTGACTGGGTGAGTAGGTTAAGTGTCCGACTTTGGCTCAAGTCACAATCTCAGTTTGTGAGTTTGAGCCTTGCATCAGGCTCTGTGCTGACAGCTCAGAGCCTGGAGGCTGCTTCGGATTCTGTGTCTCCCTTTTGTCTCTGCCCCTCCCCTGCTCATGCTCTGTCTCTCTCTCTCGCTCTCAAAAATAAACAAACATTAAAAAAAAAAAATTAAAGCAGGTGGGGGAAATTTTTGTTTTAAATTATTTTGAGTATTTTAAGTTACCACAGTCAAATCCATGATTTTGAAAATAGCCACTTTAAGAGACAGGCAGATATTCTAATATGTAACAATGAACTTCTACTCCCACCTTCTTCTATGTTCCTTCTTATCTCATTGCTGAGAAGTTTAGGAACTTGATATGTTTTCCAGACTTCCTTGTAGCTATGATTCTGAATGTGAAGCTGTTTCTGCTAATGAATCTCACCCAAATGAGATTTCAAAGGAGAAAGGAAGGAGCAGGTTATCTTCCTTTGCCTGTGTTACTGACTAGAAACAGGTTGTGACAGATGCTAGTATTTTGGTGGCCATTTCCCCGATTCCAGTATTGAGTTGCCAGTCTTCCAGGTATGAGGAAGTCGTGATGGTATTGCTGGGAAAAATCACGGAGGGAGAAACTTTCTGAACTCAGGATCACAGCTATTTAAGGTTTAGCCTTAAATTCAGTATAGGCTTGGACTCCCACTTTTCTCTCTTCTAGTCCTTCCAACTTTTTTATAGTATGATCTCTTTTTTTCCACATTAGAGTCCATTCTGACTGAAATAAATCATAGTCCAGGTCACTTGCCATATGTCAGAATTTAACATTAAAAAGATTGACAGGTGATTGTGTCACCTGGTCTGGCATCCTGAAAAGGGGTACACTTGGAGCCAGGTAAGGATGAACACATATACAGAATAGAATTCATGAAAGTAACTGTCTCCCTGTTGTTATTTCTTCTTATAGAATAAAAGAGCATCCTCGTCAAAAGACGCTTTGGACTTAGGTATAATTCATTCAGACCTTAGGTGCCTCCTTTAAAGAAGCTCCTTAGAAATGGAGATTTTCATCATCTTCAAACCTGTGAGGCATGTCCTACAGAGGGAAGAAGTGCCCTCAATGTTAAAAGAAGTGGCAATCCCTTTACCTGGGAGTAAGTGTCTTGTGCCCAGCTGTCTCATTACCAAGCAACCGAAAGAAGTCCCTGGAGTCAATTACTGGACAATCATGATTGTCTTCATAAACACCTAGAATGTTGACTCTCCCCTAGAGGGATTCATTCAGCCACAACTTCCAGGAAGTATATTAATAAATCGTTTATGTTATAGGAAAATAGTTTAAAAGGAACTTCAGGCTTAATTATTAGGAAATTCATACGATATGAAAGTTGTAGTATCTAAGCATCATAATTAAAACTCTTCAGAGTGGGATATGAGAGGCTTAAATTGGAACAAAAGTGACATGTCTATTGCTGATTTTCATTCCTCAAATAAAGCTTTTTATCACTTAGATATTATTAGTCACTGCTAAATTAGAAATCCATGCATAAACCTGTAATAATCATTTCCATCAGAAAAGTTATTTGGATTTCTCAGTGATGTATTTTTATGGTCATTTTTATCTGATAAGTCAGTGTTTCACAGAGAGACTGCATGAAAAAAGAATCTTACAACTGAGGTTTTCAACCAAGGTTTCTTCCCACATATATAAATATGAATGATGTAAAAATTCATTATCCAGGAAAATTAAAAATAAAGTTTCTGTAGTGACAAACTTGAGACCTTGATCTGTAGAAATGGCCACAAAATTGGAGATGGGAAGATTGACAAATCTAGTAAGCAATGGTGAAATAAAAACTAAAACAAAACAAAAACACTAGCAGCATGACCAGCATATGTATACACTGCTTAGGTGAAAAATACCCAGTTTGGCAGCAATGAAATGTTCTGTGCCTCTGCTGCCTTCCCGTCATGAATCTTCCATTATTTTCACAAGCTACATTAGGCTGCTTCAAGATGACTGACCTTTACAGCCACTCCATGCTACTGATTGTACTCCTGGCGTGGAATGAGTAGACACCCCCCCGCCCCAAGAAAATATAGTTATTTTCTCCTCTAATTTTGTCATGAGACTCCATATCCACCTTAGGAAAAATAAAACCAGATAATAAGAAAATATTAAAAGCTCCAAATACTGCAATTCAAGATCCTGTCTGATTTAGGTTTATGTAAATTTATATCACTTATATAATTGATGTCTCTTTAAAATTTAGTCTATTGTACAATTGCCATTTTCGGATAAAAATACGTTGAATTGTAAAACAAAAAAAAATTTTCCCATAGTAATAAAGATAGTCTATATGTGTTTTAATTTTTTTATGGTTGTTTAATTTTGAGAGTGAGAGAAAGAGTGTGAGCAGGGGAGGGGCAGAAAGAGAGACACAGAATCTGAAGCAGGCTCCAGGCTGAGCTGTCAGCACAGAGCCTGACGTGGGCTCCAACTCATAAACCATGAGATCATGACCTGAGCGGAAGTTGGATGCTTAACTCACCACCCAGGTGCCCCAATAAAGATAGTCTATATTATGTTTGTAAAAATGTGGTGATATATTGCATTTATTATAGAGAAAACAACAATTTGGGGCATTTTATTTATTTATTTGATGTTCTGCCATTTTAAACAGTATTGCGATAAATAGTTTGGTATGTATACATTTAGCTACATTTCTATTACTTTTCTTAGAATGAATTCCTAGAAGTTAAAACATTCTATCAATTTAAATCGACATTTAAATATGTTTCTCTAATGTGCCATTTTCAGACACTAATGGAACTATGAATTTGATACAGAAAATGTACATTTGCACACAAATTTCTGTGCAGTTTGGAGGACACATGTCTCTTCAGAAAGCCAATTTACAGACATTCATCCAAGGAATTATTTAGCTCACATTAAGGACACTTATTCTATATTATAATTCCATATTTATAAAAATACATTCATACAAATATCAGGAAAAAGAGATCCTAAAAAGTTACTGATGCTTTTGTTGGTGAGATGGTGATAGAGGTAAAGGTAATGTTCTATTGTTTTGTTTGAGCACCTTATAAAAAACATGTTCTACTTTTATAATCAGTAAAGAAAAAACTATGTTTGAGAATTTTTATTGGAGGAGCAAACAGACCTTCACTTGTACTTCATATCTTATTCAACTTATGATTGTGTTCCTACCAATTCACAGCCAAGATTATTGAAAGTTTCTTTCATACTAGTGTTTCTACTTAAGCCTAATTACTTATCAATTGACTGCTATCAGGACTTTCTTCCTGGTAGTCTCCTGAAAGTGTTCCTAGAAAGTAAGCTATGACTTCCAATTCCTTAAGTCCAATACATGGGCTTTTTGGTTGCCAGTAATGGTGGAGTAACTAATCATGGACTAACTCCTCTGTCAAATACAATTATAGACAAAAAAATGAGAAACATCTGTTGAAGGCACTTGTGAGTCCAAATCAAGAGCCAAGCCTTTGGAGTAATGATTAAGTCCCAGGAATAAGGTTTAACAAAGCCCATAGGTAAGCATCTACAAGTTCAAGATGACACTAACATAATTTATCTGTTGCTAGGACAAAACACAAAGCTCTTTAGAGAAAGATAACAAAATCCAGGGCCCTACAGTATATCATTCACAATGTCCAGTATATAATTAAAAACTTCCTAGACATACAAAGAAATGGAAAACTTATGACCTACAGCCAAGAGGAAAATCAATCAATAGATATTGATACTCAGACCACTTGGATGTTGGAATTAGCAAAACACCATGGGGGAAGAACCGTAGTAAATATTAAAGAATCTACAGGAAGTAATAAGCATATTGAGTAAAGAAGAATTTCAAGAGAGATATGGAAACTTTAAAAAAGAAATAGATGGACATCCCAAAACAAAATACTAGTCAATATTTGAAAACAAAATATGTATTACTTGGTATAAGAAAAAAAGATGGGTTAATTCAAAGGAAAATCAGCAAACATCATTAAAACTAAATATAATTCAGTTATATCAAAAATTTCCAAGTTTACTTAAAAGTAGCCCTTATGTCCAGACAACTCAACAAACCCCAATAAGTACAAACAAAAACACTCTAGGGATATTATGTATCCATCAAAAATACATATCTCAAGTGAAATAAAGACATTTCAGAAAAAACAAAAGCTGATAGAATTTTTCAAGAGCAAATTTTCACTATAAAGTATAAAGATGGACACATAGATATAGATTTGGTCACTCTGAAGAAAATAGTACCAGATACAAAAATTTGGTCCATAAATAGGAATGAACATTGTTGGAAAAGATAAATGTATATAATGACAAAATACTCATTTATATTTTTTAATGTTTTGAAAATCAACTGACTGCTTAAAACAGAAAAGTGATGGGGTGCCTGGGGGCCTCATTCGGTTAAGTGTCTGACTTTGGCTCAGGTCATGATCTCGTGGGTCTGGCTTTGGCTCAGGTCATGATCTGGCGGTTCATGCATTAGAGCCCCACGTCAGACTCTGTGCTGACAGCTCAGAGCCTGGAGCCTGCTTTGGATTCTGTGTCTCCCTCTCTCTCCGTCCCTCCCCTGCTCATGCTCCGTCTCTCTCTCTCTCTCAAAACTGAATAACTTAAAAAAAAATTTAAAACAGAAAAGTGATAATCATGGGGCTAATATCATAAATAAAAATAAAACATATGGCAACAATAGCGCAAATGGTACAAATAGATGTACATAGAATTAACTTGATATAAGGTTTATTTAATTAAAGTGATATATTATTCAAGGTGGATTATAATAATTAAAGATGAATATGATAATCCCTAGAATAATCAATAAAATATAATTGAAAAATAAAATAAAATGCCAATAGACAAGATAGAATGAAATGTTTTAAAATATTCAACTAATCCAGGGGTGCCTGGGTGGCTCAGTTGGTTAAGCATCTGACTTAGGCTCAGGTCATGATCTCACAGTTCATGGGTTCAAGCCCCACATCAGGCTCTGTCCTGACAGCTCAGAGCCTGTACCCTGCTTTAGATTCTGTATCTCCCTCTCTTTCTCATTCTCTGCCCCTCCCCTGCTTGTGCTCTGTCTCTGTCTCAAAAATAAATAAACACTGGGGCGCCTGGGTGGCGCAGTCGGTTAAGCGTCCGACTTCAGCCAGGTCACGATCTCGCGGTCCGTGAGTTCGAGCCCCGCGTCAGGCTCTGGGCTGATGGCTCGGAGCCTGGAGCCTGTTTCCGATTCTGTGCCTCCCTCTCTCTCTGCCCCTCCCCCATTCATGCTCTGTCTCTCTCTGTCCCAAAAATAAATTAAAAACGTTGAAAAAAAAAATTAAAAAAAAAATAATAAATAAACACTAAAAAAATTTTTTAAACAAATAAAATATTCAACTAATCCAAACAGAAACACAGAAGGAAAAACAGAATAGTGGGATCAACCAGAAAACAAATAGCAAGATGGTTGAATAATGCTCAAGTATCTCCGTCATTACAGTATATATAAATAGATTACAAGTTTGAATTAAAAATCAGAAATTGTGAGCCTGGAGAAAAATAAGCAAGACCCAACAATATGCTGTTTATCAGATATGCTTGAAATATAAATCCAATAAATGTTTTTTAATTCTCATCTTACCTAACTGAATTATAGATTTTGAGAACTAATTTTTTCATAGGGATCATTTCTAGCCACCTAAATAATTTTTGTCATAGTGATTATTAGTAGTAATAGCAATAGCTAAAATTTATGGAATGCTTACCATATACTTCTGATGTATTAGCTTGAAATGTACTACACTGAAGGGGAGGAAAAAAGTACGATGACTGAAGGGGAGAAAAAAAACAGCTGTTACTCAAAACCACCAGGAGTGTGTTGGGCCCAAGTTAAAACACAACACAACACAACACAACACAACACAACTTCTATATCCTGGCAGTGGTTGTCCAGATTAAAAAACAAACAGGAGGTCCTGGGTGGCTCAGTAGGTTAAGCGTCCAGCTTCCACTTAGGTCATGATCTCAGGCCTGATGGGTTAAAGCCAAAGGTCAGACTCTGTGCTGACAGCTGGGAGCCTGGCGCCTGCTTCAGATTCTGTCTCCATCTCTCTCTGCCACTCCCTCACTTGCGCTCTCTCTTTCAAATATAAATAAACATTAAAAAAATTGAAGCGACAACAACAACAAAACCTAAAAAAACTCTTTATTGGGATGAGTATTGACTTCTGGCATTGTTGACCCTGGATGACCTTCTGCAGCCCACTTCCTCATATGTCAGGCTTTTACTTCTTGCACCCTTCCTGTCTATCTTTTACGGTCCTAGTTTATTTATTGAGGAATGATATATTTGTGAAACACATGTTATGGCCTAATTAAATTATTTTCTTTGGTAAAATTTATCTTTTTTAAAATTGTATTTTAATTCCAGTGTGGTCAACATACAGTGTTACATTAGTTTCAGGTGTACAATGTGGTGATTCAACAGTCCCATGTATTACGCAGTGCTCATCATGATTAAGTGTACTCTTAACCCCCTTTACCTATTTCACCCATTCTCCCACCCACCTCCCCTCTGGTAACCATCAGCTTGTTCTCTATAGTTGAGAGTCTGTTTTTTGGTTTGTCTCTCTCTCTCTCTCTCTCTCTCTCTCTCTCTCTGTATCTTTTCCTTTGTTCATTTGTTTTGTTTTTTAAATTCCACATGTGAGTGAAATTATATGGTATTTGTGTTTCTCTGACTGGCTTATTTTGGGTAAAGTTTATCTTACATGCTCATCATGATAATATAAGGTTGCACTATAACCTGGGGTTGTCTTTTCTGTATTTCCCATTAGATGATAAGCCACAGAAAGCAGTGAATATTAATATTTGTATCATCTTCCTTTTTTTCACGACTGTGCTCCCCTGCCAACAAAGATGGAAATCTTTATATTCTTGTTTTGAACCCTATGATTTTGTAATGGAAAACTAGGGCAAGGGATAGGGAAAAGCACATGCTGAAAAGCAGATGTAGTGATTTACAGCACGAAGTAAGTTTGAATTTGGCCAGGGAACTAAGAACTGTGCATCCTGGAAGGGCTGAGAGAGGAAAGCAAGAGAAAGCATCTGTAAATTATGACTGAGAGAGGCTGTGTGCTGGAGTAGAGAGGTCTGCAGAAGTAGACTCTGTTTATAACAAAGGACAGGGGAGCAGGTAGACAGAAAGGGTATAAGACATTCAGAAATGCATTCTAATGAATCTCCTGTCCTCTCACTGATATTACAGAGGCTACTGTAGGTATATGCTGTCTATTTGAATCAACACTCGTTCCCAGTGGGTCAAATCAATTCTAATTTTCACTTACTCTGTATTTGGGGGGGAGGGTAATTTTCATAGACTGCTTTCCAAGAAATTAATAATTTGGTAAATATAAACTTTTTAACTTTGGTTGGGACCTCTTTTGAAATGAATATATGTATTTTACATAAAAACAAATAGACACTCAACATAAAACTTCTTGCCAATGTAGAAATTCTTTCTATATTGTGTAACCAACTCTCTGCTCTCAAGGAGTTCTTAATACTTGGGTCTGAATTCTATGGGTATTTAAACTTTAATTGATGAATGTACGTATTTCACCTAAATTTTCATTTCTGGCTATGGCCCGCACTAAAAGACATTAGAGTTAATCATTGCTAAGTCCCTGGTCTCAATTGTTTTATCATACCTTTTAATTTTTCAGAAGATTAAAATAGCAAGAGCCCCTTGGAGATTCCTGTATCTAGTTTGGCAGGTGGGTAAATGGTGCTCTGGAGTGATATTCTTTCTTACAGACGAAATTGCTTCTATCATCTAAGCACCTGATAGATATCTGGACTCACGGTTTCAAATGATGGTTTCTGTGATATCTATAAAAAGCTCAGAAGGTATCCCCTGGTGGTTCCCTACCCTATGGAGAAGAAAACAGTGGGTGGAGAACCATGTCATTTTTCTTTTAAATTGTCCTCTATATCCCAGTATAATCAGATCTCATGATTTTAACAAGTGCAAAATATCTTCCCTAATGCATTTTACTTGGTCTCCCTCCAACCAGAAAGGCAATCTTGAAGTTACTCAAGATGTGATGATATCAGAATAAAACATAATCTTATTACTCATTTTCTCTTGATATTTTCAATAATTTCTTTTCAGTTAAAATTGGCGCTATGTTTAAAATAATAAAATATGTTATAGAAATAATACTGTTTCGATCAAAGCAACAACTTTCAAATTCATTAGTATAGAGAACTGTTATTTAAATTCTAAATTTCATTTTCTCATATTTTATAAATGTAAGTTAGCCACATTTCTTGAATCAAATCAATTGGTATAGAGTAAAATATTTAGTATTTTAGCTTTTAGACAAATGGCCTAATAACAAAAATTGGTTAATTTATTTCCCTTTTTCTTCCACCTCCAGTGGGAGATTTGCATGCATTTTAACTTATCTTAAATTTATGCAGAAATAGATTAGCATTTCCTAGCAATCATTTGTTTTGCATTTTTGCTCTCAGTCATGTTTTAAACCACCTGCTGTATTTGCCTTATGTTCAAAATATGCTGTTGACAGTTACTAATAATGCTGATTAAATTTGCGTATGATGACAGGCAAAACACTAAGTAAAAACAAAACAATATAATCCTGCATTTGTTTTCTCTGTTTCAGTGGTGGCCTGAAAGAAACATCTGATTTTCAAGAGCATTGATTTATTACCATTTGGCAAGTCTTATTGAACTGATATATAGATAGTATGTGAAAGTGAATATAATTACACAATTTTCAAGTATTAGTCTATTTTGTAAAGTTAAAAATATGCATGCTGTCTAAAATAAATATCTTTAGGTTCTTTTTACATTTTCAGAAGTCATTAGAATTTGCCACTAAGACATACTATCATTAGTAAATGAAAATTTCCAAGCTGACGGCAAGCATCTTTTCTGAAGGCAAAAATTGTCAAGGCAACCATAGATTTTCCATTTTGTGTGTTTCTACTTTATTCTTCTTGATGTACATCTAATAAAAGCAGCACAAAGCAAATACTTTTAAAAGTTAAAATTCGGTGATTAAGACCTGACACAAGGGACATTTGTTATACTTTATACGTCTGTATTGGATAGTAGCAAAAATGATGGATGTGGTAGGTAATTGTCCATGAAACCCATGTATTTTGACCTGAAGAATTAACCCTGCTTTCACAAACCTTCACGGTGAATTGTGGATATCTCTGATGTTTCCATTTATTTAAGAGAAAAATATATGGATACTCATGATCCCATATCCCTTGCCACATGATTGCTTCTTGGATGCTTTTAACTTAGGGATTAATTCTTTGAATTTATTGAGGCAAAAGCAATATAAGCAAATGAGATTCAATTTATCTCTGTAAATAATGTAGAAATTATAAATTATTATGCAACATGTTCATCTATAAATGCCAAAAATATATTTTTCATTTTATATTTAACATATGGAACTAGTTTTTGTCCCTCTATGTTATCCTGATATATATCCCTATAAAGGTTTTAAAATATTTTTTAAGTTTATTTATTTATTTTGAGAGAGAATGAGAGAGACCGTGAGCACAAGCAGAGGAGAGGCAGAGAGAAGGAGAAACAGAATCCCAAGCAGGCTCTGCACTATCAGCACAGAGCCCCACGTGGAGCTTGAACTCAGGAACTACGAGATTGTGACCTGAGCTGAGATCAAGAGTTGGATGCCTAACCAATTGCACCACCCAGGCACCCTATAGAGTTTTGTATTAAGGCTGGGCATAAACATATTAAAATTAAGGACATTAAAAGTAAAGAAAATTAAGTTCTATTCAACATGATGCTTTCTAACCTTTGAGAGCCCTATGTGCCAGACTTTGTGCTAATACTTTCTATCAAAATTTATTTAATTATCATATGTGTGTGAGGTAGATGATATTATTTATTCCCACTTTGCAGATAAAGAAACCAAGGCACAAAGATTTATTTATTTATTTATTTTGTAAAAAGTAAAATGTGCTGAGTTGGCACTCTACTACCCTACCTATTTTACTGCCAAAGAGAAGAGGGTTACTTGGAAACATTCATTAAAACTCTGATAGGGCCACTGTAGTAGTTCATTGGCTTAAACCTTTCACTTCTTTTACACGTGACATAAGAAGGAGACGAAGCAGAATCTGCAAGAAGAGAAGCTATATACGTGCCCTGGAGCCAAAGACTCTGGCTTAAAGCATTTGACTGTTAGCTCTGTAATATTTAACTTTTCTGAAACTCAGTTGTTACATCTGCTTATGGGGAAAATAATATCCATCCACAGATTTTTTTTCAGCAACGATAGTAAGGGACAGATAACAATAACATAATATTTTGAAGGTGCTGAGAGAAAATAGTTATGAAATATAAAAGTATAATATGACAATATTTATTGTCATAATAGAAAATAAAAATGGAGGCACCTCGGTGGTTCTGTTGGCTGAGCATACCACTTCAGCTCAGGTCATGATCTCATGGCTCATGAGTTCCAGTCCCGCTTCAGGATTCTCTCTTTTTCCCTGTCTCTCTGCCCTTCACTCATTCATGCTGTCTTTCTCTCTGAAAAATAAATTAAAAATAAAATAAAAGTGAAATATGACAAACAACTAAACTTCTAACAAATAATGCAGCTAAGGTAAAGTTATTGCTGCGGACCCACAATAATGCATAGAATTTACCACTCACGAATCCTTGGAGAAATTCTGAAGAATGCATTTCAGAAAGAAGGAAATGGGGGCCATACAGAAGGAATGGCATGCAAATAGGAATGGCATACAAGAATTTTAACCCTGAGTCAGGCACCTTCTTCACTGAGCTTAAGATCTAGCAAGGAGGTAGACCTTAAATAATTCATTATAATTCTCCTGGGTAGAAAAATTGCTGAAATAGAAGTAGCATTCTTCTTTCTAAATGCTTAGGAGACAATGGAAACTAATATATGTCTTTTGTGTATAATTTAAAGGCCATTAAAACATTTGCACATTGAGTGTACCTGGGGTGCCTGGGTGACTCAGTGGGTTGAGCATCCAACTCTTGATTTTGGTTCAAGTCATGATCTCATGGTTTGGTCTGTGAGTTCAAGACCCACATGGGGCTCCTCACTGACAGCACAGAGCCTGTTCAAATTCTCTCTCTCTCCCTCTCTCTTTGCCCCTTCCCTGTTCATGCGCATGTGTGCACGCATGCTCTCCCTCTCTCTCTTTCTCTCAAAATAAATAGATAAACTTAAAGAAGAAAACATTTGAATGCTGAGATGGGTACTCTTTCACCACCAACTTCAACTCCTATCACTAGCCTTCAACTCCTCTCCTTCCATAGGTTCTGTCTTCCCTGGTATTTTCTCAAACACACCACACTGTTGCTTTCAATTTTACTCATATTTCTCCGGGAGACCCACACTTTCACCTACTTAATTCATTTACCTCTTTCAGATTCAGTTCTACAGTCACCTCCTCCTGTTTATTCCTTTTATTCCTTTCCTGTTTATTCCTTCCCTGTCCTAACCCACTCCTTTCCAAGTTTATTCAGTTAAGTTAGACACTCCTCTGGTGTCCTCAGAGTTTGCTCTATATAACAGCTTCTTATGTTTTCACAAATTGCATTAAACATATCTGTTTATACATTAGTATTCCTAACTAGATGTTAAAGCACCCTAGGGAAGATAATACAATATTGATAGTTTTTTTTTCAGTGATCACTCTTTGCCCCATTGGGAGAACATTGTCCTAGATGACTACCCATAATTTAAGACAAAATATCATTGGTTCTGGAGAAAACAACAAAAATGATGAAATTACCCAGATGGTATGTTGTGTTATATATCAATAACAACTACCTGAAAATACTTAACCAATAATTTAGTAAGTTGAAGGGGAAAGTGCAAAAGCAGTAATCTGTAAACATTGCCGAAGAGTCTGACATAATTCCTAAAGTTCCTAAAGATCTGTCTGCTGACAAAGTCCTTAAGATTTATAGTAGAGATTGTTTTAATTTTAATTTTTGATTTCAATTTCAAAGTTATAGAGAAGTTCTTAGCATAGTAGAAAGTACTGCCTTTTACCCTTCATCTAGATTCACCAATTGTGAGAGTTTTGTCATATTTTGTTTTTCTGTATCTCTAAATTATTATTATTAGTCCATTATTTTTACTGAACGATTTGGGAGTAACCAGAATATGTACCTCTTAATAATGAAAACATTCACTCATCTACCATCAGTATGATTATCAAATTCATGAAATTTCAATGTATACACATTATTATCTAGTACCTAGCTCATATTAAATTTGGCAGATTATCTAATAATTTCTCTATGTATTATCTTTCTGCAAACTAGAATCCAAAACAGGATCATCCATTGCATTTAATTGTCATCTCTTTTGTCTTCTTTAAACAGGAAACAGTCTTTGGTCTCTCACGACATTTCTGTTTTTGAAGATACTGATTTGTTCTTTTGGAGACCCGGGCTGTCTGGTGTTTATTCATGATTACATTCAGGTTACATATGCCTTTTTGGCAGAAGTTTGACATGAGAGGTGTTACATTCTCAGAGTATCACATTAGCAGGCACATTTTGTCAGTTTTTTCAATATTGGTGATGTTAATTTTGCTAACTTGTGAAGTTGATGACTGCCAGGTTTCTAAGTCTTAAAGTTACCACCTTCCATCGACAATATGGGAGAAAAATGGCTTAGTAAATGTTGGATTCTCCACCAAATTTTCACCCAATAATTTTAGCATCTATTAATACTTAGCTAAGTTAATTGTAAGTATAATATTTTCAAAATATGCTTTTTAAAGTTTATTTATTTATTTTGATAAACAGGGTGGGGGAGAGGGGCAGAGAGAGAGGGAGAGAATCCCAAGCAGGCTCCACACTGTCAGCCAGAGTCCTATGCAGGGATCCATCTCAGGAACCGTGAGATCATTACCTGAGCTGAAATCAAGAGCCAGATGCTTAACAGACTGAGCCACCCAGGCGCCCTCAAAAGATATTTTATCACTATTTCATTCTTCCTACATTTAGAGATTGTCATTCCACTTTAGGAAAGAGCTTTCCTATATTTTCTATTAATTAAGTAATTCATTTATTTATATTCTTATTTGTCTTATAAGTTTGAGCCCATTGATTCTTATTTTTGTCCTTGGGTTTTCATTGTATCCTTAAGGCAATCATCTGTTTCTTGGAGCCCTGGTTTATATATTTTTCTTTCTTTTCCTTTCTTCTTTCTTTCTTTCTTTCACAGAGAGAGACAGACAGACAGAGCACGAGCAGAGGAGGGGCAGAGAGAGAGGGAGACACAGAATCTGAAGCAGGCTCCAGGCTCTGAGCTGTCAGCACAGAGCCCGACACGGGGCTTGAACCCATGTATCGTGAGATCATGACCTGAGCCAAAGTCTGACACTTAACCAACTGAGACACCCAGGCACCCCTAATCTGTTTCTTTCTGTATCCATATCAACCATGCTGGCTTTGCAGATGTGTTATTACTTGCATCATAAATTTTCTGATTGCGATGTTCACTAGATTTTTGTTTTTTTAGGTTTTTAGTTTGTTTTTGCAAATTTGGGGAATTTTATTCCAATTTTTAAAAAATTTTCAACATCAAAAAATCCTATTGAAATTGGGTAAAGATTATATTGAATTTATGAATCAAAATAATGATACTTTAAGGATATTAATTTTTTCCATCATGAGTAAGTACTAATAACTCTCAGTATTCATGAATTGAAAGATTTAACATTAAAAGATGTTAACTCTAATGAAATTAGCGTAAAAATTGAAAGCAGTATTTATCAAATAACCAGCTTTTGGGCAGAAATGTCATAAAGTGATTCTAAAATTTATATGTAATATAGAAAAATAACAAGGAAAGCAAAGGCATATTTTTCAAAGAAGAAGAACAAAGTCAGAGGTAGATTCTATCAGATAAAAGGATGTATTATAACGGTGAATTAATTAAGATAGTGCAGTTTTAAGGTAAGGGGAATATTAAATAAACCTATGAAACAGAACAGAGACAGACAGACAGACAGATATAATATGGTCTCCTGATTTATGACAAATAATACACTGAAGTGAAGTTAAAAGGCTAATATTTTCAATAAATTCTGCAGGGCCAATATTGGGTAAAATAAAAATAATATTGATTTCTGTTTTATATGATACACAATAATCTATTCCTAATAAGATTTGGGGAAAAATAAAAAAACATTTCCATGAACATGTGGTAAGACAATATGTATTAAATAAGGCACAATAGTACAAGTCATAACAAAAAAAGAAAATTTATAGTTTATAAGGATATGAACTATTTCTTTAAATTTATTTATTTATTTTGAGAGAGACAGAGACAGCAGAGTGGGGAAGGGGCATAGAGAGAGGGAGAAAGAGAATCCCATGCAGGCTCTGGGCTGCCAGCACAGAGCCCGACCTGGGGTTTGAACTCACGAAGATGTGAGATCATGACCTGAGCTGAAACCAAAAGTCAGGGGCTTAACTGACAGAGACACCCAGACACCCCAACATATGAACTATATTTATAGAGAGGCAAAATTAAGACAATGAGAAGATAAGCTGCAGAGTCGGATATGTACATAAATTCTTTTGAATCAATCAGAAAAGGGGGAAATTAAATGGAAAATTGGGAAAAAAAGGGCTTGAGCTCTTAAAAACAAGAATCTCCAAATGCCCACTACCAATTAGAAAGAGGCTTGAATTCACTGATCAGCAGAGAAATACATTCAAATATAGTACAACTATATACCACCAAATTTTCTAAGGCGAAAAGACAGAAAAATGAAGCATTAACATAGCTGTGGAGTTTCTGGAATTGTCTGCAAATATTTTAATAGAAAACTGTTTGCTGATATAGAATAAAGCCATCTGTGACCATCAGCAACTCTACTTCTAGATATAACCCCCCAAATATCTGTGCATATTTTCACCATAAGTCACATACAAGAATCTTCATAGAACTATTCCTGGGGTGTCTGGGTGGCTCAGTCGATTAAGCACCGACTCTCGGTTTCAGATCAGGTCATGATTTCACGGTTCGTGGGTTCAAGCCCCGCATCAGGCTCTGCACTGACAGGCTCTGCACTCACTGTGCAGAGCCTACTTGGGATTCTCTCTCATTCCCTCTCTCTCTCTGCCCATCCTCTGCTTACACTTTCTCTCTCTCTCTCTCTTTCAAAAATAAATAAACTTAAAAAAGGAAAAAAAGAAAAATAATATTTAATAACTATTCCTAAAACCACCCCAAATTCCATCCATGAAAAAGTAAATTTTTGATACATTCAAATGGTGGAGTACAATATATTAATGTGGATAAAAAAAACAAAACAGTAGTCAGCAACATGAATGAATCTCAAAAACAATATTAAGAAAAGTTACTAAAAAGGAGTATACACTTTGTGATTCTGTAAAGTTAAAGAACAGACAAAATGCATCGAGAGCATTAGGAGCCCAAAGACTGGTTATCTCTGTGGTGAAGAATCGAGACACTGGATTGGGACATGAGACATGTCTGCTTCTTTCTCTAGGTGCATCTTACACAGGTATGTTCACATTGTGGACATTCTTTTCCACTCTTTGAAAAATATTTTTATTAAGTGTATTTATTTATTTTGAGAGAAAGAGCACACCAGGTAGGGGCAGAGAGAGGGAAGAGAGAGAATCCCAAGCAGGCTCCACACTGTCAGCTCAGGGCCCAGCACAGGGCTTGAACTCACGAACCATGAGATCATGACCTGAGCCAAAATCAAGAGTTAGATGCTGAATCGACCAAGCCACCCAGGCGCTCCTGCACTCTTTTTAGATCTTGGCACTTTCCTCAATGTGTGTTTGTATTACACACATGGGAGAGTCTTGGCAGGAAACAAAGAGTACATCAATTATTTTAACAGAAATACTTCACTATAACCCCTTGTTCACTACTTATTGGTAACCTAAAAAATGCAAAATGAGGAATCACATCACAGAATCTCTACACTTGGTAGAGGGGGCTGGGGAGTGGTGACTCAACAACAGATGTGGACGTGACTTGACAACAAATGTACTTGGTGCTGGAGTCTCTAGGGGTCATGATGCAGCTGGTTTTCTAAGTGTTGCAAAAGCCCAGCATACTAACTGGGGTACAGGATATTGAGTTTAAAGCAGAGAAGCAATAGCTTAATAACTGCCAAAATATAATACTACAACAAAAATCATCCTCCCCCAAGAAAGAAAAAAAAAGGCACTATTCCAGTATTAGAACAAATAATAAAAAAAATTATATTATGTCCATAATTTTAATTCAGATAAGAAAACTCAGAAGACAGAAAATAAAGAACTCCTACATCATACATTAATAAGTTATGGTGTTATAATCAAAATAAGCAAGACTAAACTTTATGTGATAAACTAAAGAACAAATACAAACCTTGCCATTAGTATCTCCAAGGCCTAATTTTCCTAAAATATAAATGGCTGCTTTTATCAATGTGAAAAAGACCAGTGATCCAATAGGAAAACATGGGCAAATTATTTGAACTTGCAGTTCACAAAAAAGAATAAACATATTTCTCTTAAATATATGCACAATTCCAATTTCATTTAAGATGAAAGTTCAATGAAATTTAAAACCACATTACAATTTTATCAGACTGTTAAAGTTTGACCAAATACTAGGTTGAATAAAGATATAGAGAAATAGCAATTATATATTCCTGGTGGGAGCATAGTTGTGTTCTTTCTAAAAATAATAAATATTCAAGCCATTTGACAATTTTCTCTTCCAGGAGCATATCTATAGAGAAAAATCAAACCTACACATGTCATATTTAAAAGTGATTTATCTTATCAGAAAAAGAAAATGTTTTAATGTCTGTTAAGGAAAATATTCATTATTGTTAAGAAAAACGTGATGCTAAGTGAAATAGGTCATACAGAGAAAGACAGATACCATATGTTTTCACTCTTATGTGGATCCTGAGAAACTTAACAGAAGACCATGGGGGAGGGGAAGGGGAGAAAAAAAAAAGTTAGAGAGGGAGGGAGCCAAATCATAAGAGACTCTTAAAAACTGAGAATAAGCTGAGGGTTGATGGGGGGCTGGGAGGGAGGGGAAAGTGGGTGATGGGCATTGAGGAGGGCACCTGTTTGGATGAGCTGGGTGTTGTATGGAAACCAATTTGACAATAAATTTCATAAAAAAAAAAAAAAAAAAAAAAAAAGGAAATACATTTGGGATGCCTGACTGGTTCAGTTGGTGAAGCATGCAACTCTTGATCTTGGAGTCGTGAGTTCGAGCCACACATTAGGTGTAGAGAGTACTTAAAAATAAATAAATAAAACCACATTAAAAATTTGAATTTGTATAGGGGCACCTGGGTGGCTCAGTTGGTTGGGCGTCCAACTTCGGCTCAGTCATGATCTCGTGGTCCGTGAATTCAAGCCCCGCGTGGGGCTCTGTGCTGACAGCTCACTTTCCCGCTTGCACTCTGTCTCTCCTTCAAAAATAAAATAAAAACGTAAAAAATAATGTGTATTTGTATATAATATCACTTAAATTATATACAAAGAAACCTGATACTCTCCTTGTGGGCAGAGTAAGCCGTTGGATTGGAGACAAGAGATATTTCACTGTCTACCTTTCACACTATGTTCACAAATAAATACAAATATTTCACATTGATAATATCCATAGATTGACGATACTTCTAGTGTTCTCACAGGGTCACTTATATGATTAGAGTCATTTCCATTAATTTCTCCCATCCATGCTTTATTCATTCAGGAAAGTAAGAAAGATATGGGAAATAGAATGACATTATTCTTCAGAAACAAATATTAATGTCAAGCCATTATACTGTAAAACAGTGATTAACATAATTGTGCTGATTTAAAATAGCATAATACTTCTCTATGGCTAAATACCACACATTTATGCTAATGGTAAATATTTATTAGATTTCCAAAATCTGACTGTGTTATTACTGTGCTGGTGTATTACATACTATTGACCTTGGTTCCACATTTCTATTTTTACTTGAAAATTTGATTTTGGAGTATTAACATTCTTATGTATGTGAATAATAAAAATAATGATAATAAATATGACAGTAGTAATTTGAAGCCCTGAGAGATTTGTTGAGCCCTGAAAAGAATATCACATTTTTCAAGCCAGTTAGGTTTAGCACAGTTCATATTCAAATCTATAAACCACCCTTTTATTCTCCTAATGGCAAATAGAATTGTTATAATTAAGTTAATGATCAGATTTGTAGCTACTTCAACCATCTGTGAATGAGCCACAAACCTGGAAATGAGCCCCTAGTAGAGATTTATCACATTTTGCTACACAGGGGAGTCTCACATCAACCTACCACTTCAAATACTTATGCATAACAATAGTTAAAATAGTTATTACTCCTAACTCCTTATCACATTACAAACAGTGCACTATGAATGTTATACACAAGCAGCATAGCCCATTAGATGACCTAGAAATCACTTTCTGGATTGCCTGGTGATGAGTGGTTGGAAAATGGGTCTCGGCTTCCCAGAGGAGAGGCAATTCCTGATCTCAGCTTTGAAGGAGAAGGAGCCCAGTTTTCAGTCTCCAGGGACTACAGCCAGCTCTCCTAACCTTCCCCAAAGAGTTCCTTTCCAAGGTTTTGTTACCATAACAATCTACCATAACAGTTGTCAGTGAGTCCTACAAGTCCACTCACCTGCTCTTTCCATTAAAACCAAAACACAAGAAATCAACACAAAAAACAACAACAGAGAGGCATTTCTCTGCTGGAGTCATTCAACCAAATCCCAGCCTTACTATGTGGTCAGCTCTGCCTTAGACCTAGCACATCTCTCCAAAGGATGCCAAGACCAGCAGAACTTGTTTTGTTCGATGAGTTCCTGCTCCAATGCTGGTGTTTATTCAGAATCTCTTTCATGACACATTATCTCATATAATCGTCATCACAGTGATATATACAATGATAATAGCTATTATAATTCTCATTTCACAAATGAGAAAAGTGAGCCTTAACAAAAAACAATATGTTATCCAAGCTCACATAACTGGCTAACTTTAAAGTCCATATTTGAACTGAGTCCATAATTACAGAGTCCATACATCAGAGCTTGAATACTTAAATAACTTTGCACAACTGTTTATGTATTTTCATTGTTGCTGTTTGTTACAAATTGTCACTAGATCCATACAAAGCCAGGTGATAAGGAGATTCTAAGATACCTACCAAAAATACATTTTTTTGAAATGGAAATATATATCATACAGCTTTATTACATGCTGACTCTTTTAAATGCACTTGTTTAATCATCATAAACTTTTCATGGAGTATACAGAAAAGCTATCACAGGCTCTTCCACAGATAGGGGATGTAGCCAGAATCCTTTACCAAGCTCATTTTGCCTCTTTCTATGGAATGTCAAGGCATGTTTACGTTATATATTTGGGATTTTTAGTAAATTGTTCTCCTGAAATCACAGATTATTGCTTTCCTAGATAGTCTCCAGATCATGACATCTAGTATTATACTCCCAAACAAAGCTGAAACTTTTCCCAACATCTGCAATGTCTGTGTTCTCCATACACAATCCTCACCTACCCAGCACTCGCTCCCTCATTCCTTGAAACTCTATCCATCCTTGGCAGAAGAGGATCATAAAAGTATATATTTCTGGAAGTAAACACTTTTTTTTCTGAATCTGTGAAGTTAGTAAATCTTGATAGTTTTGCATATAATTTTCCTGAATAGTAAAAAGTTTTACACTATCACTGGTTCAGAATAACTCTTGATCTTATAGATAATGACAAAGGATTGCTTCATCATGGAAAAGCAAGCACAGTCACAAAACAATCTAAATGTTCTATTTAAATTTTGTACATGTAGAATGTATTTTCTTAACTTATCACAACATCCTGTCTCACATTGTGATAGTGACCAAATAAAGAGACACTATTTTACTCATTGGAAATCTTACCCAAATGACTAGTTCGCCCCAGATATTAGGCTTTCTTTTCAATTTGATCATTGCTTGAGAAAACTCAGCTCTCTGCCTTCAAAATCTCTAACCTAAACTGGAAGAATATAAATATATTCAAATAACATAAAATGATATAGAAATTTCTCTTAATAAATGATTTAAAAGTTTATAACTATTCAGTTATAATCATTTTCAATATAATTATATGAACCACTTTAAACTGCAATTCATTTTTTGAATCATCTACAATTTGTACATTAAATTTAGTGTATCAAAGTACAGATTTTTAGCTAAAAAACAAACAAACAAACTATTGTCCTGAAAGAAAATTAGAGCATGCAACAAGAATATAACAAAACAGGAGATTTGAAAACGATGTGTTGCTGTCTACTACCCAAATAAGAAGACTTAAACATACTATAGGTATAGGAGACCACATTTCATCTAGACTTCATTAAAATTAAAAACTTCTGCTCTTCAAAAGACAATGTCAAAAGTGTGAGAAGACAAGCCACAGTCTGGGAGAACTATTTTTGCGAAAGACACATCTGATAAAGAATTGCTATCCAAGATTTCTTACAGCTCAACAATAAGGAAACGAAACCCAATTAAAAAATGGGCCAAAGGACTCAACAGAAGCTCATCAAAGAAGATATATAGGTGGCAAATAAATATGTGAAAAAGATACTCCGTATCATGTCTCATGAGGGAAATGAAAGTTACAACAATGAAATACCACTATACATCTATTAGAATGGCAAAATCCGAAACAGTGACGCTGCGAAACATGGTAGGATGTAGAGCAACTCTCACACGTTGCTGGGGAAGGAATGCAAAATGGTACAGGCTACACTGGAAGGCAGTTTGGAGGTTTCTCACAAAACTGCACATATTTTTCCAGCAATCTCACTCCTTTTTATTTACTCAATGGACTAAAAACTACATCCACACGAAAACGTATACACAGATGTTTGTAGACGCTTTGTTCGTAATTGCCAAAACTTAGAAGCAAGCAATCATGCCTTCCGTAGGTGAATAGATGCACTAGGGTTGATCCAGACAATGGAATATTGTTATTCAATGCTAAAAAATGGAGCTCTCAAGCCATGAAAAGACATGAAGAAATTTAAGTGCATATTACTAAGTGAAAGACGCAAATCTGAAAAGACTACATATTGTATAATTCTAAAAATATGACATTCTGGGAAAGGCTAAACCATGGAAAGAATAAACAGATGAGTGGTTGCCAGGAGGTAGGGTGGGGGGCAGTGAATAAGCAGCACCTACAGGATTTGGGGGACAGTGAACATACCCTGTATGAAACCAAAATGATGGATGCATGCCAGTATACATTGAATGTACAACCACAACAGGGAACTCCAAAGTAAACTATGGACTTTGAGTGATTACGATGTCTTAATGTACTTTCATCAATTGTAATAAATGTACCACTCTGGCTGGGGTTGGTAATGGAGGAGGCTATGCTTGTGTGGGGGCAGAACGTATATAGAAAATCTTTGTACCTTCCCCTCAATTTTGCGGTGAACCTGATACTGCTTTTATTTATTTATTTTTTTAACATTTATTTATTTTTGAGACAGAGACAGAGCATGAATGGGGGAGGGGCAGAGAGAGAGGGAGACACAGAATCCAAAGCAGGCTCCAGGCTCTGAGCCATCAGCCCAGAGCCCGACGCAGGGCTCGAACTCACGGACGATGAGATCCTGACCTGAGCGGAAGTCGGACACTTAACTGACTGAGCCACCCAGACGCCCCCCTAATACTGCTTTTAAAATAATAAAGTCTTAAGGAAAAATATACTTAAGATGTGGGAAAAATTCTAAAATTGTCTCATAAGGAAATACATTTGCATAGCTGTGTGTATAAAAATATAGAAAGGCATAACTTAAAATCACAAAATTAGAAAAAAAAAACCCAGTTAATGTTAACCTGAGATTTATTAAACAAATTATAATACAATATTTCCATGAAATACTATCCAGTCATTAAAGATAATAATATAGATGTGTATATTTGTAATACATAAAGTGATGTTAATGTTATTTTTTCAAAGAATAGTTGATACATAGAGACAACACTGAGAAGGTTATACAGCAAGAAATGGGATTACAGATTTATTTTGCATTTTAATTTGGGTGCATAATAGTTTTTTCCATTTATCTTTCAAAGAACAAATATATTTTGTATAATTAAGTAAAAGTGGTTTGTTTTTTGTTTTTTGAGAGAGCACGTGAAAGTGAGAGTGGGGGAGGGCGGAGGAAGAGGGAGAGAGAGAATCTTAAGCAGGCTCTATGCCCAGCATGGAGCCCTACATGGGGCTTGATCACACAATTGTGAGATCATAACCTGTGCCAAACTTAAGAGTCAGATGCTTAACTGACTAAGGCACCCCAAGTATAATTTTTTAAAAAGTGAACATAAGAAATCATATGTGGCAAAAATAACTTTTTAAAATTACTTTTGGTAAATGCTAGTAATGTATTTTCATCTCATATCTGAGACTCCCAAGGCTATTTATTATATTTACGTTAACCAATTTGGATGTCATAATTGAAATCAGATTCATTGGTCTTGATATTTTATTTTAACATTTTATTGATAAAGTGATAGGGAAATATATTACTTTTTATTAAATGTTTATACAATACAAAACACAAAACCACATATAACCCTCTTTGATCAATGTCATATTATTTTCTGGGAGTCTAGAGGTGCCTAACTTCCATCATACATAACTATTAATCCTGAAAAAATTTCCATAGTTAAATTTTATTTCAAAGATCATACACAATTATTTAAATGCGTATATGAAATGGTATAGTTGAGGTTTGAAACAATATATTCACTAAATAATATATTACCTTGAAACAACCAATGTTTTGTTGTTTTCCTTTAATTATCACTGGGAAAAAAATTACGGTTTTGGAATAGAAACATTTTATTATTAAGAGTATTATAATCATCTCTTGTTTCAGTATGAGCGCAGAAGCAAACCAAAACAGAATTGAGTGGAACAATAAACAGCTACTCCTACCCATCAGATAGAAGTTTTCTGCATAAATTCAAATTCTTTCAAGAAAATAGAACAATACTTTTCATAATAATTATGGTTAAAGTGTATTGCTACCATTTAGAGCTGGTTGAGATACTGCTTTAATATTTTTACTTTAACAACAACAACAACAAAAAATTAAAAATAAGAATATCTTCACCAGTGGCGCCTGGGTGGCTCAGTCGGTTAAGCATCTGACTCTTGGTTTCTGCTCAGGTCATGATCTCACAGTTCATGGGTTCATGCCTTGCATCAGACTCTGCACCGACAGCGTGGATCCCCCTTGGGATTTTTTCTCTCTCCCTCTTTCTCTGACCCTCCTCTGCTCTCTCTCTCAAAATAAATAAATAAACTTTTTTTTTTTAAAGAATGTCTTCACCATATAATATGAATTGGTGAATAATGGCAGGTTTTATTTTATACAGTACTAAATAAAGTCAGACTGGTAGTATAGACATACAACTCATCCAAGGACAAATGATCAAGAATAACTTTTGTTATTTTTCCATTGATATAAGAAAAGTGAGAAGGAAAATATGACAATAGATGCTGTACAACTCATTTAGAATTTTTATTCAATTGTCAATGTCTAATTTCTTTTTTGGAATTCATCTGAAGTGTTTAGTTTGGTTGATATCTGTTATTGACGGATGTATTAAGCCTGTGACAGAGATTCCCAGAAGTGAGTAAGACACAGCTGCTGCTATAAATATAATCAATTAGGGGAGATGGACCTGTTATCAAATAAATTACAAGAGTATGAAGTATAGCAATAGAAGCAGAGTGGAATGACCTGTTTCCATTATTTTGGTTTTCTTTGACCGAATTGTGTAGTTTAGTGGTTTTCAAAATCTAACATGCCATGGAAAAACCTGGAGTGTTTGTTATAGCACAAGTTGTGGGGGATTACCTTCAGAGTTTTTGATCCTGTAGGCCTAGGGTGAGGTCTGAGACTGCATATTTGTTACATGTTTCCAGATGATGCTTTAGGTACTAACTGGGATCATACTTGGTAAACTAGTTTTTGAGTCTTTAACCCAACCATTCCCAATTTATAATACAATCTATGCTATATAATATAACCACACTCAGCTGATCTATAAAATAACCTTAAAGATTCTTTCTTTTTTTTTTTTTCTCTCTTACTTCTCCTTCTATTCTTTCATTTGTAAAGAACATTTATACATTGTTCGGGAACATTACATTTTAACACCAGCTAGGATAGTTAATGGAAAGCTATTCCAATTTCCCTGCCTTCCTTCTTATGATTTACACAAAAGTGGAGGGAACTCCATTCAAATTAATACATAAAAACTTGAATCTGCATTTTAATCTAACAAGTTTTAATCAGCTCCTATGATAATAACATCAACATTAGTAAAATAGAGAATTTTCTTAACAAAATAGAGAATTTTCGTGATTTAAATGAAAGTGGAAACAAAAGTAAATTCAATAAAATCAGGCTTGTATATACATATTTTTAATCTTTCTCCTAAATCACATTGTCAGTTTTTCAGATAATTATAAGAAGTTCAGGGAACAACAGACTTAGAGAGATGTAACACAGTAAATAGAGTCTAGGACAAGATTTTTGCAAATGAAATTCTAATCGACCTTAAATTTTTAATTAATTATGCATTAAAAACATTTATTCTGTAGATGTCCTGGAGCTGGCTTCTGATTGCAAGTAACAGAACCTCCTGTGGCTAACTTAAGCAAAAAGGAACATAGAGGAAGGATATCTGAGAGTTCTGAGTCTACAAAGTGTAGGCAAGATGGGAGCTCCTGACTTGTGGGCTCCAGACAGAGCTTCTGCCACCTTCCCCCACATACTAGCCCTGGGCGGCCAGACTCAGACCTCTCCATAGCCCTGTTGGGTACTGACTACCCACAATGGGTTTGCTTCACTCTAGAAGAATCCAAGTCCTTGTGGAAGGATTTAGTTGGCCACTCCCTTGTCATACCTGAACAGACTAGAGGCCAATGAAACAGAGGGAGCATCTGACCTTCTTGGGCTACTGGAAAGAGCCCATCATACCTCTCATTTATGTGATTCCTTTGAAACCAAAAAGTGTTGGACGCCTTATAGTCAAAATGATAAATTTTGGGGGTGCCTGGATGGCTCAGTTAGTTGAGCTTAAGCTCAGGTCATGATCTCACGGTTCATGGGTTCAAGCCCTGTGCTGGGCTCTGTGCTAAAAGCTCAGAGCCTGGAGCCTGCTTTGGATTCTGTGTCTCCCTCTCTTTCTGCCCCCTCCCCAATCATGCTCTGTCTTTCTCTTTCTCAAAAATAAATAATAAACATTAAAAAAATGTTTAAAACTCTTAAAAATGATAAATTTCTACTATATAAATTTCTACCCTTGTAGGTAATAGAAAAAAAAGTCCTGCTATTATCTTTTCTCCTCATGTGTTCATATTTAATCACTCATTTCCCTTACTCTCATGGCATTTCAGAGCTTACTAAATTCATAAAAAAATTTACATATGATGTCCTCACTTGGTTTCACACCATCAGGGACAGAAATTCAGAAGAGGTACTATTTTTTATCACTTATTATTTACCTACGTTTTGAAGACTTAGGAAATCAAACCTCAGAGAAGATATGCAGCTTCTTCATAAACACATATATAAAGTTTCAAACAGAACTAGGCAGCACCTTTTGGCTTTCTTTCATGCAAAGTGGTAGATGTTTGATTTTTTAAAAAATCACATGCTTATTTCTTTTAGTAATGGCAGTGTATCTGTCAGGATGTTTTTAATTGCAAATTACATAAAATGCAACTACAATTAGCTTACACAGTGTAAATATTTATTATATCACAGAACAACTCTGAAATTGGGCTTGCTTCAGGTTGGATAATATACCAAGTTAAGAGTATCAGATCCTTTTCTCTTCCAATGCTCTCAGGTTCTCTTCATGGCTGCCTCTTCACTTATGGCACTCACAACCCCCTCCACCTACATGCAGGAAGTTGCAGGACTTGACTTATAAATCGTTTAATTGACTTGGCTTATAAATCGTTTAATTATCAGAACTTTCCCACAGCTCCACAGCACTCTTCCCCTTAAAAACACAATACCAATAGGCTACAGAACTTCTAAGCCAATTATTTTTGTTTGAGGATATTGAAATATGTTTTCTTCTTTCAAGGCATATCTTGTAGGGATGCCTGGGTAGCTCAGTCAGTTGAGCATCAGAGTCTTGATTTCCCCTCAGCTAATGATCTCAGCGTCTTGGGATCAAGGTTCTGGTTGAGGGTGGAGGCTCTGGGTTGAGCATGGAGCCTGCTTAAGATTCTGTCATCCTCCCCCCCCCCCCTTCTTCCCCCTCTCCCTTGCCACTCGTGGGCACACTCTCTTTCCTCTAAGGTAAAAAAAAAATCTTGTAAATGTCTTGTTAATTAGAAATTTAGCTACATTTTTTTTCATTGTGGACTTTGTATTGCAGTTATTATAAAATTGTTCAAGCCAGTAGACCATCACAGCATTCAAGGCCATGTGCCATAAAATGTCATCAGAGTCAGGTACACAGTATCTGTATATGAAATTGACAGGACGTGAAAGTTGTCCAATAGTGAGTGAAGATTTAACCCATTTTGTCATGTTGTTTGTTTGTTTGTTTTTATAATTTTTTTTAACGTTTATTTATTTTTGAGACAGAGAGAGACAGAACATGAAGAGGGGAGGGGCAGAGAGAGAGGGAGACACAGAATTGGAAGCAGGCTCCAGGCTCTGAGCCATCAGCCCAAAGCCCGACGCGGGGCTTGAACTCACAGACCGCGAGATCGTGACCTGAGCTGAAGTCGGATGCTTAACCGACTGAGCCACCCAGGCGCCCCTGTTTGTTTGTTTTTAAGAGAGAGAGAGACAGAGCACCAGCAGGGGAGGGGCAGAAAGAGAGGGAGACACAGACTCTGAAGCAGGCTTCAGGCTCTGAGCTGTCAGCACAGAGCCTGATGAGGGGTTCAAACCCACGAGGCCATGAGATCATGAACTAAGCTGAAGTCGAACACTCAACTGACTGAGCCATCCAGGCGCCCCAACGCATTGCATCATGTTAGACGTGCCATCAGTTATTTTAATTTTTTTAATTTTGTTTTTAATAGTATGAGTGTTCCCCTGTCTGACATTTACAATTATGATTAGGAATGCTGACAGTTGTTTGATATTGATAGTGACTCACTATTGAAAGGATGCTTTCCTAACACTTTCTTTCAAATTTCTAGATTGACTTAATTGACCAGGACATTGAAATAGTAAGGCAAAGACTTTTTAAAAATTGTCCATTTGAAACTTCTTTTGTATGAAAATCAGTTTGGGAGGTAGGAGGTATTGAGGGGGAAGAGAGAAAGTAGTTGTTTGAATGTTTGTTTTGAAAATATCAAAAATCATGTTTACTTATAAAATAATACGCAGAGGTATAGAATTACAGCTCTAGTTATAAATAAGTCTTCTGAAATCCAGCATGCTAGGCTACCTCAAAAACATGAGAAGAGAAATATTGGAGTAATTGTCTATTTCAGTTACCTTAGGAAAAAGCTCTAATAAACAGAGTGGACTGCTTCTAAGTTTACACTGCATTTTTTTCTATCATGGATACAAAATTTTATTCCAAATTCTACTCATTAATGGGAAGAGATGAGACTGGTAAATGTAACAGTTATAGAATCATTTAAATATGCAAGCCATGTTGTTTTTAGGAAATGTATTCATCTATTTATTAAAGTTATACATTTTGTAGTATATTAAACATGCTTTTAAGCTGAAAAGTGATAACATGGGCCCAGTTTTTGTTTGCGGTGTATACATGTATAAATAATTTTTACCCACTACTCAGAAAATTCTCCAACCTTTGGCCCAGTGCTCCATTTTGTGAATTTGTAAAATGCAGCTCAAGGAAAAAGTGCCCTTAATGGATTCATGTTCAAGCACAACCTGAAGCCTTGTTATTCCACTTTTTTTTTTTTCTTGTGTCAATGATGGCAAAGAGCTAACCAAAGAAAAAGAGGCAGATGCTTCATTTTGGTAGATAAAAAATCATCTATTCATCCAATAAGCATTTATTGAGTACATTCTATGTGTAAGGAAATAAGAGTCTTTGTAGTTCTGGCTGTTGTCAAATGCCTCACAGTTTTGAAAGCAGCTGAAGAGATATGCATCAAAGTTTGAACAGAGACTGCAGCATTATTGTGCCCATTCTTGACCAACTCAGCATGACTTTGACTCTCCCACATTCACAGTCATCCACTTCCTGGATAGATAATTAATACGTCAGAAGCCATGGGTCCCAATAGAATTCATGGGCTATATTAGCTTAGTCCTGGCATTTAAAATGTGTTTTCTAAGGGTGCCTGGTTAAGCCTCCAAATCTTGATTTCCATTCAGCTTTTGATCTTGGGGTCATTGGAAGGAACCCGATGTCGAGCCCTGTGGTGGACTCTGCAGTGAGTGTGGAACCTGGTTGGGATTCTCTCTCTCTCTCTCTCTCTCTCTCTCTCTCTCTCTCTGTCTGTCTCACTCTGTCTGTCCCCTGCTTTCTCATGTGAGCATGTTCACTCTCTCAAATCAATAAATACATATATAAAACTGTTTTCTATCCCTTTAATGTCAATTTTTCTTTGCTCTTAAATTGTAGTCATGTGTTCTGTAAACGAAATTAAAAAAATTTAATTTTGATCAATCAGAAATGCATTAGCTTTCACATTTCTGTTGTTATTTGGATACCATTTTTTTTGTGCTTCCTTTGGTGGGGGGTTTGTTTTTTCTTCTTAATAGAGTTCACTCAAATCAGGAAGCAGTCGTTATACTTTTTTTGTTCTATCATTTACACATAATTTTTCCAGGATTTTAATGAGTACATGCATATTTGACTGAATAAGTCCACACTTAATCAGCATGTCTCTTTTTACCTTCTCGTAACTAAGAAGTGTCTTGCATTCTAATGCCAAATACTCTTCTCCTCTCTTAACATACAACTGCCATTTAGCATTTTAGTTTTACCTTGATCTTATTCATTCTAAATTATACTTAACTCCACCACAGAGTCATTATTATTACCTGTTAACAAATTGTAAATTAAACCGTGATTCTCCTAGGAATAATTTTATTATTCGCTTTTAAGTGAGGAAACCTTATTTACAGATGCCCGTTCGTTTGCCAATGTCTCTACTCCTACCCACTGCTTCTGGCTTCTCATTTCTTCTGCGGTAAATCCCCTTCTATCTCAAATACATTCTTTGGTGGTTCTTTCAGTAGCAGTTGTGTTTGTTTCTCTGAAAATGTGGGTTTTTTTCCCCCACCTTTAGTTTTGAATAATAATTTAAATAAATAAATAAATAATCTACATTGAGAATTATCTTTCTCAGTGTTTTGAAGATATTGTTGTAGTGTCTTCTTTTTTTTTTCCTGTTTCAGAGGCTGCAGTCAGTGTAATTTTCCTCTATTTGAGAACAATCTTTAAGAAACATTGTCTCTGTGGTTCTAGAGTTATAATACCCAGCCTGGGTATGACTTTATTATAATTTTCACAACTTATCATGCTCGCTTCAGCAGCACATATACTAAAAATATGATTCTTGGAACATATGAATCTGAAAAATCCTCATTTATAATCTCTTAATAGTCTCTCTCCCTCATTTCCTTTATTCTACATTTCTGGAATTTTTTTATTAGTATATGTTGAACTTCTTCATCCTAGTCCTTATGTTCTTAGTCTATTTTTTATGTCCTTCCATGTCATTATCTTTCCACATGGACTTTTGGTAAACATCTTTTTATTTTTCCCAGTTTATCAATTCTTTTTGCAGTTGTCTCAGATCTGCTGTTTAACCCTTTTTCCCACTGAGTTTTCATTTCAATAATGCCATTTTTTTATTCCTAGAACATCCATTTTGTTATTTTGCAAAACTGCACATCTGGTTTCATTATGCCTTGCTATTTTCTCATGTTTTTAATGGTTTTTAATTTTAGACTCAGTATCAGATAAAGGGTTTTATAATCTAAAATTTCCTGGCATATAATCTTATGTTTGTAGTGTCTATTAGTTCTTAGTCATTGAGGATTGCTTCCTTATATCTTAAGGAATTTTAGTTAGGGTAGGGAACCCACAGCAGAGCATTAATTCATTGAAACGCTGCAGGGCTTGAGTTCAGCATGGATTGGTCCAAAGAGATCTTGTTGTTGTTGTTTTTTTTCCTATGGGGCACCCAGAGTCATAACAACTGTGAGCTAAAAGTTCTGTGAACACGTTTCAGTATGTGGATTGCTAGATGAAATGAGAAATCTAAATTTGAACTTCAAATTAATGTGAGGGAAAAGCTGCTGGCTGTGAACTATCAAGGAGTCTTTCCCCCCCATTAAGAAATCACATTAAACATCTTAAGTATCATTTTCATACATTGAGCCAAAGGAAGAATGTTTTGATTCTCTCATTTTTATTGGTGGTTTATCACTTTAGTGATCAAATATTTTAGTGTTTTCTCACATCTAAATACCACGTTTTGACATACAGGGTCTCAAACCTTATCTCTACCATGAATTAGTTTTACCAGGCAACACTAACCAACACCAACCAGTGGATGAGACTCGCAATCCCTCCAGGTGTGGCCATAGTTCCAGTTAAACTGCTTGCCATATGTCTCTTCAGGTTTTAATTCTCTCCTTAGTTGCACCCGTTAATTATTTTATTTTATAAAAATTTTATTTTATAAAAAGCAAATATATATACACATATATGTGTATATATATGTGTGTGTATATATATATATATATATATATATATATATAAAACCATGCTTTTTACAGTCTATTCCATACTTATCAGTTACATAGATAAAATGTTTTAGTTTTTTTAAGATGCTCATCGCCATTGGAAGCATTGGTAATATGAACTGTACCACGTTGGTGTGGGAAGAAGTTAAATCGATTATTTACTTTGTGCTTTCCAACTCATGGAAAGTTATCTTCTAGATTTGAATGAGCCTAAACACACCAACTTTCCTGGGCAATAGCTCACTTTTTATACCAGCCTCTCATGTAGTCCACACCAACAGTTTTTGCTAAATATCTTTATATTTATCTGAAAAGAATGACAGTCTTTAAAAAATTTTACTGTCTATGATTTTAGTGACAGCAAGCAGTAATGAGATCAGATATCATGTAGAGCTTATGTTTTTCAAAACATAAATGTAACAGCTCATTTAGCAATGTGCTTTAAAATGTGATCGTAAATTATTAAAATTGAACAATAGTTGTCAGGAAAAATGAAAAATGTGCATTTTGCGATGTATTATTTTTTTCACCTCAAATGTTTACAAAATATTCACAGTTTGGGGAATTTTTAACAAATGATAGGACATTTCTAAACTGTGAGAGCAAGTGCATTGTCATTGACTTCAGTGATGGGAAGGAATTGAAATGATTTTTGAAGACAAGTCTTGAGAAAAACAATTCAAATTCTGAAAGGGCCAGACTAAGGAGTATTTTTATTCTAGGTAAGAAGGAATATATTATTCACAAAAGTGTTTTCTCAAATAAACCTTTTTTTCCACTATTTTTAAGAAAAAAAAAATGATGCCAGCACCTTTTAAAAATATTACTTCCCTTAATTATACTTGTGTCCTTATTTTATCTAAAATATTATAGCTCATTTTACACTGAAAAAAGAGGCTTATTCTGAGCTAAGTCTTTCAAAGATTTGCAACATTATTATATAATTAAGAATAAAATATTCTTTGAAGTCAATACAATCTTTTCCTCAGCAATTTGAAGTTTCTGTCAACGTATATTGCTAGACATCTGCCTTTATCCCAGTACAGAGATAAAAGACTTTAAATTAAAACAATAATAAGCCCAAGATCTTTGGTTTAGAATTCTCTCAAAATCTGAAAATTTAGAAAGCAATGATCTTGGCTAATATAAGCCATAATTCTTATCAATAACAGTATGTTTTTTCTCACGCCATCCCAAATTATTTCTTTATAACAAAGTGGAGCTATTATCATTTACAAAACACCTTATTATACATGAGTTATTTAGTATTTATAACTATATGAAGCTAGCTCAAATAACTTTTTAATGAAGTGTTCTCAAACCTTTTAAAATTCCTCTGTGCTAAAATTACTTATTTTACCATTTTAACCACATGTCTAAAAATGGCAAAATTTACTAAAATATTTATCAAAACAAAACAAAACAAAACAAATACACCTGTTGCCCTGCCTAGGTTTTTTTCTCTGGGATTGTGCACAATTTTCTGGCTGCTGGTAGGAGGATTGCTTTTCACCAATGAAAGCAGCCTCATCCGAGGAGTTATGTCCCCACAGAATGATGGGCTAGCCAAGCAGTGCAAACCCTTGTCTCAAGGAAGCTATGTTCTGCTACAGCTCTTGGTCTGGATCTTCCCTGGGGTCAAGCTGAAGCTGATCTCTCTGCTTAACTTTCTTTCCCTACCCTATTTTGCTTCCCCTCATTTCTATTTCCTCTATGTTCCTGTTTTTATTTGCTTATTTTGTCTTTTTAATTTCTCTGACTTCCTCAAATATCCTTGAGGGTCCGTTAATTTTTAAGAGGGAGCCTGTAAAATACCATTTTTGTCTCCATATGTTTGGTTAGGTTTTGTTGACTAGGGAGGGGAGTTTTTTTCCTTGGCCTTAGAATGTATACATCTTTTTTCTCTGGCCACCATTTTTCCAGAGAAGAAATCTCTAATGTACTGCCTGGGCATTTTAGATTGGTTTCCAGCATTCTAGAAACTAAGAGAGGGAAGAAAGTGTTTGAAGTGTCTATATTTACTATATAGACTTTCATTTAAGTTTCTTTATTTTTAGTCCATGGCCTCAGTCCTTCCTTCAACTTTTCAACACATGGAGTGTTTTTATTTCAAAGAATGAAACTTTCAACTTGAGGTGGTAGGGGAGTCTTGATTGAATTGTTTTTCTCTGCAGGAGTGAGGATAGAGCCATTAACTAATCCCAAAACAAGATTCCAACAACTGTCCTTTCCACATCCTGCCTCTTCCGCATCTTCTATGGTATCACATACCTCAAATTCCTAAGAAACTGAAGGACCCTGGGATGAGTTGATTTCTTGCTGCATATGCCTCTGCACACAGAGTTCATGTTTCATCCACTAGATAATAGTCACCTTCACTAATTTAACAGGTATGTATTAACCAACTATTATTAACCACGCACCATGTGAACTTTGGAATACACTATGGGACACAAACAAAAATTGTCCTCACCATGAAGCCTGTATTTTATGATGAATATAAAGATAGCCAAGTAAATAAAGATACAGTATTTCACAACATGCAAGTGTTATAAAGAAAATTGAAGCAGGAAATGGGGATGGAAAGGGCTGGAACAAGTCAATTGCAATTTTTAACAGTTCAGAGAAGATGTGCAATGATGAAAATAGACTGTGGGTGGAAAAGGAAGAAACAAAGAGATCTGTTAAGAGACAAGTTTAATAATTTAGGAAAGAGAGGCTGGAGTCTTTAAAAAGATGACAGGGGCTTGGCAGTGGTGACTGGGAAAAATGATGGTGGCTTGGTATAAGTGGAGATAAAGATAAGTAATTATGTTTTGTATGGATGTGAGGGTAGATCCAACAGAATCTTAGATCAGAGGTAGGAGGGAGGAGAAATAGAAACGTGAAGGGTTAACCCTAAGGATATTTATATGTTGTTGAAATAAATTTCCAGGCCTAAAATGGAAACTCTCCTGCCAAGGGCACCATGATAGCAAAATCTTAGATAGCTTTTGCATCCTTGTAAAAGTTCTACTTGACCAGAAATGCAGTACATAAAGTTAGCCAATGGCAGCCACCTCTGAGCTTTATATTCATTTCCTTGTTTCTTGATCTTTCTAAATATAGTCAGATATGCAATCCCAGCCAGTTAACTCAGGCTGAGTACTTCCTCCTTGTTTCATGCTTGCCTCTTTCTATAAAAGCTTGCAGTCCTCTTCCCTACTTTGTTGTTCTCCAAACTCCTGAGAGTAAAGACTACCTGCTTAATGAAATGTTCAATAAAGTTTGGTTGTATCCCCTAACTTGTTGTCTTTAATATTATATATATACGATGTATATACATGAGGTTCACGGATGGATGTAGGAGTCTGAAGTTCAGGAAAGAGATCTGCACTAAATGCATGAATTTGGGAATAGTTGGGATAGAAATGAGATTTGTGTGAGGCTCTATGATGATATCATTGGATAACATTTTAGATAAAAAATGAAAGGAAAGCAAAGACTTAGCCCTGGGTCATACCTACTTTAAGTGACTGAAGAGAAAAAAGGAACCATCCAGTGAAACAGAGTAAAAAACACACAATGGGGTAGGAGGAAATCCAAGAAAGGATGGTGTCCTTGAGCCATGGGAAGAAAGTATGCCAGGGAAAAGGGAGTGATCAACCTTTGTCGATTGCTATTAAGAAAGTCTGAGGACTGAGAATTACTCGTTGAATTAAAAGCATAGAGGTAATCGATAATCTTGACAAGAGCACTTTTGGTGGGTGGTGGAGTGAGATTCTGATTGGATTAAATGAGAAAAGGAAAAGACAAATTGGATACAGTGCCTATAGACAGCTTTCTGGCAGTTCAAAGTTTAAAAATAAAGCAAATAAAGAGTAATGTTCAGCGGAGGCAGTGGCATCCAGAGACTGTTGCTGTTTATTAATGTTATTGAACTCAAGTTCAGCTGCCCGTCACCTAAAAGTTCATTACTGAAGAGACGAGTTTTAATTGGGAAGGAACATGAACTTTTTTCAGGAGACCAGCAACCTGGGGAGAAGGCAGGCTCTGGCACAAAAACCAACTTCGAGGTTCCTGCCTGACTCAGGAATTTGTTTTTCACTCTTATTATTTATTTATTTATCTATCTATCTACCTATCTATCTAATTGGTACTTTTTAAAATGTTTTTGTTTGGTTTTTGTTTCAACTTTTTATTTAAATTTTAATTGGTTAACATATTGGTTTCAGGAGTAGAATTTAGTGATTCATCTCTTACATATGTATGACATCCAGCGCTCATCACGAGTGTTCTCCTTAATACTTATCATCCATATAACGCATCCCCTACCAACCTCCCCCCCTCATCAGCCCTTAGTTTGTTCTCTATTGTTAAGAGTTTCTTATGGTTTGCCTCCCTCTCTTTCTTTCTTCCCCGTCCCCCTGTGTCCATCTGTTTTGTTTCTTAAATTCTACATGAGTGAAACCATATGGTGTTTGTCTTTGACTGACTTGTTTCGCTTAGCATAATATACTCTAGCTCCATCCACATCATTGCAAATGACAAGATTTCATTCTTTTTGATGGCTGAGTAATATTCCATTGTGTATATATACTACACCTTCTTTATCTATTAGTCAATGGACATTTGGGCTCTTTCCATAATTTGGCTAGTAGTGATAATGCTGCCATAAACATTGGGTATATGTGTCCTTTCCAACCAGTATTATTGTATCCTTTGGGTATATACCTAGTAGTGCAATTGATGGATCCTCGTAGTTGTATTTTTAACTTTTTGAGGAACCTACATACTGTTTTCCAGAGTGGCTGCACAGTTTGCATTCCCACCAAAGAGCAAAAGTGTTCCCCTTCTCCACATCCTAACCAAAATGTGTTGTTGCCTGAGTTGTTAATTTTAGCCATTCTGACAGGTGTGTGGTGGTATCTCATTGTGGTTTTAATTTGTGTTTCCCTGATGATGAGTGTTGTTGAGCATCTTTTCATGTGTCTGTTAGCCATCTGGATGTCTTTTTTGGAATGTCTATTCGTGTCTTCTTCCCACTTCTTTTTATTTCAAATATGTGTGTGTGTGTGTGTGTGTGTAGATAGATAGATAGATAGATATATTAGAGAGAGAGAGAGAAAAAGAGAGCACTAGTGGGGAAGAGGAGCAGAAGGAGAAAGAGGAGAATCATAAGCAGGCTCCACCCCCAGCACAGAGTCTGACAAGGGGCTCAATCTCCCAACCTCGGAATTATGACCTGAGCTGAAATCAAGAGTCAGATGCTCGATCGAATGAACCATGCAGGCTCCATCTTCTTCCCATTTCTTAACTGAATTATTTGTTTTTCGGGAGTATTCAGTTTGACAACTTCTTACATTTTGGATACTAACTCTTTATCAGATATGTCATTTGCAAATGTGTTCTCCCATTCTGTAGGTTGCCTTTTTAGTTTTTATTTTGTTTATTGTTTCCTTTGCAGTGCAGAAGTTTTTATCTTGCTGAAGTCCCAATAGTTCACTTTGCTTTTGTTTCCCTTGCCTCTGGTGACATGTCTAGTAAGAAGTTGGTACAGCCGAGGTCAAACAGGTTGTTGCCTGTGTTCTCCTGTAGGATTTTGATGCTTTCCTGTCTCACATTTAGGTATTTATCCATTTTGAATTTATATTTGTGCATGGTGCAAGAAAGTGGCCCACGTTCATTTTTCTGCATGTCACTGCCCAGTTTTCCCAACACCATTTGTTGAAGAGACTGTCTTTTTTCCATTGGATATTTTTTCCTGCTTTGTTGAAGATGAGTTGACCATATAGTTGTGGGTCCATTTCTGGGTTTTCTACTGTGTTCCACTGATCTATGTGTCTGTTTTTGTGGGCATGAACCAGGGATTTTTAAAGGGGTTGAGGCTAGTTAATCAGGAAAGCGAGTGCAGCTGTCTGCACCATTTCTGGCAATAATGCCAGCTACAATAGTTATCTCAGTGCTCGGTGCTTGTGCCAGGGGGTCCAGTTCTTGTTCTGAGATGTGCAGAAGTACTCTGTTCTTTCTGCAAAGGAGAGCAAGTTCTTTCTACAGATACACAAAGGGGGGGGGGGTCCATAAAATCACTTATGTAACCTAAAAGACAGAAAAACATTTTGCTAAAAACAAATTGCTAAACAATCAGAAAGCTGAGCCGGTTCTGATTCTTTACTCCTCAAAGCCAGTGGTCTGCAAATCTCAAAGAAAGTAAATTTGTTCTGCTACAAATCAAAGGCCTTAGTTCAGCAAGTAAGACGTGTGTTAACTGGAGGCAAGTTAACCCTTGCCCGGCTAGAGTGCCATTACATTAATAAGAAGTAGTAACAGATTCTTTGGGTGCTAATGTGGATGGGAATCGGACACCAATACAGAGTTATAAATAACGTGCGGGCAAGTGTTCAAGTGGGGAAGTTGTATGAGTCAAGTTTCCTGAATAGGCTAGAAGAAATGGAATACAGTGCAGCAATGAATCATTGTAGATAAAAACATGAAAAGTCAATGCTATTCACGTGGAAAGGGAGTATAATTGTCCCAAGAAAATATGCCCAATAGCCCATAAATATTTATAGATTTTATCTTTGATTAAGGTATGACTTCAATTTTTACTTTAAATACTCCATTTTTGCTTTTATTTGTTATACCAACCATGAATAACTCTAATAATACATTAAATTTTTTAAATGTGCCCATTTTAAAATTAAGAATCTTTCATTTCTCACCCATAGACTTTGAGTGTTTTGAAAGCAGAGTTTTTTGCTAGCAGATTGTCTGGTATTTAGAAATTACTCAACAGATGTCTTATGAAAAACAAAAAGAATACTAACTTATGATAACATGGTACATTTTTTTTATAACATAGTGAAATCGAGCCTGTTCATTCATGTTGTAGGAGATTTTCCTTTAAGACATATGGTTACATTTTCTTCTTTATCCATGTGTTGCATATACTAGTAGTGAATTGGTTCATGATTTTTTTTTCAGGAGTTCTTATCATGGTCTAACTTGAGAACCAGTTAGAGTGAATAGACCCCCTCTTTCAAAATGTTTTCTGGTGTAGGCATGTGCTATTTGATCACACATCTTTTTAAAAAAATTTTTAAATGTTTATTTATTTTCAATATATAGAAAGAGAGAGAGAGGGAGAGCTAGGGAGGGGCAGAGAGAAGAGGGAGACACAATCTGAAGCAGGCTCCAGGCTCCAAGCTGTCAACACAGAGCTGAACGCAAGGCTCGAACCCACAACTGGTGAAATCATGACCTAAGCCAAAGTTGGACGCTTAACCGACTGAGCCACCCAGGCACCCCTGATCCAGTATATTTTAACTGATTTTATTCTTCTCTGTTATATATAATTAAAATTTATATTCGTTTTAGTAAAATTATTTATTACATTAGCATAAAATGCATTCTATATGTATATGCATATACATATAATGTATAAATAAACAATACAAGGTTTTAAATAAAAGTCTATACTTCAATAAAGGAGCACATAAATGTGTATTTTTTAGCAATATAATAAAGATGCCCTGGCAACCATATTTTATAGGTTAAAATGCATATAGTAATTGCTTACTATAGCAAGGAAAACAAGCTTTCATTTTTTATCTAGTGACTTCCAAGAAGTATTTCCCATTTTCAAGAATAATGTTCTTATGATAAAAGTCTTCATGTGTTCAGGAATGTGTTTACATTTTGGTAAGGAAGAAAAATTCATGAATAAAACACAAAGATAACTACAAGGAAATGATTTGTGTAGTATGTCAGTATAAGAATAAAGGCTGGACAAATGAAAAACCTATCTTAAAACCACATATACTCAAAAATACACAAAATACTGAACTAAGAAGAAACATGAAAAGCAGGTAAATGATAAAACTGCCATTTTCTACTTCACAAAGAGAAATGGCTGCCTTCTATTCGTCTTGGCCAATTATTCCCATTATAGTTTCCAGATTAGTCTGCTCTTTTTCATCTTAAGCCATTGAAAAGAATCTATAACCTACTAGTTGTCTTTATGAGAGTTGAAGTTTGTTTACATTAAAGAAAGTTTTCTGAGACTGTTTTTGTTGTCGTTAAAGCTTGTCTACTCGGCTTCACTTTTTTAAAGGAAAACTATCATATATTTTATGGCATTTCGAACAACTTTATTTACCATTATATTATATGGCAGCAGCATTATCTAGCAAGTCAATGTACATTTATCAAGCCTCTACTCAATACATTATTCCAAGCATGCTTTTGAAATGTGTACTGACATTGACACTGACATTTTCTATTATCAGCAAGCGGGTTATTTTAATTCAAAATGACATAATCAATTGGAGGAGAAACTCTTTCCCAGAGAAAATAAGTTACTCTTTTTCTAGTAGAGTGTGTTTTTGCATATCTTAGAAGTTTAAGTGTATTCTGATAGTTTATATTCAGGTTTGATTAGCCTTAATTTTTAAGATTCTACTGAAGGTTAAGTTTTCTAGAACAGCTCTGTGGTAAAACTTAACATGCAAGACATTTATTAGCGAGTGACCTTGGTTGAAATCAACCCTGGGGGAAGGGAGAGAAAGGAAGCAGGAGTGGGCAAGAGAATAAGTTCAGCTGTGATGGAGGCCTAGGATCAGCTTTGCTTGAACCCAATGAGAGCTGCTGGATGCTAAGTCACCCACCTGGTTTGTCCCAAGTGGCCAAGATAGCATACCTCACTGTCATCAGACAGCGACTATAGACATCCTTGAAAGGGCATGTCTTCTCAGAATGGATCAGTCACTGAGGCTATCATTCCCAGCAATTGGTCATTGATCCTTCCATGAAGCAGGATTTGGGCAGCACATTGCTGTGTCTGCTACGGATTCCACATATTTTTAGCTGGCAATGTACTTAAATCATGTAGAATCCGTGGTCTAGAAAGTTATGCATTTTTCATGGTATAAATTTAGGGGATATATTTTAGAGAATTAAGTATTAGGGACTTAACTGAAAAAACAGAGATAAATATGTATTATAATTAATACAGCCAGGCACTCTCAGTGTTTGCATTCCAAATTATATGTGAAGCATTTGAAAATGTCTTTTGTAGTCATAGTAGCCTAATTTAACAAACTATGGGAGGAGTCGGTGTATTGCTTGTAATTGATCTGGGTAATAAAGAACTTTACCAACATCCTAGCACGAGCTTCCATCTTCTCCAATCGTAAGGACGAAAGCATAACTTCATGCACTACTTGTAGCTTCTTAGTCCAGGATAGTGTTGGGCATGCATTTGTAATGTAATTTCATTCCCCTTCACCAAATACAACATAAGACAGTTCCTAACATTTAGTGTCATAGAATTTAAGTATAAAGGCCATTTAGTTCTGGCTACTTCAGTCTTGTCTTTTCACTTCTATAGGTACCCAGTACACTGCTACCTCTGGCCACAGACATCTCCTGGTGGTGATTATGAAAGTGTTTCTCTTTCCTTCACCCAGAATTCCTTCCATAGAGCGAGTTTATTTTTCTTTCCAGTGCACTTTCCCACCCAAAATGATTACTGTTACATTACTTCTACTTTACCTCCCTTTTTGTCCTTCTCCATTTCTATTAATGCATAGACCCATACATGTGACACAGGTAATAATAACGTAAACCTAAAAACCAGCGATATGATATACGACATAGCTTACCATCTTAGTTCTCGAAAACGTATTTATTTTCAAAGGAGGGGGGCAACATAAAATAAAACTTTAACTTTGGAGATCTCAATTGTCTTTGTTGCCATTACAAATTATGAGTTGGCTTATCTGAAAGGTTTCACTATCTCTAAAACTTTTGATGGGACTATTAAATTTGAAAGGCTAGAATTGAAAGACAAATTAAGCTTAAAAAGCTTTCTGAAAGAGAAGATTCTGGCAAGATACCAAGAGGCTTCTTTCATAATTCCAGAGTGTTCCACCTATGAGACTTAGTAATGAGAGTGAACTTCTCCCCATGTTGTGCTGCACACTTCAATTAAGTTAGTAATGAGATCAGATCACGATTTCAAAACCTTCTGATAAGTTTAAATGTTATGTATATGTTTAACTTCAGTTAAATAAAAGTTTATGAATATTTATTAGAAATCAATAAATAGACTAGGGGACTAATTGAAAACATAATTTCTTAGATACCAGAGGGTGTTGCTTTTAAAACATGACTACACATTTGCTGAGAATCATCTTAATGCAGGTAGGGCCCCTTCTCCTTATATCTTACAGTGGGTTTGTAATTGCTTTGACAAAAAGAATATGGCAGAAGTGACTCTGAGATTTCAAGGCTAAGTTCACGTGTCCTTCGCTTTGTTCTGTGGAACACTTGCTCTTGGGCTACAGGGACAAGACTTAAGACGTGTGATTGTCATACTTTGAGGAAGCCTGAGCCATGCGGAAAAGACTCAGGTGGGAGCCCGGGTCAGCAGACTCATCTGAACCCAAGCTTTGAGGCACTTGATCCATGTGCCAAAGAAACATGCACGTAACATAGCCTCCATATGATTCCAGTTCCTGGTGCTTCGAGTCATCCCTCCGGAGCTGAGATTTTCAAGCAGAGGCCCCAGACCTGGAGATAAATCATCCCCACCATACATATTCAGACTCCTGACCCACAGTTCTCTGAGCACGGTAGAAAGGTTGTGGTTTAACACAGGTGATTGTTACCTGGAATGTTCAGGTACTGTAACTGTATAAACAATCTTATCCCAATAATAAAAGAAAGAAGAAAATACCTCACAAATTTCCAGCATAACTCTCTAAGATGTTCACAGAGTCAGACCCTCAGCAAGTGTCAGAAATTTTTGTATGCAAATCAATGTTCCAATTTATAAACTACTTTTGCTTTTAAAATTTATGTATTGGGGCACCTGGGTGGCTCAGTTGGTGGGTGTCCAACTTCGGCTCAGGTCATGATCTCGCAGGTTCGTGAGTCTGTTAACAATCTCATGGTTCATGAGTTTGATCCCCACGTTGGGCTCTGTGCTGACAGCTTAGGGCCTGGAGCCTGCTTCGGATTCTCTGCCTCCCTCTTTCTCTGCCCATCCCTTGCTCATGCTTTCTCTCTCTCTCTTTCTTTCTCTCTCAAATATAAATAAACATTAAAAATTAAATTAAATTTATGTGCCAAGTTTAACTTGAAGCAAAAAAAACCTTTCTATTTGTTTAAATTATTTTTGTCTATTAAACACGAACAAAATGATTTTCATATATGTACAATGAAAATTTGGTAGAAAAATATAAACCTTTTGTTGGCAGTGATTTAACCAAGATTGCTTGATAACTTTTTTCAGAAGTACTGAGATGTATGTTTCCCAGAAGGATAAGATAGCCACTTCACAAATTGATTCTGGGTATGTTGCACAGGCATTTCAATAAGCTTTATATTTGAACCAAAATGGACACTTAGTAAAACTATTTTCAGGGTAAAATGTTCAATAGCTTTTCCTATTCTTCTAAATAAAAACATTTCAACTTGTTTTTTTTTTAAAGCCCTTCCTGATTTAGCATTTTTTTTTTTTTTAGACTTCTCCTCAGACTTATAGTATCCTGGCTAATCAGCAAAATTCCTGTAAGTACTTATCTAAGAAGAGAGAGGGAACAAAAGACTATAAAATTACTACATACATTCAAGCTTTTAGTGATTTGGAAATCTTATTAAAAATTTACTGAGAGTTCCAAGTATTTATAAGCCTGAAGTAACAGCAAGCTACTGATATGTTCTCTGTTCAACTCTCAAATTGCATTAGCTTTGGCCTCTATTAGCAGTGTGTATCATGAAGTGCCATGGGTTATGTGTAATATTATGGACAGACCCATGTGTTACCAGAGCTGGAATTGAACTTGATGGCCTAGTTCAAACCACCAATTTAATTCCAGAATTGAACTGCTTCAATGACTATGTTACTGCCTCAACTATCTTAAAGAGAAGTTGCTTACATCATTTTTACCAGATCAGGTTTCAGCAAAGTCTCAACCAAGCTCATCAGTCAAGTAAAATTTTGATTCCTACTAGAGGGAATCTGGCAGATTCTAGAATAACTACAGCACAGCCAGAATATTGATAACTCATTTTCCCATAGTTTTTGAAATAAGTATCAGAAGAACTTGCAAGATATTAAATATAAAGAAACCTCCGTATCTATGATGAAAGGACTCATGTAATAGTATTATACAGAGATTTATTCTCTTTTATGGTTATTTGTATTTCTTTGTGAGTAGTTGACAATCTCTACTCTATTCTGACATCATAGAAATTCCTTCATCTAAATCTTATCACTAAGAAATGGATATGGACCACAAAGCCAATCTTTACTAGTCCATTTTATTTCCCTTCTTAAATCTCTAGGTTAGTAAAATTTTTAAGGAGAGGTTTGGCATGAAAATGCAAGCAGCCCTGAAGGTAAAATGTTATATAGTACCATGAAGAGAAAATAAAAAATGGTTCTGATGGGACATCTCAGAAATCTGAGACATAAAGCAAACATACATTCCCCTTTTCAGATTTTATTGATATTCTGGACCTAAGTGCCCCATAATGCTATACAGGAGTCCTTTATGGATTACAGAGTATTAGGGGCCAGTCCTTCAGAAACAGAGTCATGAGTGGAGTTCATTACAGCATCTGAGGATATCATATTTTATCAGCCACAACAACTTGAAGTGCTTAGCCAAAAAAAAAAAAAAAGAAAGACATGGTATTATTCCCTGGAACTTGTCATTAATAGGGTAAATGAGTAAACAAATATCATTATATCAAACATGAGAAACAGAGATGATACAAAATGCAACTATGTTGGATGCCAGAAAATCAGTAGGTCCAAATGTGCATTCTACTGTTGGACAGTTATGCTTCCCTATTAAAAACTCATAGTTTGGGGCGTCTGGGTGGCTCAGTTGGTTAAGCAGCCAACTTCGGCTCAGATCATGATCTCGCTGTCTGTGCGTTCCAGCACCGCATGAGGCTCCGTGCTGATAGCTCACGGCCTGTTTCGAATTCTGTGTCTCCCTCTCTCTGCCCTTCCCCTGCTTGTTCTCTCTCTCTCTCTCTCTCTCTCTCTCTCAAAAATAAGCATTAAAAAAAAAAAGCACGTAGTTTTTAAGAAGGTACGTAGAATTTGCCTCTTTGTCATTTTAATAAATATCAATCAAATGACTAAATCTCCACTCTTCATGTCCTGAGTGTAAACACACAAGATGTCTTCATTCCATACCCAGTGGAGTTATGTGTTTGAATGAGAGCTCAAACTTTGGCAATAATAACAAGGAAAAGTTAGAAAGCATCTAATACTTCCGTACTAGCAAATCTAAAGACAAGTCAATGTTTTTAAAAGGCTATTCTAAAATCTTTTTTTCAAATAAAGAACATATTTACCTAAATAACCCTTGTAACTATAACCTGTGAATAAATAGTCTTTACCTGCATGTAAAGAAAAGTAGTATTATTTCAATACAACTTTTTTGGCAACACCATTGTCTATATACATATTTATCATATGCTATGAAATATATAGTGAGTACAGATTATTAATGAATTTTATAATTGTGATCTCAAGTCATATATATGATAGAAACAACCTATAGATGATGTTTAAAGGGAACACACAGGGGCGCCTGGGTGGCTTGGTAGGTTAAGCGTCCAACTTCAGCTCAGGTCATGATCTCACAGTCCGGGAGTTCGAGCCCCGCGTCAGGCTCTGTGCTGACAGCTCAGAGCCTGGAGCCTGTTTCAGATTCTGTGTCTCCCTCTCTCTCTGCCCCTCCCCTGTTCATGCTCTGTCTCTCTCTGTCTCAAAAATAAATAAACGTTAAAAAAAAAATTAAAAACAAAAAAGGAACACACAGACTCTTTACACTGTGGAAATTCAGTAGTAAAGACAAACGGCATTCTTCCTTATGGGGAGTTTATAATTTAGTAAGAGAAGGAACACCTTAAGGAAGTAAAACTTTAAATATTGAAAACTTTAAATAGGTAAACAGAAAATCAGTTCTTTCAAATATAATATGCTTTATTAAAAAAAAAAACACAATACTCTGATCTTCTATAATACAGTAACAGGATGGAAAGGAGTTAAAGACGTGTGGTGAGTCTTCTCTGAAAGGTATTATTTGAGCCTTAACCTAAATAGTGAATAGGGTCACTGTTTCAAAGATCCTGCATAAAAAAACTCCAGGGGGAGGTGTGAGCAAGTGCAAAGATACTGAGGTAGCTGAAATGGGTAAGTGGGAGCTAGAAATGAAGAAAAACAGAACTGACTGCGGTTAAAAGATTAGTGAGTCTTTTTTTTTTTTTTTAGTGCTCTTTGAGAAGCAATTTCTAGCAAAGAGGCTTAAAGATTCTTGATCTCTCATAGCTTAGTGATTAAAGGGGCATACTGCCTTATTTTATAATCACAGATTTGTGGTCTGCGACATCTGGGTTATACAGGATATGTGGGTGAACACATTTATTTAGTTTGGGACAGTGTAATAGCAGTCCAGCACTGAGATATGTGGGGTAATTTCCTTTAAAAGGTGCTGTCTTTGAAACAGTTTTATGAACTACAGATTTAAACACACAAGTGAATCAGTGTGTCTTATTCCCGATCCATTCACTCGTTTATTCAATAAGTCATTTCACAAACAGCTATGGTACACCTGCCTATTTGCAAGACCCCCTTCTGCCCTCCAGTAGAACATGCAAAGAGCCCACTGCCAGGAGAATTTCGGACGCATCATATTTAGAAGGAAATCCTGTATCGGTCAAGTGAAGACCAGAATTGTATCACGGAGAAGACTTATTCATGAAATGATCACAATGGGTAACTGATAAACGGCAGGATTGAAATCCCAATCTTTGTCTAGATAATCTCTCTTTATTTTTCTCTTTCATTCATTCTTTCTTATTGGATTCTTGATGTTTGTTTGCTGCTTTTTATATTTTCGTTTTGTTTTTATTTGATTGTTCTCAGGTTCTTTCACCATTTTTCCTGTAACTGTCTTCCTTTATATAAGTTGTCCTCTCATCAAAATCTCTCCCTGTGAACAATAAGGGGTGATAATGTTTCTTATAAGGACTCTGATTGATTGACTGATCAAAACCCTGAGATGTCAAGATGTCAAAAGGAACACCCACATGGGGCAGAGTCACAGACAAAAACAGTGGGGCAGGAGCTAAGATCTTCCATGAATAAAGTTGTGGGACCAGGATGTAGGCTGATGATGGGGATTTTGTCAGATGTCAAAGGATCTAAGATTTTTGGAAAGAGAAATGAGGAGAAACAACTTGAAAGTGACAATGGGGAACGAGGAGAGCATCTATTCCATTTCCTGACCCTGTGTTACTTAAGAAGCATGCAGACAAGGAAGTTTGCTCAAGAAACAGCCAGATTTATGTTAGGGCTGGAAGTGACTAGAAAAGCAATTGGAGAAAATGAGACACCAGAAACATATATCCTACTTTATATATAAGGTTCCTAGGATTCAGGAAGAGGCAGGAAGGAATATTTGGCTGTTATTGAAATAGACAAAGATATTCAAAGGTTGTGAAATTCGAAAACTGAGGAAAGGCACGTTTGTGGAAAGGATTACATAAAGGCTGGGGCAGGCATTTTGGAGATACTAACAGTAACACCATTGCAGATTTCTATGAATAATTCAAAGGAAGAGATAAGACAAGGGGAAACTTTTAGCACTTGGCATAACTTAAGCATTTAAGTAGCAGTTGCCTCTCAAGTATAGGACTGAAAAAAAAAAAAAAAAGACCTGAGTTTAGAAATTCTGGGAGAAATCAGAATATCTGTATTCTGTGGTCAACATGGATATATATATGCTATTTTCTTAAACACCACAGAGGACACTTTCAGTCTCTAAAAGCTCATTCTCTTCTTCCATCTTAGTGAAGATCTGGATTCAAGACTGTTCAGCTGGTCTACATTTACCAGCTCCCAGGGCAATCAGGTGTGGCCATGTGATGGAGTTCAAAACAATGGGTGTGAGAACAATTCTAAAATTTTTAGTATCTTAATGCATTTCTGAAGTTTCTTTACAAAGTGTAAGCCACTATGAACCAGTATTTTCTTTTTTCTACATTTTATACAAATATGGCATACTGTATCCCTTTGCATCTTGTGTGTGTGTGTGTGTGTATGTGTGTGTGTGTGTGTGTGTGACTTAACATATGCCTTACACGTATTCTACAGAACAAAGAAAGCATAATCATTATTTGGCTTTTTTGTAGTGCACAGTATTATATTTTATGGATTTACTATATTATACCCTCACACCCAGCTTTAATGGAGATCTAGATTTATCCATTAATGCAGCACACATTTATTAAGTGCCTACTGTGTACTAGGATTATTTCAGACCTTTATCCGTGTACAAAACTGGTAAAGATTAAAACCTTCACGGACTTTACATTCTAGATGCAAGAGGCAGATAATATGGAAACAGTGTTCCAATCAAAAAGAAACAACTTATTCCAGCACATGCCTGACATGTTGGCAGAACAGCAAGAAAGTCCATGTGCCTGGAGCATAGTAGGTCAAAGGACAACAGTAGATGATGAAATAAAGATCAAAGAGCAGCCACTGACAGTACTTGGGTATAGTCTTTGAGTGAAATGCAGATCCATTTTACGTTTTGAGCAGTGAGTTGATTTGACTCACATTTTTTATCACTGGCAATATTGCAATAAATAAACTTGTGCATATTCCATTTATGTATGCACAAATGTCTTCGTGGGATAATTTCCAGATTAGGATTATAGGAAAAAAGATATACACTTTTACAAATATGAAAGATATTGCCCAAAATGTCACCCAATGGAGGTTGAATCATTGCCTACTGCCCCCAGCAATAAATGAGTATCCGTTTCTATTTTATATTTATCTCTGTTCCCTTTTGCTGGTATTCATGTATGTGTGTTATCATTACTTTTTTTTTTTAAACATGAAACAGCTTACTTTTTCCTCTTTCTATTTTCTGTGTTTGTTGGTATTTGAAAAAACTCATGAGAAAATAGGGAAGTTTCCTGGATAAAAGGTACAGTTTGATATTCTAGAAGAATGTGAGTTAATAAATAGTCTTAGGTCCCAAAGAGTTTGGATAAGACAAGGCTTAAAACATAGGAACAGATATAGGTTTGCCTTTCGTGAAAGAACTTCATGTTAATGAAAGAAACAGGTATGTGTAGATGCAGATAAGTTTGCTGGCTTGTGGAGAGCCGGAATTGGACGTTACTTCTCAGAGAGGTTTATTTCCTTTGTGAAATAGGGGGTTTGATCATCTATTGGGAATAAAGGGAATCATGGAAGAAAAGAAAGGAAGTACAGAAGATAAAATATTTCTTGTCAGAATGAGAAAGAACATTGCCTCGTGAAACATAATTCAGTTGAAATCACTGTTAGAACACTGATCAAACAGGCAACCATGAATGCGTAGTGTCACCAGTTGGCTCAGGTGTGTGATTTTCTCCACAGTCTCAAAAGTCTACGTACAGACAAAGCGAACACAGGCAGCAAGATTTCCCCAAGGCTGGATGCTTGTAGGGCAAGTGGATGAAAAGACATCAGGTCAAGGTTGTTTAGAGATTCTTCAGGAAGAACTTAAAGTATTCAGCTATGAAACTGAAGCTAGAAAGTAAGAAAATGCATTATAAAAGCTTTAGAGAAAATTCTAGTTTCCTCCTTCCATGTACCCCTACATATCATGGCTTGTATCATGCTATATATCATCATAGCACAGCCTCTGCTCTATTAGATAAAACATTTTGACTGACATCCTTAATTAACAAAACTCATGGAAGGCAACCAGAAGGAGTTCATTTCCCCATCGCACACATACTTTTTAAATCTTTTCATGAAGAGTAGTCTGCCTTATGCCACATGATGACACCAGGCAGTCCCTCAACATTGTGGATCACTATGAGATTTTTCTTATTTTAAGCTTTTTTAACTCTCATTTTAAGTTGCAAATGCTTAACAGTATGAAGATTCCCCCGCCCCCCACCAAGATGTGGTTTAATATGTGTGAAGTGATTGTTGATTTTCTTTTTTCATGCTTATTTCCCTTTTACTACAAAATGCCATTTTCACATCTTGGTAAGAGCCTGGGGAGGGAGCAGTGGTAAGGGTACAAGAAAGTTCTTTATTGATTGCTATTTTTAAATCGCATTTGTGACCTCAGGGTCTGATCAAAACTTAAATCTCACTTTCTCCCCTGGGGCATTTATTCCTATGGTCTTCAGAGAATTTAACAATGCTGTTGGTCTTTCATGGCTATTATTCCAGAACAGGATGTATGTGGTTTTTGAGGCTTATTTGTTTGTGATTGCCTTTCATGATCAACAGTCAGCCTCCAGCTTCTCTTCTGTTAAGATCTGAAAGACTTAAATGATTCCCATGTAGCTCTTATATTCAGTGGAAGTTCAGTTACTTCCCAAAAAAGCCTTGTCTCCGCCCCCCCTTTCTCTCTATCTCTTTGTCTATATCTTTCCTGCTGCCTCAGGCCAATGGAAACAGCCTCTTGTCTTCAGACTCCTCAGCTACATGTCAGATATGAGTATGCTCTCCAAAATCCAAAGGATATATATTAAGCTCTTTTATTTATCCCATGGAAGCTGGACCTCTTATCTTGAAGAGAAAAAGAACATCTTACTTATTCCCCTTGTTTTTGTTAGAAGTTTGAAAGGGCAGGCAAGTGTTAGAGAACAAATTTCTTCAGACAATCCTCTTTACAAATTGTGCTTCTTCCTCGTTTCTAGTATTTTATATAGGTGTGGCTGGGCCATTCCTAGGCTGTGTGGGTCCTTGAGTCAATAGTTTCTGTGGGGATTTTGTCTATAAAACCATTTGATTATAAATATATATGTATATATGTGGATATATATCTCTCTCTCACATGTGTCCATGTGATATATAATCATTCATGAATGAAGATTTACAATAATTTAGAAGATTTAGAATATCTCTTTCTGTATTTAAGAAATATAAGAAAGAGAACTTATATTTTTGTTAATTGTCCAATCACAGCATGTGAATACTAAATATAGTATTCAGGCCCCATTTTTTCTTCTTCAGATCTTCCAGTTCAGACATTATCTTTTCACATCATTCTTTTGTCAAACACACCATTCCTGGTTAATTTCATATCTTCCATCCAAAGAAAAAGGTAGCAATACCGTTATTTCACAGAATGCTCTGATCTTTGAAAAATGTTCATTTAAAATCAATATCTATCTTCTTACCTCAAAATTTCCCTAATACCATGTATTTAATCCTAGTTTTATCATTTATACATCACGATGTATTATCCATCCTGCTGCCCATGGATACTAGACCTGGACACCAGAGAGGAACTTTAAAGAGTTTGAGGATGGCGTTCCCAAGTGTTGAGACCCTGTATTGTTCCCTGGGACTTCTATAAACAACGTACCACAAAATGTGTCGTTTAAAATATCAGAAATGTGGGGTGCCTGGGTGCCTCAGTCAGTTGAGTGTTGGGCTTCGGCTCAGGTCACGATCTCACAGTTGACCCATGCAAGCCCTGCACCCAGCTTTGTGCTGACAGCTCAGAGCCTGGAGCCTGCTTCGGATTCTGTCTCCCACTCTCTGCCCCTCCCCCACTCATGCTGTGTCTCTCTCTGTCTTGAAAAATAAAATAAACATTAAAAAAAATTTTTAAATATCAGAAATGTATTCTACCAGCTCTACAACCTAGAAGCCTGAAATCAATGTGTCAGCAGGGGCATGCTCCCTGTGAAGGCTCTAGCATGGAAATTTTGCTTCTTCTAGCTTACAGTCATTGCTGGTAATCCTTGATGTTCCTTGTCCGGTAGATACCTTCCCCAAGTCTCTGCCTGTGTCTTCACATGGCCTTCTCTGTCTCTGTGCCCCAATCTGCTTCTTGTTGTAAGAACACCAGATATATAGCATTTGGGAGCCACCCTATTTCAGTATGACCTCACCTTTAACTTGGTTACATTAGCAAAGACCTTATTTATGAATAATATTGCATCCTGAGGTTCTGGATAGATGAATTTAGGGGTGAGGACACTATTCAAACCAGTGCAATCTCTAAGGCACAGAGACCTAGATAAAGACCCAATCTGCCAGGATCTAAGGATAGCAAAGGGACATGAGACAATGAGTTGCAAAAGGAATTTGAAGTATTTCCTTTATAAGATCAGCCTAATGGGGGCACCTGGGTGGCTTAGTCAGTTAAGCATCTAGCTCTTGATTTCAGCTCAGGTCATGATCTCAGGGTTCCTGGGATTGAGCCCCACGTCGGGCTTTGCACTAACAGTGCTGTCAATGCAGAGCCCGCTTGGGCTCTCTCTCTGCCCCTCCCTCCTGTGCTGTCTCTCAAAAATTAATAAAACATTAAAAAAATAATAATAAAATAAAATAAAATCAGCCTGATGTGATCTGACGCATATTCATTTTGAAGTTGCAATCCATTTTACCTCGTTGCTACACTCAAAACATCCAATTAAATATTGTGTTATAAGCATGTATGTCCAGCCAAAATGAACTTGCAATCATGTCAAGAAAAAAGTGTCTATATAAAATAACTAGGAAGTAAATATTTAAGCTACAATAAATAACACAGTCAAGTAACATCAAAAATGTTGTAACAACAGCATATGAAAATATACAGCTCAGGGTAGTGGTTGATGGTTGCACAATGGCAAATACGAAAAACCTCTGAATTATGTATTTTAAAAGGGTGAATTTTATGATGCATGAATCTCATCTCAATGAAACTGTTCCCCAAAATGGTACAAGAATCATTCTGAGATGAGGTTAATTGAAGCCCACTTTTTGGAGTAAATCCACTTTAAGATGTCTTCAAGAAACTGAAAAGTATAAATTGAAATTTGTAAATTAGTTTTTTAAATATCTATAACCTAAGGGGTGCATGTGTGTGTGTGCATGTGCATATGCTGTGTGTGTGTGTGTGTGTGTGTGCATGTGTGAAATTCCTTTTTAGAAATAAGGCTCACATTTGTTTTTGTTTTTGTTTTAATTTTTTTTTTTAACGTTTATTTATTTTGAGACAGAGAGAGACAGAGCATGAACGGGGGAGGGGCAGAGAGAGAGGGAGACACAGAATCGGAAACAGGCTCCAGCCTCTGAGCCATCAGCCCAGAGCCTGACGCGGGGCTCGAACTCACGGACCGTGAGATCGTGACCTGAGCCGAAGTCGGACGCTTAACCGACTGAGCCACCCAGGCGCCCCAATAAGGCTCACATTTGATTTCATTAAAATACTAACATAAACTGTTGTCAATTAATTAAAATGACAACCTCAAGTTATAGATATCTTAGACTGAAGGGAGACCACAAATCTGCAAATTATCCAGTCTAATTCTTCACAGGACACTGGACTGAAACCATATTTTGCTTCCATTGAAAAAGGATATTGCTGGGGCACGTGGGTGGCTCAACCCCTCAAGCCTCTAACTTGATTTTGGCTCAGGTCATGACCTCACAGTTCTTGAGTTTAAGCCCTGCGTTGGGCTCTGCACTGTCAGTCCCTGGGATTCTCTCTCTGTCTCTCTCTCTCTCCCTCTATCTGTCTCTCTCCCCTCATCTCCTGCTGTGCACGTGTGCAGATGCCTGGACATGGGCTCTCTTGCTCTCTCTCTCTCAAAATAAATGAATAAACTTTAAAAAAACAACAACATATTGCTATCTAGTTGAGGAGAGATTCAGGCAGTGAAGGAAGGGCATTGTTATTAGGTTGTAATCTTATTTAACATCTCTATTAATCATTGAGTGGGGAAAGAGATGCAAGCTAAGGAAACAAATCACAATAGATTGTCAAGTGTTTTAACACCAATTAGTACAGACATGATAAAAAGGACCTTCAGTGATTAAAGGGCAGCTACAAATTGAGATCCAACTCAGAAAGTATAATATGGTTGGCAAGTAGCCCTTGGGAATAAAAACAAAAATGTGTAATTGTTTTTAAGGTCATCATTCCAAAGATACATGAAGGATATTCAGTGAAAGTGAAAAAACAAAATCCTTACTTTTGCAATAAAGATTTTAATGTCAGTTTTTGTATTTTAATTTGGTTTCACTTTAAGTTTTTAAGTAGGACATCTTTGCTTTTAGATAGCTTTTGAAATTCATGGACAAAAATTTGCCTCTGGATTCACATTTTTTTTCTTGCCATAGACTCAAAATTTGCCATAGAGGATGATAGGGAAAAAGAATGAAAAGGCAAAGAGAAGAAAAGAAAAGAAAAGAAAAGAAAAGAAAAGAAAAGAAAGAGAAAGAAAAAAAGAAAAGAAAAGAAAGAAAAATTTAAGAGGATTACAAGCAAGTTACCTTCATTGACCTTTGTACAGAAATTAAAATAAAAATTTATAAATATTCAATAAAATATTTGGAGTCAGTTTGTCCTACAATGGGTTAAGAGAAGTGTTTGTTTTTACTAGAGATACCTCAGGAAATGAGCTTTCATTAATTTACTAAACAATTTTTAATGGTTTGCAAACTACTCAGGATAGATCTAGGTTTGAAATTTTAATACAACATCCTCAGTTAACAAAAAACCAATGCTAAGTATTTGACATAGAAAGCATAATAAATGTAAGCCAAAACAGAAATATTTGAGCAAACAGTACCTTGCAGATGTAAAAAATGTCAACAGGACTGCAGTGGAGTCACTTATGCTAAGCCCCATGGTCTCCAAACTAAGACTTAATTTAATTTACAGTTTCAGAAATGGAACCTTAAACCACTGAGTTAGGAGATACCTAATCAAACCTAGTGAGGTAATATGTCTGATACACCCTGAATGCCCTAAAAGAAAGTGATCTTACCAGGACTAATCCACTTTTTGTTAAGTATAACCTCCTAGTCTGGTTCTCTTCTGCCTATAAAAGTCTTTTATTTTGTACAGTTCAAAGACTCTTTTCTAACTGCTAAGATGGGATATTGTCAGATTCATAAATCCTTATATATAAAGTCAATAAGATCTTTAAAATTTACTCAGTTTAATTTTTTTTTAATTTTTTTTAACATTTATTTTTGAGACAGAGAGAGACAGAGCATGAACGGGGGAGGGGCAGAGAGAGAGGGAGACACAGAATCGGAAGCAGGCTCCAGGCTCTGAGCCATCAGCCCAGAGCCCGACGCGGGGCTCGAACTCACAGACCGCGAGATCGTGACCTGAGCTGAAGTCGGACGCTCAACCAACTGAGCCACCCAGGCGCCCCTCAGTTTAATTTTTTTTAGCACAGATAACTCCAACAGTATGTGAAGAAAGAATGAATATCTTTTCAGGTAATCATTTCAATGTGATTTTAATTATTTGCTTTAGGAAGGGCTTCAAATATTAAGCTTTATACTTTTATCATATATTTTGTCATAAACATATAAAGAAAAAGAATTAGTTTCAAGACAGAACTTAACATTTGCATGCTAAAAACCTATCTCTATAGTTAACAATTTCATGCTTTACATGTCTGAGATGATAAGCCTCAAGAATAAGTTTTAAATATACAATAGTAAAACTTATCACATATGTGATATGGGCCATTTTTCCACATCTGAATATCTTTAATTTGGTAGTCATGGAAAACTAGCATCCTTATAAAAATTATAAAGTAATTATTTCATCTTCAGAGTATAGACATCTTTTAGAAAATTTAAAATAATGTTTTATAGGAAAAAATTACAAACAATAAAGAATAAAATATTTTTATTCTAATCAATCTCAATAACATTCATATTTTACTGCTTAGCACAAAACATTGATTACTTTTATTTTTATTTTTAAAAATTTTTAATATTTATTCATTTTTGGGAGACAGAGAGACAGAGTGAAAGCAGGGGAGGGGCAGAGAAAGAGACACACATACGAAATCCGAAGCAGACTCCAGGCTCCGAGCTGTCAGCACAGAGCCCGATGCAGGGCTCAAACCCATGAAACGCAGATCACGACCTGGGTTGAAGTCTGACACTCAACCGACTGAGCCACCGAGGCACCCCTTGTTTACTTTTAAAAGTGAGAATAATTTCACTGGAGTCAAAATTACTCCAGTAAAATGTTCAAATAATTGAAAGAGAAGATATTTTGAACTGTCTTACAGGAATCAGTTAAATTACTGACTTTGATAATTTAGAAAAACACAAAAGTACAGTGAGTGTATGTTGTAGAATTGAGTAACAGCTGCATCCAAAATCAGTCCACAGTGGCCCTGATTTACATCAGCTTCTGTATCCCCTGCATGTCTGTACTGTGTATGGTCCTCACTTTGAAGCTAATGACAGCATGAGAGCAAAGAAGAGATAAAATGAGAATAAGAAGCAGTGAATTTTTCAAAGACAACAGCAGATGGGTAATCTGTATTTATAGTCATTCACCCAAAAATATGCCTGGCTATACAATGAATTTTATCAACTGAAATTATTTTTGAATAATAATTTAGCTTTGGATAACATCTATTCTGCACTTTGGGAAGTTTAAAACTTAACTTGTACTTTTGCTCTAAGAATGGATCCCTTAGACAATATCAATTATATCTTAAGAAAAAAAGAAGAAGAAGAATGGCCAGGAAACAAAGCAAAACAAAAAGAATGGACCATAGGCAGACAGAATTATGCTTTGGCCCTAAATTCTCATTTTGTCCCACTCATTCTATTTCCCCATGCATGCATTCAGTTTTGTCCAGAATGACATCAAAATGTGTCCTCTCTTCATATTTTTCCCTTAAATTGTACGTTTATTTTAACTCATTCTAGAATATGACATCCCTTCAGTTTCACGTGAGGTAAGGTAAATATTAATCTCATCTCACCCCCTTAGCACAATTTGGCATAAATCCAAGCACCTCGTGGCTTTATATATAAAATGAGGGGCCTCTGGTTCCTTTTAGGCTCCTAAAAATGCAGAGTGGGGGTCTCACAATGGAAGTGGAGTGCTTATTAGCATGGAGATAAGGCATATTCGAGCCCAAAACTATTGCCATCTTCCTGGTGCAAATTCATTGTTTTTTCATAGATCCCAAAAACTTTAGAGAGATTTGAGATTAGGACAAGCTTTCTGGAGTCACTGAAGACTGAACTTTTGTCAATTTGTGCCCATCCTAATTCAAACACCAGAACTCTCACATAACCCCAGGTAGAGAGGTCACAACTGCTAGCATTCTTCCTGGCTTCTGTAAACAGATCATCTTTGTGTACTACCCTATGAAGGGTTCTAAGCACCTTAATTCTTTATTTTTTTCTTCCAAGTTTTTATTTAAATTCCAGTTAGTTCACATACAGCATAATATTAGTTTCAGGTGCAGGATCCCGTGATTCATCACCTACACACAACACCCAGCGCTCACCACAGTAAGCACCCTCTCCAGTTACCCATCACCCATTCAACCCATTGTGCCCTGGCCACCTCCTCTCCACCCCAGCTTATTCTCCATAGTCAAGAGTCCATTCCGTGGTTTGCCTCTCTCTCTTTCTCTCTTTTTTCCCCCCGCTATGTTCATCTGTTTTTATCCCTAAATTCCACATATGGTATCTGTCTTTCTCTGACTGACTTATTTTGCTCAGCATAATACTTTCTAGCTCATCCATGTCATTGCAAATGGCAAGGTTTCATTCTTTAATGGCTGAGCAATATTCCATTGTATGTGTGTATGTGTGTGTGTGTGTGTGTGTGTGTGTGCATGTGTGTCTGTATACAAACACACACACCTCTTTATCCATTCATCAGCCAATGGACATTTGGGCTCTTTCCATTAGTTGGCTATTAATGTTGCTATAAAAATCCAGGTGCATGTATCCCTTTGATCAGCTTTTTTTTTATATGGTGGGTAAATACCCAGTAGTGAAAGTGCTAGATCGTAGGGTAAGCACCTTAATTCTATCTGAAGACTATGACAATGGATTTATTTTTTTCAGTGACTTTAAAAGATGAAGTAATTGAGGCAAACACTAGTTTGCAAGTCTAATGTGAAGATAATTATTTACATATTTACACATGATGTAAGTATAATCAGAATAAAGATGCCACATTCAAAAGTTGGTAATGATTTTATAAAAATAAGGATAATAAATTTTATTTATGGATTAACTGCTATATGCCAGGCACTGTATTCAATTCTTAGATGCATTAAAACAATTAACACTAGAATCTTGTACACAACAAGGCCACTGTGGATCTGGGTATCTCTTTAGGACAGCTGCCCTTGATGTTTTCATTCAGTGATCCATTCAAACAAAAGGGGGATGGGAAAGAGGAATGGGTGTGTCTGTGAGTGGGGAGAGCCATGGACACTGGTGAGCATGAGGAGTCTAACTTCGCAGGTCTCAGTAGAGCTTGACTCTGCACCAAACTTGATTCCTTTTCTTTCACTTTTCTTTTACTTTGGATGCTTACTCTGTGGCATTGTGACTGAGTTCTAGCCATGAAATGGGAGTACTGGTGATAAATTTCATTCCCAGCCTGTTTCATACACCGTTTTCAGGCATAGTCCCCCAGGTTCTTTATTCTCTTCCACCATCTTTATGTATATAAGCACAAGGACCCTAGAAATCATATGTTAAAGATGGACCAGACTAAGCATGGAAAAATTCTGGATCCCTGAGTCAATTCTCAGAGGGAAGCAGCCACAGTGAGGAACACCCATTACATACATTAGTGAGGAATACATTTGTATTTTGTTTCAGCCACCATAAGATTTATAGTTTATATAACATAGCTTCCTCATGTCATTAAATCTACATATATATATTTTTTTCAAATTTAACACCTCTGAAGTAAGGATGCATCAGACAATCAAAAGTGTCTTAAAATTATTTGATAGCATTCTTTCCTTCATTGTAATGTATTGTTAGTTCTCATAGTCAATAATGTCTTAGATTTCATGACATATGGTAATTCACAGGTTTTCTTGATATTGAAATCCATGATCTTAATCATTACCTACATTATATATCTCCTTAAGTGATGGACTACATTGCATAAGATAGCTATCTGGTTCATGATACGATGCTTTGTTACTAGATTTTTACTTCAGAGTGTTTTTTGCTTCATGTTCAGCAAATCCCCTGGAAAATATAAACATTTTTGTAGACATCTTTTCTAATTGCATTCCAGGTGTGTAGGTGCAAATTAATTTTTTACATGTATTTTCTGCTATTTAGAAAATCCAAAGCCCATGATATAATCTGAAAATAGTCCACACATTTTCCAAAAAATAAGCTGCCATGTGCTCCCAAATAGAATAAGATTTGGCATGAATTAAAATGATTTCTACCATAAATTAGAGTTGAAGTCCCCATGGTGGTAAAGGCCACATGGTTAGCATGATACGAATATGGACTTTTTTTCCTGTGATATAATAGCTTTGTGAACTTGGAGATGGTGGGCCACTGACGCTAGTTTACTGATCTATAAAATCACAATAATATTTATTTCATAAGATTATTGTGAGGATTACACATAATATGTTCATAATAGTTGCCCAGTAAATGCTAAATCTTCTTCCCCATCCTTTTTGACATACCGGATTTTCAGTTGAACTTTTACATTTATCTGATTTATGACTTAAATAGATGAAAGTGAATGCAAAATTAGCTGCAATCTCACATTGCTTGCTTCAATGAAAAAAGTGAAAGCAAAACTAGACCTTTTCCTGTGTGCCTCATTAGCTCAGTAAAATCTAATTTTCTCTAATTTCTTTCACTTCCTATGGGAAAGACCAAGTGATTATTGGAATTCATAGTCACATTTCATGATCTTTTCATACCTCTGTAGATTTTTGCTTTGTGAGATAGAACCTGAATTTGAGTTCAATTTCAGACCACATAGGTGAGGAAGGTGAGGGTATATTTTGAGGAGAAATGACAAGAGACTTCATCAATCACTTGTGAAATTTTCTCAAAGTTGCTAAAATCTCACAAAGGAATTGGACACAAAGGAATTGGACACATTCTCATAGCTATGGACAAAGAAATAGGCCATTTCCAAAAGCAGAGGCCATAACAATTCCTCTGGGGTAGCTATACTTCTATCTTTCTTACATGGGGAAAAATAAACTGCCGAATTGGATGGCCAGATATCTGTGAGAATGCCTCCTACTTACTGTGGGCTAGCAGGTATAACTAGAAAATCCATTTTTACAAATAGTTATGATGCTGTTTTCCCATAGTGCCAGCAGTTTACAACCATCTCAGATCCTGTAATACACTGATGCCAAGAAAATTCAAGAGTGGAAACTTTCTTTTTCAGAATTTATTAATGGAAAAGCTGTCACAGAAAATTTTTCCACTGCAGATCTGGAGAGAGATGTCACTGTGTACTGTGTCTGATTTAAGAGCAAAACAATGATTATAATGAGTTTCTCCTTAGAAGGAGTGCCAATTTAAGGAACGAATGTACATATCAATAATATTGGAAGCGAGAAACATTAGTAAAAGATGGCAATGACTATGGTTTCATTAGACGAGGACTTGACAGTCTCATCATTTGGATATTAAGAGATGTAAGACAGCCAAAGACTGAAGAGGTTGTGTTATTTTTAAGTAAGGCTTTTATCAAAGCATAATACATATAATGTATAGCATGACATATAATAATTATATATATGTGTGTGTATATATATATATATATATACACATATATATAGACAAGTGCAAAAATACCTGTACAGATCAACTATTTTCATGACTGAACAGACTCCTATAATCAACAGTCAGATCAAGAAATAGAACATTATCAGATATCCTCCATTATCCCTTTTACAGTCACTATCTCCCTTCAAAAAAACCACTTTTCTGACTTTTGTTATCACTTAGTTTTGCTAGTTTTCAACGTCATGAAAATGGAATTATATAGAGTATGATTTTTTGTGATGATCTTGCTACATTCAATGTTATGTTTTGAGACGAATCCATTCAGTGGTTTATTCATGCTCACTGATTTATAATATTCCATTAAATGAACACATAATGTCATTATCCTATTATTAATAGGCATTAGGTTATTTCCATTTTGGGGTCCTTTCAAATAGTATTGCTATAAATATCCTTATGCATGCCTTTTGGTGAACATATATGCACAATTTTGGGAGTGTATACCTAGTAATAGATTACTGGGTCGGGATATAGGTGAATGTTCAATATTTAAACTTAAAATTTAAACAGATTTTCAAAGTGGCTATATCAATTTGTACTTCCAACAGCAACTGGTTATAGATACCAGGAAAAATAAAACAAAAACAAAACTTACCCACCTTAATGGAAATGTGATAATATGTTTAATTAGGCTTTTACTTTGCATTTCCTGACACCCTTTCTTATGTTTATTGACTCTGAATATACTCTTTTGCAAAGTACCTGTCCAAATCTTTAACCTATTTTCCTATTTTGTTTTTGGCCATGTAGTAACTGATTTGTAGTTATTCTATGTTCTAGGTATAAAATTAAGTTTGAGACTGTGGAATTTACTGATCATTTTAGGGAGATTGATATCGTTACAACACTGAATCTTTCAAATTATGATTGCAGTCCATGCTTTCACTTATTTAGGCCTTGTAAAATTTCTCTAATAAAAATGGGCAGATTCGTAGAAAGAGGCTTTGCCCGTCTTTCATTAGATATATTGTTAAGTCTTTGTGACTTTTTAATACTATTGTAAATAGTAAATACTATTGTAAATAGTAAATACTATTGTAAATGGTAATACTATTAATGTAGATTGATCCTCCAGTGGAATGTTGATTAATGGTAGTGAGTGCCTGTGTCTTTTTGGTCCAGCCTTTGAGAAATTTCACTAGAAATTATATATTAGTTAATTTTTGTAGCTACAATAATCAGGTTAAGGAAGTTTTTCATACTTCTTGAATGCTAAGTTTATTTTTAAAAATATAAATGGCATGAAATTTTAGCAAATATTTTTATACATATTAAGATGATTATATTTCTTTTTCCTTCAGTATGCTTGTCACTGTGGTTAATTATGTTGGGAGATTGTTGACACCTAACCCAGAATTTGATGTAAGAAATGCAAAGTAGTTATGGTATATAATCAAGTTTTATATATTATTGGATTCTATTTGCTTACACTGTACTCAGGATTTTGCATTTATGTTCATAAGAGAGCTTGGCCTCTAATTTTATACCTTTTAATGTCCTCATCAGATTTTGTTTTCAAAATTATGCTGGCCTCATAAAACGAGGTAAGAAGTGTTCTCCATTTCTCCATTCTCCAAAATAACATTTTAAAATATTAGTGTTACTTGTACCTTAAACGTTTGACTAAATCATCACTAAAACTGTATAGGGCTGGTAATGTTTTATAAGAATGTTTAAAAATACAAATTGAATTTCTTTAATAGATACAGGACACTTATGGGGTTTTTTTTAAATCCTGTTTTTATTTTGGCAAATTAACTTTTTTTGCTTCTTATTTCTCTGTTCCTGACTGAGATCATGTTTTTTCTATCTGAGAATTTCCTTTAGTATTTTTTTTTTAATTTTTAAGTATAGTTCTGCTTTTTTGCTTTCCTTTTTTTAAAGAATTTTTTTTCTGAGCGTAGAATTATAGTTTGGCAACTATTTTTATTTAGCACTCTGATGACTGCATTATATTTTCCTCTGGTTGTGATAATTTTTGTTTAAAAGATAGTTGATGGTGTTGTATGTTGATATTTTAAGGTTAATATATCTTTTTTCTCTTTCTCTTTCTGGTTTCAAAATATTATCTGTCTTTGGCTCTCAGAAGCTGGCCCAGGGTACGCTTAGTCACAATTTGCTTTTATTCCTTAATGGTTGGAATTGTAGATTTCTTGGATATCTGAGTTGAAATTTGTCATTGGTCTTGGAAAATCCCAGGTTGCTATTATATCTTGAAAAATTGCTACAGCTTAATTTTCTGTGTCCTTCTAGGAACGCTGTTACAGATACATTAGTTATTTCATTGATACACGTGTGTGCACCCACACACATACACACACATAATTCTTGGTATATTCAGTTTTCCTTTCTGTATTATGATCTGTATATTTTCTGTTGATCAGAGTTCTCGATACTCACTTATTGAATTTTTCAATACTAGTATTTTAATTTGATGAGTTTATATAAATTCCAATTTTTTGAGAAATTCTCCATATTTTATCTCTCTTCCCCATATATGCCTCCATTTTTCTCTTTAATATCCTTGCCTGATAATTCTAAAAGCTGTTTTATTACCAATGGGTCTGTTTTCATTCTTTTCTATTGACTTTCAATCATTTAGTCTTTCTCTTGGCATGTTTTGTTAATGTTTTGAGCAATACCAGACATTAAACTAAAAGCATTTTTAAAGCATCTAGATCAGATTACCTTTTCTCTAGGAGGTTTACTCTCTGCTTTGCTAGACAAATAACAAGGAAGCTGGCCACCTTACTCCAGTTAAGCACTGACTGGGCTTGAATGTAAGTTGTTACTTTGGTAAGACTTCCAGTCCTGGTCTCCTCCACCTGCTACTAGGTCACAGTCTTTGACACGTTCTACCATAGATGCTTGGTCTTTAAAGTGTCCTCTTTCTCCATTGATCTCTGAACTATTACCTCTTAACTCTTCATAGCTAATCAACTGCTGAAAACTCCATCCACATTGCTCAACCAGGTTTCGTCAGCTAATAAGCCCATCAAAGTTATCCTTCATTTCTGTTACAATGTTTTTTGTTTGTTTGCTTTTATCTCTAGCATTTCTTTTTGATTCCTTCTTATGATTTCCATCTCTCTGTTTACATTGCCCATCTGTTCCTGCATGCTGTCTTCTGTAGCCATTAGAGCCCTTAGCATATGAATCATAATTGTTTTTAGATTCCTGGTCTGATAATTGCAGCATCCCTGTCTGGTCTGGTTCTGATGCTCCTCTGTCTCTTCAAATTGTGGTTTGTTGCTTGTTTGTTTGTTGCCTTTTGGTATACCTTGTAAATTTTTTCTTGAAAGCTCGCTATGATGTACTTCAGAAAAGGAAATGCTATAAATGGACCTTTAATAATATGGTGGTGAGGTGTGGGGGGAGGGGCAGGTTCTACAGTCCTATCTTTAGGGCTCAGTCTTTTAGCCAATCTGTGACTCTGGACTATGAACTTCACAAGTGTTTCTCAGGTTTTTTACTCCCTGATTAGGTAGGAAAGCATGGCTAGAGTGGGTGGGGCTTAGTAGTTCTCTTCCCCAGATCAGTGAGACTCTGATAATTCCCCAGCAGGTTAGGCTACCCTTAACTAGTTTCCTTGTGGGCAGGCCTTGTTAAGAAGAGTGCTCTGGCATATTTGAAAACCGTTCCTTTTTTACTGTCCCCCTGCCTGAAGCCCAAGGGGATTTTCTCTGATACTCAGGCTCTTGGAGGAAATTCTTGTGGGAACCCTCCTATGACAGGATTCCCCTGGAGTCTTTAACTCTCAAAATTGTCTGCTCAAAGCTTCCAGCAGTTTGTCAGTTACAGCTCAGGTTTTCCAATCTGCTGCACTGGCTCCCACTATCAGGTCCTGAATCTGTGCTCCAGGAAGTCCTGACTCCTGACATTTGCCTGTCTCTCTCCAAACTTGGGGGCACTGGCTTGCCTGGGTCCTCCCCTCTCTCATGGACCCAAGAGGCATCGTGGACAGTTCAGTCTGTGCAGCTTTTTACTTGTCATGATGGGCATTCGTGACTTCCACCCTCCTTCCATGCAGAACCAGAAACTGGAAGTCCTTAGTTTGTATAGGATGCCATCTTTGCTTTCTAGACCGGTCTCTGACTTCAGAATAACTCAATTATCAAACATGGGAAAACTGAAGTGTCTGACTCTTTTCTTCGTCTCTCTTTTTTTCCGGTAGAACCTGATCCCCAGTACCTTAATTTGTTCCTTTTTTGTTATTCTGTCCCTAGGAGACTTGCTAACACTCTGATGTTTTCCAGACTCTTGGGTGCTATGTCTTTCTTTGTGTGTGACTTATACCCTACTCAGACAGGAGGAAAAAAGAAACTGCACAGTGTTGCCATACATCTCCAAAAGGTTTGCCTTCTTGGGAACTTTGCTCCCTTAAGTCTAGGGCTGCTTCGAATTTGTCCTTTAATATTTTAAAACGCATACACATACATTTAAGTACATTTCAAAGTGTCTTAGACTTTCTAATCTTTGCTAGAAACATGGAATTGCTAGATGTCTTTTTATAACTTTGAGAGATGGCTACTTAGATTGTTTCTAACATGCTCATTGACACATGACATTTTTTTCTCAAATTATATGTTCATTGTATCCAGAAAGTTCACCAAGTCTCACTTTCATTATATAGTTCAAAATACTTATAATTTCCATTGTGATTTCTTTTAGACCCAGGTTATTTAGAAGGGTTTGATGTTTTTTAGGCATTTGAGGATTTTCTAGTGATCCTTTTATTATTGGTTCCTAGTGTAGTTCTACTGTGGCCAAATTATTCTCTTCTCCTTCCCCTTCTTCTTCTTCTAGCTAGAGAGAGAATGTCAGTGTAGAGCCTGATCTCCCGAACTGTGAGATCGTGACCTGCGCCAAAATTTTGGTGTTTCAAGCACACTGGGAAAGAATAGATATTCTTCAGTTGTTATTGGTGGCATTCTTTGTCAACTAGGTTCAATTTTTTTTTAAATATGTCATCTCATCTTCTATATCCTTACTGTTTTGTTTTTATATTTTTGCTCTATTACCAAGAGAAATATGTGAATAGTTTCCACAGATTTGTAGTAGTTTCTATTTCCCTTTTAGTTCTATCAATTTTTTTCTTGACATAGTATGAACGTACGTTAGTATATGCATGCAAATTTTGAATTGATGATTCTGACTGATTGGCCCTATCATCATGGTGGGGTATCTTTCTTCAGCTCTAGTAATTCTATCGGCCTTAAAGTCATCTTTGATGTTAGCATAGCTATACCAACTGGTTTACTGCTGTTTTGTTTAATTCAGGATAGTTCCCATACTTTTGCAATACACTGTGTGCTTTTTTAAGATTTTTTAAATTTAAATCCCAGTCAGTTAACACACAATGTAATATTAGTTTTAGGTATACTATACAGTGATTCAGTGCTTCCATACAACACCCAGTGCATTTTGCAATGATGTGGGTGGGCCTAGAGAGTACTGTGCTAAGTGAAATAAGTCAGTCAGAGAAAGATAAATCCCATATTAATCTGCTCATCTGTAATTTAAGAATCAAAACAAACAAGTAGAGGAGAAAAAAGAGAGAGAAGCAAACCAAAAAACAGACTTAACGATAAAGAACAACCTATACTTTTTTTTTTTAATTTAAAGTTCATTTATTTACTTTGAGAGAGAGAACACAAGTGGGGGAGAAACAGAGAGAGAGGGAGAGGGAGAGAATCCCAAGCAGGCTGCACAGAGCCTGATGCGGGGCTCAAACTCACAAACTGTGACATCATGACCTGAGCCAAAATCAACAGTCATACTCTTTTTTTTTATTATTATTATTTTTTTAACGTTTATTTATTTTTGAGACAGAGAGAGACAGAGCATGAACAGGGAGGAGCAGAGAGAGAGGGAGACACAGAATCTGAAACAGGCTCCAGGCTCTGAGCTGTCAGCACAGAGCCCGACACGGGGCTCAGACTCACGGACCGCGAGATCATGACCTGAGCCGAAGTCGGATGCTTAACTGACCGAGCCACCCAGGCGCCCCAACAGTCATACTCTTAACTGACTGAGTCATCCGGGCACCCCAGTACTGTGTGCTTTTTAATTTCAGGTGTGTCTTTATAAAACCACCTATATTGAGATTCTATTTTTTAATCCAGAGTGATCATATTTTATTTGATTATTTATTTTCCTTAGAATTACTAGGGTTATTTATATATTTGGATTTATGTATATTTATTGAACTACAATTTTTTTCTCTTCTTTCTTGCTTATTTTGGACTGATCAAGTTATTTTAAATTTATGTTTCTTCCCTGTGAGACTTTTAGTGGCAGACTTCTTTTTACTCCTTTATTACTCAAGAGACAGAACATGAATCCTTGCCTTAGTAAGATTTGCTATAAAATGAGTACTTTCACTACTGCCCTCAAGATGCTAAAATTTTTTAATAATGTGGCATCGTAGACTCCCTCCTACCTTTAATTCTATTGTTGCCAAACATTTTAATTTAATTATACATATAATTCAAACAACAAACATTATTATTAGTATTTTGTATATTTAGGTTTTTTATTGTTCTTGGTATTTTCTTACATTTCCATGATTCTGTTCAGGGTAAGAGAGAAAAGCTAGGAATTCAACACAGGAGATAAATCAAAGAAATTGAGAAGGAAGGAAAGAGTATTAAAACCCATTGATTTACTACTACATGTCAGGGATTGTGTACTGTGTTAGTGACAATAAAATTAATCATTCATTTCCTGCATACCATAAGCCAGATACTATCCAAACTCTATATCCAGTACATTTTTAAAGCTTTAGAAACACCTGGAATTTGGTTTAGCCCCTTATGTATACATGGAAATAAGGAAAATTCCCCTTTCAGTCATCATGTATATAGTGTGTCCTTTTATGTGCTAGGAACTGTGTGAAGTGCTGGGGATCTAGCAAAGAAGTAAACAGGCAAAATCCTGGTCAGTCTGGCAGCTACCTTCTGGCCTCAGGAGATAGGCAATAATAAGAAACAAGTTGGTATATGAATGCATATGTCAGTATATGAATGAAGAGTATATGATGTGAGAAATCATGGTAAGTGCTATGGAAAAAAAAAAGTATACATTTGGTTTGCTATTTTATATAGGATTGTGACATCACATCAGAGACAAACTTTGATCGAATTCCTGAAGCAAGGGTTGCCTGGGCGGCTCAGTCGGTTAAGTGTCCAACTCGATCTCGGCTCAGGTCATGATCTCAAGGTTCTTCAGACTGAGCCCCACAATGGGCTCTGTGCTGACAGTTTGGAGCCTGCTTGGGATTCTTTCTCTCCCTCTCTCTCTGCCCCTCTCCTACTCTCTCTCTCTCTCTCAATAAATAAATAAACATCAAAAAAATTTATATTCCTGAAGAAAATATCAAGCTTTTAAAATCAAAAAAAGCTCAGAAAAAGTTAAAAATTACAAAAATTTGTAAAACTAACAAAATGCTGAATTGGTCTCCTCAATTACAAAGTCTAGGCTTATTTCACTGGTCCATAGAGGTAGGAAGACTAGAGGTAGGATATCCTGGGGCGGGGAGGGGGTCAGAAATCAGGCCAGGAGCTAATTTTAGCCTTTTCCATATTAATATTTTCTAAACCCATCAGTCTAGTTTCCTTATCTCATCTATTCTGCTTCCTTGCTTAATAACAAGGAAAATTATTATTTCTCAAAATCAATATACATAAGATGTCCCAAAAATCTTAATGCAATTCTAAACTTAAACAGATAAATAGATACATCTACCTGCCTGTTCATATAGTCAATCTTTTCATGTTCTACATGAAGAAATAAGGATACAGACCTTTTAGATTTAGTCAGGACGCCTGGGTGGCTGAGTCAATTAAGCATCTGACTTCAGCTTAGGTTATGATCTCAGGGTTCCTGAGTTCAAGCCCGGTGTCGGACTCTGTCCTGACAGTGTGGACCCTGGAGACTGCTTCAGATTCTGTGTCTCCCTCTTTCTCTGCTCCTTCCCCTGCTCATGCTCTCTCTCACTCTCTTTCTCAAAAATAAATAAACATTAAGAAAATTTTAATTTAGTCAAAATTCACTTAAAAATCTCTCTGTTTTCTTGTAATCAGAGTTGATCAATACCAATTAAAAATGCATATTTTGATGGGGCGCCGGGGTGGCTCAGTCGGTTGAGTGTCCGACCAGCTCAGGTCATGATCTCACGGTCTGAGATTTCACGGTCTAAGTTTGAGCCCTGCATCGGGCTCTGTGCTGACAGCTCAGAGCCTGGAGCCTCTCTCTCTGCCCCTCCCCTGCTCATGCTCTGTCTCTGTCTCTCTCTCTGTCAAAAATAAACAAAAAAACATTTTTAAAAAATTCATACTTTGATGACAAAAACCAGTGAACTTTGCTTTTATGTAGGGAAGTGTCAACCAATGAAAGGCCAAACTGCAAGCTGCATAATAAAATATGTGTGTTTATTTGAGGTCTTAGGGATTGCAATCGGGAGACACAGATTCCATCAATCTTGAAAGTGAGCTGAAAGGGAGAGACACAGGAGGTTAGAAATTTTGAAAAGAAAGGAGGAAATTTGTGGGTGTTGTTTTGAATGAAATGTGATTGGTGTTGGTATAGCTACAGTTAATATTAATCTATATGTGATTGGTTGCTAGGGCTAGTGTTAGGCACAAAGTCCATTTATGTCCATTTTAAAGTATAGTGGGCGCCTTGGTTTTTAGCTGCATTCAGTAAAAGTTCTGAGAATTTGAGACAGAAGACATGCATTACCCCTGCTTCCTCAATGTCCTCATGGCTTCATTTTCTACAACCCCTTTGGAAAAGCTTTTTCCATTTTTTCTATTATCAGAGGAAATATAAATTGTGTGTTTTTTTTAAGTTATTATTTATTTATTTTGAGAGAGAGAGAGAGAGAGAGAAAATACCAAGCAGGCTATGCACTGTCAGTGCAGATCCCAACACAGGGCTCAAACTCACAAACTGTGAGATCATGACCTGAGCGTAAATCAAGAGATGGACATTTAACCCGTTGAGCCACCCAGGTACCCTTATAAACTGTCTTTTAAAACATCTCCTATTGTTTATATGTTTGTCCTCTATCTCTCCCAAAACATTTTTGGAAAGTTTTGTTGCTGTTGTTGTTGTTGTTGTTGTTTTAAACTATTGTAAAGTATTTTACATGGAAAGAATCTCATTGCTGTGGAGAGGCAAGAGAGAGCAGAACTAATGCAAGAAGCTGAATTCCATTGAAGAGCAATAAGGAGAGTAGTCAGATCAAATACGGAACACCCAGTTAGACGTATCAAATAAACAATGAGATGAACAACAAATCAGTCCCAAATATTGCATGGGACACACTTAGGCTAAAAAAGTATTTGTTTTTATCTGAATTTCAAACTTAAAATTCTGGATGTCTATTTGTTGAATATAACAACCCTAGCAGTAAAAACAACTCATAAGATGACCCAGAAACGGAACCAATTTAGCACAAAGAGAACTTACAGTCAGAAGGAAAGTAGAGTCCCATGAAACGGGCCATCTTCCTACTTTCTGTGGCTTCAAGAGTTTTGAATGCCCAAAAGTAGTAGATGGGATATTGGAGGCTTGGGGAGGAGGGGATGGAGACAATCAAATCTAGCTATTGGGTATGGGGGCAGGAAATTTCACTTGAAATTTGAAGTATTTAAAAAAAAAAAAAATTATAATAACATTCCTTCCCCTGAAAGCAGTATGTTGATTGAGTTTCCTAAGTTTAATTAATTGATTGAGCTTTATTATCTCTCTCTTGTCTTAATCTCTTTTCATAAATACTTCGGAAGATTCTTTCAGCTCTATTTTTGTATTTCGTAGAGGCAAATTCACACACAAGTGCAATGTGAACATGACGAATCACTCTTGAATGCCACCTACCTACCTGATCTCCAAAAGATTCTAAATAGAACAGTTTTAATAAGGATCGTTGATCATTATGGTGACTCTTTCAGAATTTAATTATGATGTATTTTAATTACATGGCATATTTTAGACAACATCCCATATATTTACCAATTGATATTTTCAAATAGAAATAAATATAGATGTATAAAACCATGTTGAAGTTATACACATAGAGTAACATGACTTAATGACATTTGTGAGCAAACTCTTCTGTCTTTGAAACCATATGGTAGAACCATAACGGTGTGTTACATAGAGATTTCGGGTTAAAAAGTGTTTACTGACATTGCTTGAAGATGTAAGACCAACACGAGGCAATAAGGAAACACAGAAGTAATTTTACAAAATTGTAAGTTTATAGTGATACCTTGTTGAAATGATTCAAGCGTTGACACAGATTACTATGACATGCAGTATTATTTGCTAGTTAACTATTCATTGGATATATTCATTGATTGTGTTTATCACTTAGTCCATTTCACTGAGGACAGCTGAGAAGGGTGATCTGCATCTATAATTAAGCTTAGATTATTCATTTTTCATTTTCCAATGTCATAATGCATTTCTCATTCATATAAAATTTCATCATTTGGGTAAAGTATTTAAATTTTTTCACAACTAACATAAAAATACACAAAATAATAAAAACCAAAGCTATATGGAAGTGACTACAATTATTAGTAACTGTCAAGTAGGCATTAACAAAACATAAACTTGTTTTTACACAGCAATAGAGGTTTCAGGTACACTAAGCTTGTCAGAAATGTTTAAAGGCAGTTTGCATTTATATTCCAGTGCACTGCTTCTAAAGGTCGTTTTTTTCTCAAGAAAAAGACAAAGAAGATCCGTTTATTCATATATTACCTTCTCATCAAAACCAGGACTGAATTGCCATAAGGGAATATGATATTGGTGACATTTTCTAAGACAGTGATATCTATTTTTACCTGGACCTTTTAAAGTCTCAGACTTAAGAGGTAGAAGAAAAAATAATATCTAACATTTAATATTTTGCCTACCTGTGCTTCTATCACTTCCACAGGAAATAGATTTCAAGACATATCTTTGAAATATATCTGAGGAAATATTGAGGAAAGAACTATTTACCAAATGTGGGCAGTTAAGGAACACCAGGAAGGTTGACTGAAGCACATCAGAGCTAGCAAGAGATACGAGCTGCTAAGACTCAGATCAGAAGAGACAAGAGGATAAAGCGATTACTAGAACCCGGAAAATGTAACTACAGTAGCAAGAAGGGGCTCTGAGCGAGCAGCTACAGTGTTTAATGGGCTTTGCAGGAGTCTGAGGAATACATACCCCAATCTCAACTTCCTCTTTCTATCACATCTTTTGCAGATGCTTCCCATTGGTCACACCCAGCCCTGGGGTAAAGGAGCTCTTTGATGCAGTCTATATAGTTAACGTCTCAGGAAGCAGAATAGGGTGGGAAGGGTGAGGAAGAGATCTGGCCAAGCAAACAAAAATATCCAGCACCACCCACCTCTTTTGCTTTGCAATATCTATTCTTGTTCTTTTTCTGGATGAAAAATTTGTGTACCCATACAATATATTTATTTCATTTTATCATATTTAATCACAGATGATAGCACTACAGATAGACTCCCACATAAAACATAAAATTTTGGCCACTGCCATTGCCTTTTGTGAAATCGTTTTTTAAGTTTATTTATTTTTAGAGAGGGGGAGGGGTAGAGAGAGGAGGAGAGAGAGAATCTCAATCTCTGACAGTGCAGAGCCCTACGTTGAACTTGACACATGAACCTTGAGATCATGACCTGAGCCAAAATCAAGAATCAGAAGCTTAACAGACTGAGCCATCTAGACACTCCAGGTACCCCAGCCACCACCATTTCTTAGTAAAAGGAGGAGGGAAAGAAACAATTAATATAAAACTTGCCTTTAACAGTCATATTTCTGAAACTTCCATCTTTCAATATGTGAGAAGTAAGGGAGATGATTCCTTTTCAGAGATACCAAATAAAAGCTGTGCTGTCTACTTAATTGTAAGTTTACAACCTATTCAAAATATGTAGGAACCACCGCCTCCCCCACCCCCCAGTGGAGTCCCAAACCCTTAGACACTCCACTTTCTTGTTCTTCTTTGCCTCTAAGTTTTGCGGGCTTATTTTCATGGACTTTGCAATGAGCATGCACCAAAGAACACAGGGAGGAGGGACTGAAAGTCCCCGTGTCACCTCAGGGGATGTACATTTGTTCCAATCAGACTACTTTTTGCATTACATGGGCATAGGCAATGTCCGGGTAAGGCTGTAACCTCTGTAGCACTCAGCCAATGAGGAACCAGGGGAGGGACTTGCACTCTAGGAGATAACTTGTCTGCTGTAACTGCCCAGCGTGTGCCCATCAGTCAGACACCCGCTCTTGCAAGAATGTTGATTAAAGCCTCCCTTCACTGTGTTCTGCACCCCTCCTCTGATTGGGTCGGTGAGCTTATTTCTCACAATTATCCTTTTAAGGCCCCTCTCACCCTCTGCAATTACCTAAAATAGATAAGATTCTTTACCAAACGGCGTGGCCAAAACCCCTATCCCTGGGATCGGAATCTTTTCTGGCTCTGTCTTTATTAGACCACTAAAGTGTTCCATTGACTATTACTGAGTACGAGGGCACGAAAAGCTACTAAAAGCCAGTGAATCTTCTGGTTCCAGACATTGTCTTCCTTATCCCATTGTGTAGCAGCCATCAATTTTCTCCTTGATAATGAAGATCAATCACCTCACCAGGAGAGTGACTCTTTTTCGCATGGCATGAAAAGCACAGAGAGCAATTTCAGTTTCTTATTTAAAGGAGTGTTACTGTGTTTCCTGGCACAAGCATTTCTTCCTTGGACATTAAGACTTCTAAAGCCACTAAAATCAAAGTCACAGAGAAAAGAAGCAAAAATTTTTCCAGTGAGCTACTTTGCGTAATAGTAAGAACAGTCTCACCTCTAACCCCTTAGTTTCTACATTCTACGTATCTAGTTTTGTAGTGATGATAACATCATATAGTGGCTTTCGGTTTCTGGCATATGCTACATGATGAATGGATCTTTTCTGATGGTCATCTACACCGAACCCAATTATCTTCAACACCGGTGCCTATATGCAGAAGTCCCTTCAGTTACTTATTGCCCAGACTTACCGCCAATCTGGCAAATTATGTTCGTGGCAAAGCTTTGATCCACCTTCCAACCCATCAGCTAGCTTAGGTATTTTTCTCAGACAGTCTCTCCTTCCACATGAAGGGGACAAACTGATCCTCGGCTCCAGGTTCTGTCCACTGGGGGGATTTCCCTTTATTGTAACTTTCAGGTCTTCCCTGAGCGGGGCTATAATGCAGCAGCCATCCACTTCCAGGTAATGTCAACATACTGTGCAGGTGTATGCTTTTCCTCTGACATAAGGTGACCACAGGGAACTCCTTGTGCAGCTTCAGCAGTGATAGGAAGGCGAGGCAGTAAAGCAGAAGGAACAGTTACTGTGCCTGTCTGAGGTATCCACTTGTGTGGTGTACTTTCTCCTTCTGGTCTGGCTTTGTTATGTTCCTACACACTTCATCTCGAGTTTTCAGCAGATGTTGGAAAAATATCCCCAATTTTATGATTTGGTGACTTAGTGCCCAAATCATCCTGGGCATTTTAGGTCACACTTTTACATGGCACTTTATTATTAGGCACTTTATTATTATTAGTATTATTATTAGTATTATTTATTATTTATTATTAGGAGTTTGGATTCTAAGAAACACTCCAGGAGCAGTTTTTCAAATGGCCTCTGAGGTTGGCAGGTGAGACATTTTATAGTAGAAATATGTAGATTACTTGAGTGAGGGGACTTCCTGATGTTGAACCCATGACAACTTTTATTCCTGGAAAAAGAGAGCATGGCCTTGGTATAAAACTCAGAATCTGAGCCATGGTTTTTTTCTTGAGGACTGCCAGAGTCTCCATGGCAAGTCCCTGTTTTGTTTTGTTTTTTCTTTGTTTTTGTTGTTGTTGTTTTTCTACTTCAGGGCGTGGCAACTTTCTCTATAAAGGTACAGAGAGTGAATATTTAGGCTTCATGGGATATCCAATCTCTGTCTCTTAGTTGTAGCATGCCAAAAAAAGTGGCTTTATGGACATGGAAATTTGGATTTCATGTAATTTTCATGTCATAAAATTTTCTTCTTCTTTTGGTATTTTCAACTATTTGATAATAAAAAAAAACTCATCTTAGTTCATAGGCTACACAAAAGCAGATGGGCCAGATTTGGCCTGCAGGCTGTGATATGGCAACTCCGGTCTACTGGGTTGTGAGGCCTTAAACAGCAGGCTAGACCTACTGAATACGTTGCTCTTGACTCTCAAACTAAGTTTTATGGGTTACCCTGTAAAAGGATTGAATGAAGTATCCTACCAAAATGTGGTGTGAGTTGCCGTTAAAATTCAAAGACACCATGAAGCATGGTGACTCTCCTGGTGATGGGACAACTTACCTCTCACTGAAGAAAGGATATTCTGCTGTGATAAAGAACCATAGATTCTGAGCAACTCTACCAATGTGGCAGGCCCCTAACATTTATAGAATTTATCTCCTATTCTCAGACATACATGAATCCTACTGGGGCTTCTAGAATGTTTACTGCTCTCTGAACACCGTATCTGTCTGGCATAGTATCTTCAATATAAGTGAGTAGCACGAAAGATATTCTGCGATACATCAAGAAGATCAAGGTCCTCTAGACTATAGGATACCAAAGAGCTGAAGAGCTGACGTAGGCCTATGACAGCACAGTGAATGTATATTGCTGTCTCTGACACATAAATCCAAATTGCTTCTTGTTGTGCTTGCCTACAGAAAAGAATTTTTTTCATATGCCATTTTATTAGCTGCACATCTGCTGATTTACTTTAGTAATGACAATCTATCTGGAACTACAGCAGTATGGCAGAATTTATTTATCTTCCTTTGTGTAATAGATTATATAAGCAGTCCAGGCTTGATACAGTGGTTAAATAGGGCTAGGAACCCAGGTCTTTCCATGTGTGAATGAAATCTTCTTGGGTGTTGAGTGTTTTTTTCTGCATAATTCACCACCAAGTGTGTATCTTATTTAGCAGGAAGGAATAAAAAGAAAGTGAAGGGTATGTCCATTCCTTTTAGTGGGACATATTGGAAAATAAATACATTGCTTCTATTAATATCTCATTGGCCAAAACATGGTCACCAGGCCAGAACTAGCCACAGAAAGGGAGGCTAGGTAACATATCTTTAGCTGGCTCCCTATGTATCTAATTTATTTTGATATAGAATTTTTTTTTTTTTTAAAGAATTCCAAGTTCTTGTCCATATAGCCAGGATTCATTCACAGATATGACTAGGTTTAGCATAATAATTATGTTATTGGATAATAGAATGTTAACACTAGAGAGAAATTTGATATGATTTAATCCTACATCTTATGCATAAGAATAAAGTGAATCCCAGAAAAAACAGAGAGTTATTTAACACAGCAGAACTACCTCCTGGCAGAACTGGGACTGTATCTCAGTACTCAACTTTATAGTCTCTCCTTTCCACTAGCTCCTGTTGCTTATCATATTACACCTCTATCTTCTTGTGTGGATAAAAACATGGGTGGTACATAGTCTGGCAACTAGAGTCTAACCCACAGGAACCAACAATCTAACAAGAAAACATGTATGCAAATAAGGATAAAGTGAAACATGATAAAATAAGTGATTCCATAAAATATTAAAACAAAAAGTATTGCTTTCCCATTTGTCAAAGTCAGGATGTTCAAAACATGAGGTATCTTTTGAATCAAGTACATCTTTGTGATAAGACTATATTAATTATAACTTTAACAATAAATGAAGAATTACCTTTGTTGTCTAAAATATTTCAAAAAGTATTTTACATTGGGCTACATTGTACTAGAAACGCAAGCACAAAACTTCAATAAGATAGAATTTGGTTCACCTTGGTGGCTCAGTCAGTTGGGTGACCGACTTCAGTTCACATCATGATCTCATCGTTTGTGGGTTCAAGCCCCACGGGGGGCTCTGTGCTGACAGCTCAGATCCTGGAGCCTGCTTCAGATTCTGTGTCTCCCTCTCTCTTTTCTCCTCCCCCCAACTTTGTGTTCTCTCTGTCTATCAAAAATAAATAACATTAAAATTTTTTTAAAATAAGACAGAATTTAATTTATAGTAACGTATTGAAGACTCATTAGCAACATATTTTTATATTCCTCCAAAAATGCTAATAGAATTTATTTACATGGTTAGCATCCACCATGGTCATGCATTATTCAAAGTACTGAGTCTAAAATGGTGAATGCCACAGAATTTTATCTCCAAGGAACTAAATAGAGTTTAGAGACCTCAATGAGTCAATACACATAAAGTGCATATATCATGCCTGGCATATTGGAAATGCTATAGGAGTGTTGGTATTTCAGTATTGTTTTCAGTACTATTCAGTAGTATTTTTTTTTTCCTCATAATGAATAGTCACATCTATATAATTTTGTTGGTATTTGATTGGCTACTGCTAATCATCAAGACATTCACAATGTTCCTCTGAGTAATGGTTATGTCCACATGTAAATTTTCTTATACGGATAAATATATTCATTCATTGTTCATTTTTTACTAACTTTCGTGTAGTGGTAACTGTAAATATGTTATGGATTCTATATCATGACCTTACTGCAGTTATGTAGGATAGGGAGTAAATTATAAAATAATAAATTATAAGATATTATAAATACAGTGTATGTGAGATTTATAGAGAAAGGTATGGCGAATTTTCTTTTGGGAATAAAATTAATCATATATTTTTCTGGAATGTGGTGCATGAACCGAAACTTAAAAGACCAGCAGGTTCTTGCCAGACACATAGGTCAGGAAGAGGAGAGAGGGAGGGTGAGAGCAGAGCTTGCACATTCCACAGAAGGAGGCAACAGTGAGGGAAAGCACAGGGAAGCTCTCAATATTTATGATGTGGGATACTGTTCTCAACAGGGATGCAAAAGCTGGTTCTTGAAATACCTTATATGCCAAGGTAGGGAATTTGATTTCTTCTCTAATCACATAGAAACCACTTAATGGGGAGTAAAATGACAAGACTTGTCCTTTAGAAAAATTCTATACCTGTATAAGGTAAAGGTTAGAGAGTGGCAAAACTGAGAGCAAGGAAACTCATTATGTGACATTATTGAAGTTTAAAAGATGAAAAGTCTATGAGCCAAGATAGTAGGCCCTGGAAAAGATTTTCTTGAACACACATACAGTTACTAAGTCTCAGTTTGAATTTAAGATATTTTCAGTCATTTAGGAAACAAAATATAAAGTGTAGGATATCTTTAGATAAATTTTGGTGCGTATTTGGATAAAAAGTAAACAAACAAATGCATACAGGTGCATGTGTGTGTATAAATATAAATTGCAACATCTTAAGGAGCCCTAATATATTTTCTTTTCAACTATTGAGGACATAGAATGTCTTTCGGTTTTGCCACAATAATTTTTGGTATAATGACCTGGCAATATTTGATCTAAAACATATTTCAGCTGATTTTTCTCTAGATTTTCATGATTCATGGCAAAATCATTTCAGGTGTACTGTTACTGCCACTGATATTTAATTTAACATATTGTTAATGAATTTATTCTGAATGCTAAATACTTGGGTTTGGGCCATAGAATTGATAAGATATGAAGAGCAGGTCATACTAGCCATCATTGTCATTGACCTTTAATGCTGACTTGAAGAATCTCTCCCTTTGGAGAAAAGAGAGATGTTCAGCCTGAATGCTCATCTGATATTGGCCCTTGTACAGAGACCAGTAACCACTTCGTCAATTACAGTCCACCGAAATACCTATTCTTCATAAATAATAAAAAATTTAGTTTCCAAATTCATGAGAAATGTTCCTACTATCCCTCCCCTGTTTCTAGTTACTTTTTGATTCAATTGTGTAAGAAATATATTGAATTATTTGGGGCTCCTGGGTGGCTCAGTCGGTTGAGTGTCTGACTTTGGCTCAGGTCATGATCTCACGATTTGTGGGTTCAAGCCCCACGTCAGGCTCTGGGCTGACAGCTCATAGCCTGGAGCCTCCTTTGGGTTCTGTGTCTCCGTCTCTCTTTCTGCCCCTCCCCCGCTCATGCTCTGTCTCTCTCTCTCTCTCTGCCTCTCAAAAATAAAGAAACATAATTAAAAAAAAAGAGACATATTTAATTATCTAATGAAAAATTACATTCTCTGAAATCTAAAGTGGAAATTGGGGACCAAGTTTATTTGTAAAACTTTATTCAAAAATCATTGATGGGTGCCTGGGTGGCTCAGTCAGTTAAGCCACTTGATCTCAGTTTAGGTCGACCCTTGATCTTGGCTCAGGTCATGATCTCACAGTTGATGAGATCAAGCACTATGCAGAGCCTGCTTGGGATTGTCTCTTCCTCTCTTTTTGCCCCTTCCCCATTCATGCTATCTGTGTGTGTGTGTGTCTGTGTGTGTGTGTGTGTGTGTGTGTGTGTGTGTCAAAATAAATAAATAAACAAACTTTTTAAAGAAATAATTGAATATTAAAATAGAACAATGTCATTTTCACCTGGGATATTCAGGAAGACTTTATTGGATTAGATAAAATTTGAAATAGATTTTGGAGGAAGGAAGGAAATTTTCTAGGACACATCTTGTGCATAAATCATCCTAGAAGCTGAATCAATATCTAATAAACACAAGATGAAATCAGTGGGCAGTATTTAATAAATTATAATTTTATTGTATTAGAGTGTTCAAAAGGGAAAATTTAGATAAAATTGGAAGGGCAGTAGAGATTAGATTATAGAAGCTTTTGAATTGCAGACCTAAGAATTTTAATATTGTTTAGACAACAAGAAGTCCGAGTAGTTTTGTGAGCAAGGAGGCAACATGATTAAAGACGCTTTTTAATATTATACTGGTGGCATTTACGCAGGATAAATTGATAGGAGAAGGAAACAGAGTTTGGCACAACTGTCCAGAATATTTCCAATTTCCACATATGAAGAGATAGGGCCTAAATGTAACATTTGTAAGAAATAAATTTAAAAATAATTCAAAGTAGTCAAATGATATCATGATTAATGTCTACTGAAAATAAAATAAAGGTTTTTAAGTATGGTTTTAAGGTGTTAAAACTGCCAGGCCATAGACTTCATACTTGTGAATAATGGTAAGAAATGAGAAGATTATTTAAACATATTAGGACTGAGTTATTCACAAGAAATAAAAGTTAAAATGTTCTTAAGAAATGTATATTTAGAACTCAAATGACTGGTACTGAAGATATGAAGATGAGAAAATACTATGACATATTTGTTGGGGGAAAAAAAAGTGTGATACGATGGAAAGAGTGAAATAATCAAGAAAAGTACACTGTAACTCTGATCATTTTTCTCCCCAGGCTACTAAAGGAGTCTATGTATTCCTAATCAACAAAAGGCTTTTGTTTTTGTTTTTGTTTCCAAATTCTTGTCTATCAATTCATACATAGTCATAATGTTCGTAAGTCATGACCCCCAGAAGAAGAAAGAAAAAGACAAGTATTCTTAGCAGTTAATGAGGTAAGGTGAGGTGAAGAAATAATCTGAAAAATAAGAAAATTAATTTGAAGTAAATAAATTACTATGTCAAAAGGCATAGTCATAAGTGATTTATTTAAGAAAATATAGTGATGTCAAGGAAGATTACAGTAGATTTTCACTACAATAGATTTTCACATTCTTATAAATTTTTGGTTGATTTATTTTAGCAGGAGGTGCCTAAGTATGTTTACTTAGTGATAATTACTAAAAACTAATAAAATAACAAATCCTTTTCCATTCACCTCTAGAAGAAATGCAGACCCATTTTCCATAAATCTAATAAGGAATAGATGATATGATGTCAACAGGTAAGGTAATAATAAAAGAACCAGCCTAGTTAACAAAATACCACTGACAAGATGTTTGTGGAGTGTGTTAGCTTTTTTTGTTTGTTTGTTCGTTTTGTTCTTTTAACCAAAATTTAGCGTCTTTGAACAATATCTATTTACTATTCCCAGAGCTCTGAAGGTCAAAAGTCCAAGTTGGCTTAACTAGTTTCTCTGCTTAGGACCTCACAGGGCTGAAACCAAGGCAGGTAAGCTCTTATTTGGAAGTTCTCAGGAAGAATCCCCTTTAAAGTTCATGCAAGGTGTCATCAAAATCCAGTTCCTTGTAGCTATCTGCCTGAGGTCCCTGTTTCCCTGTCGGCATCGGTTGTGGCCTCTATAAGCCCCCAGAGTCAGCTTTCTAATCTTCTCCACATAACTTCCTACCTATTCAAGCTACCAATGGTGCATTGAACCTTCTTCATGTTTCATGCAATTCCTCTGACTTGCTCTGCTGCCTCCAGTCAGAGAAAAAAAAGTTTTTAAAGGGCTCATATGATCAAACTGTAACCACTTAGATAATCTTCTTTTTGATTAACTCAAAACTAACTGCTTAGTAACCTTAATTGCACTGACAAAGTTCTCTTTGCCATACAATATAACATAATCACAGTCCCTAAAATTAGAGAGAGAAACCATGGGCAGAAGGCTTATTTTGAAATTCTGCCTACCACATGGAGTATTTGTTTTACTTTTATAATAGACTTAAAATTTTCAAGATCTCTTGAATGTAAGATTTTTTTTTTTTTTTTTTTTTTTTTTTTTTTTTGCATTTTATGACTTTGCTATCCGTATTTGTGCCATTGGCTTTAGGAACTCCATTGCCTTAGTTGTTAATTCTTCCTTTATTTGTTTGTTTCTTGTTTGGTATCTTACTTCCTTGATGTTTTGCTCTAACTCAGAGGTTTATTGCCTGTTTATTTTTGTTTTTGAAAATACCTGTTCAGCAGTTGAGAGTTATGGATAATGAAGATACTATCTGGTCTTCCGGGTGTTGACAGGCCCCCCTCAAGGTGGTTAGTGGTCCCTAGGAGCACGGCCTTCCAACTTAGTCCAAACGTCTAACTCACTGCTTTAGTCTTTGGCCAAATGCCCTGGTCAGCTAAGCTCACAAAAAGGCAGGCTGTGCGGCTGCTCAAACAAAGTGGCTCCACGTGGCTCCTGTGACTCTCCCTTTAGCCTTTGAGCTCTCCCAAACTTTCTCTACTTAAGCACATTCTGCTCTTGCTTATGATTTTTTTTTTCCAGAACTGTTTCTCAATGTATCTAACATTACCTGCTTTCTAGAAATCCTCAACATGGTATCCTTTCTTGTTTTGTTGAGGTATGAGTTTATTCTGTTGTTTCATAGGGTTTTAAAACAGTAAGAGGATTATCATCATGATCCTGTTATTGACCTTTCACTTAGCAAAAAACAAAAGACAAAAAAACAAAACAAACAAAAAAACATCTTAGCAAGGGCTACCAAGATATATGAGACATGACTCTTTGCTTTGGAGAGCAAGAAATTTTAGATAATAAATTCACTCGTTTGAGTCACACATTTAGTAAATACATACCCAATTTCAAGTTACCAGACATTATGGTACTAAGAAAATGAAAATCAATATGGGCACAGTCCCTGTCCAAACAGAGGTTACCAACTGAATATGATATGCAAAAATAGACAAGTATTTATAATTAAGCAAGATATGTATCATGACAGGTAGAGGATCGCAAGCTGCAGAAACACACTACAGGTTAAAATATCCTAGATGTGGTGGGGAGGGGATGGTTGTGAAGGAATTGTCCTCCTAGTCTGAGATGTGAAAACAAACAAGAAAAGAATATGTCTGGTAAGGCTAATATTCTAGGGAGAGATGTCTTCTCTGATTTGAAGGTCCATGCCTGTAGTTACTTAAGTTTCTTTGACTCTGGACTCACCATTTCCAAAGTACTACAGTCTTCCAGCAGATTTTCAGTTAACTCTCGGATAGGAACTATATTCCCATGCAATTAGTTATGTGCCAAAGGTGATACCGATATGCGTGATATTGACTTCTTCATAGTAATAGTAGTTCCAAACGTGAACCCACACATTCTTTTAATAAATTATTAAGTACATGAGAACAATTATATGCTAAGTTTTGTGGAACTATATGAATGCGTGCTTATAAAAACATAAGAGAAATAGAAACAAAAAAGAAATGTTATCCCTAAAAATTTAGTCAGGCGATAAATTATAATACCTTAATTAATTCCTTTGCTTCACCTTCAGTTTTTAAAAAAAATAAATAAAATTTCTGAAGATATTACAGAATTCATGGAGAGGATCACAATAGTTCCCAAAGGAATCAAATTACATGCTAACTGTATGGCTGAAAAATAAAATCACAATTCTTTAGTAATCCAAGAAAGGAAATACCTGTATAGAAGAATTTCATCAAGTAAAGGTTTTCTTTCCTTATTGAATCTGAGCTGTATTTAATCAAGGCCTGTGCCGACTGCCAAGTTCCTTTTTTCATGTTTAACAAGGAAAAAGGCCTCCAAAAATAGACTTCTGTTTCTTAGTACACCCTCAGTCACTGACGTTTCGAATCTCAACTAAGATTGTACTTTAACAGATTTATTCAAGTGGAGGGCAGGAAGAAAATTCCATAAAACTAAAAACAAAAATGACATTAATTTTACAAAAATGATCAGCTTATGCTCCCTGTATATTAAAACAGAAGAGGATAATAGGTCCTTTTCAATAGATTTATTGATATAAATCAATATACAAAGAACTGCACATATTTAATGTGTATAATTTGATGAGATTGGACATATGCCAATACCTGTGATACCATCACCACAACTGAGGTCATAGATATTTCCAGCAGAGCTTTCTTTATTTTGTTTTAATGTTTTTTCAAATTTTATTTATTTCTGAGAGAGAGAGTGGGGGGGGGAGGTGCATAAAGAGAGGGAGATAGAATCTGAAGCAGGCTCCATGCTATCAGCACAGAGACCTATGTGGGGCTTGAACTCGTGAGCCGTGAGATCATGACCTGAGGCAAAGTCAGACACCTAACCCACTGAGCCACCCAGGTGCCCCCAGCAGAGCTGTTTTTTGTGTTTCTTTGGCTGTATGTGTGTTGGTGGGAGTGGGGGGTGTCTTTCCTCTAGCCACATTTTGAAATGAAACAGGTCTGTTTTTTCATCTTTGTGAAAATAGAAGTTCCCTCTAGATAATCCAATATCCACCTAACAGTGTAATCAACAGTTGGACTATCTCTTGATTGCCTTTCACTGCCAAGTAAAACTTTGTTTCCCAACACCCCCCTAAAAGTATACTGGATTGCGACTATAAATGCACCTAAATGAACATATGGCTGAATGAGCTCTGAAACAAAGATAGATTAGATACTGAGACTCACACAACAATAAATCGCAGGCTTAACTGCCTGAAGCAATAGTACATATGACCTATTTTATGGCAATTATATTTATGGAGCCAATTCAAACATGAAATTATTCAAGGTATCTTTTTGAATGAAGAAATTACAAGAATAAACTGCACATGTCCTCAGGATTTGGTTTAACCTTGCAAAAGTGTACTGACTGTTCATAGATCATTTTTTCATATGTGAGGAATAGATGTGGTTAAAAAACCATATATTTGTGTTTTTGACACAAAAACAGGTATCAAATTTAATAAGCAAAAGCCATGCCATGGCTCTTCTCAAAAAGAATATTATCTTTCAAAAGGATTTAAAAAAAGGTCTAGTCACAAATAACACTACAGCAAACCATCACCAAGAGAGTAACATTTGAACCACATAATGCTTTGGTGGGGTTCATTTCATTGTATTTCATCTCTCTTAAACCATTAATTGTAAGATGGACCACTATTTTATCATTTATACCATCATTCAGGAAAAAAAAAAAGCTACCAATTAAAAAATGACTCAGTGTTTTAACCATAGTCTTCGTTGATGCACAAAGCAGGCACCTTAACTTTTCATCTATTCTGGGCATTTAGCAATGACACTCGCCGTCACTCAGCTGCATTTTGGTGAGCAGTATTCTACTACCAAACTCAACAACGAAAGTTAAATAACTTGAGGGCATCTTTCTAAGATCCAATAAACATTTGGTTGTTGACTGCAAGAAAATGAGGAATTTTGCTCATTTCTCTAATGGTAAATGTTCCATGAGTATCAAACTTACTCCCCACTGATCACTTTTCATGCCTTCCTGAATACACAGTAACTTCATTTAATGCCAAATCATGGAGTAATTTGTTAAAGATATTTTATTTTATTTAATTTTTTAATTTTTTTAATGTTTATTCATTTTTGAGAGAGAGCATGAGTGGGGGAAGGGCAGATAGAGAGGGGGACAGAGGATGCAAAGCAGGCTCCACGCTGTCAGCACAAAGCTCAATGCAGGGCTCGAACCCACAAACAGTGGGATCATGACCTGAGCTGAAGTCGGACACTCAGCTGACTGAGCCACCCAGGCACCCCTCTTTAAAGATATTTTATTTTATTTATTTATTTAAAAAAAAATTTTTTTTTTAAACGTTTATTTTTGAGACAGAGAGAGACAGAGCATGAACAGGGGAGGAGCAGAGAGAGAAGGAGACACAGAATCTGAAACAGGCTCCAGGCTCTGAGCTGTCAGCACAGAGCCCGAGGCGGGGCTCAAACCCACGGACCGCGAGATCATGACCTGAGCTGAAGTCGGCCGCTTAACCGACTAAGCCACCCAGGCGCCCCTTTAAAGATATTTTAAATGGCAATGAAACTTAACATGTATTGTAACAACATTGCACATAATTTTATTTAAAAGAAGAATATGCAGCTGTGGCTAAACCTGTCTACGTACAAGTAATGAAAACATCATAACTGCTACCTGGTCAAAAGTGACTGTAACCAATTATAATTCACATATCAACTTCACATCATCACACACACACACACACACACACACACCCCTAAGAAAAAACTATGATGAAAAAAATTTAAAACAAACAAAAAAAAATGGGGCGCCTGGGTGGCTCAGTTGGTTGGGCAACCGACTTCGGCTCAGGTCATGATCTCGCGGTCCATGAGTTCGAGCCCCGCATCGGGCTCTGTGCTGACAGCTCAGACCCTGGAGCCTGTTTCAGATTCTGTGTCTCCCTCTCTCTCTGACCTTCCCCCATTCATGCTCTGTCTCTCTCTGTCTCTAAAATGAATAAACGTTAAAAAATAAATTTTAAATAAAAAAAAAGAAAAAAGAAAAAACTATGATGAAAAAAATGTGTCCCAAGTTTCTTACTTTGGCTTGTCTGAAGTTCTTTGTTATAAATTTTCATTCTCACTCCTAAAATGTGTTAGGCGGTTACAAAACTTTTACCTCAAATCCTGGCTTTCATTAAACGAACACTGAGACTGAGTTGAGGAAGAAAACATTTCAAACACTTCCTAGACACTGAAAGATATTGGATAGAAGTTTTCATTTTTTTTCATTTTTGAGGGTTTGGGGTTGGCATTTTTTTTGAGAATATATGCCCAACATTACTTTAGGAATATAACAGAATTTTAAGTAGGCATCATATTGGAAAAGGTGCCATAGGATCTGACTAATCAAGTAAATCACCCCCTCTCTATCTCTGAATATTCTGATAACCAACCTCCACTGAGTCTTGTGAATGAGATCTATTGGCCCTCCTCTAGTGGCCTAAGGCTTTTGCCCACTGCATTAGTCCCCTTGGGCTACCATAATAAAATAGCAGGGACTGGATGGCTTAAACAAAAGAAATGTATTCTCTCACAGTTCTGGAGGCTAGAAGTCCCAAATCACAACTTAGCTGAGTTGGTTTCTGGTGAAGATTCTCTTCCTGGCTTGTAGATGATACCTTCACTTTATGTCCTCACTTTCCCTTTCCTTGGTGCATGTGCAGAGAGGAAGAGAGAGAGAAACAGAGACAGAGACAGAGAATGAGCCTCTTCTTATCAGGATACCAAGCCTATCCAATCCTATCAGATCATTGCCTCAACTTTACGATCTTGTTTAACCTTACTTGAGCTACTTCCTCAGAAACGTCATCTCCAAATACAGCCACAATGGGGGATAGGGCTTCCACATAAGAATTTGAGAGGGGGAACACAAAATTCAATTCATAACACCACTACCAGTTTAAAATGTCTGCTTCCCATGTAACTGCAATGTAACTTATTAGCAACAAATACTGATATACTTCTACTGTTTAATAGGACAACTTTTCCCCAAAGCCAAATATTTATCTCAGCCACTTCTGCTTAGGGAAAGTAGAGCTTGCGTAGTTCAAGATCAAGCTAAAAGAGATTTTACTGTAAGACCCCACGCGTTTGATAAAGGGACACAAACTGACATTTGCTTCTCTTGAACTTGTATGTGGCTGAGACCATCTAAGACCTGTGTTTTGTTAAGGTCAGGGCAGTACAGGGGCTTGGCTCTGAAAAACTTACAGCAAGAAGAGAAGAATGCTTTCTTCCTACAGGCAGTTCACTCCATGGAGAAAAAGGGAGGAAAAAATAACTGACTTACACCTGCTAATTTCTCTTTCCAGCTTAATATACAGATAAAAGTTTGGAAAGACTAGAAGTTATACAATAGTCGAGTTGCTTCCACATGAGAGGAAACATTAGGAGGAAAAAAAATGCATTCTTTCCAATAGACCTCAAACAAAATGCTAAACATTTTATCAGTAATGTTTTGCTGCCAATAATTAAGACAAAAGACAAAAACAAATTGCAATAGCAATATTACCAGATGAAGTAATATCATAGAGAATAACTGAATTAACATAAAATCTCTGTATCACTCTGTTGGTTGATATACGTATAATATATTGCAGAGGGCATGCAATGTTTCATTTTGTTTCATTTCATTTTGTATTCTTTTGTATCCACCATCCAGATTTTGTAATAAAACCCTTAATTTTCCTTTGGGAAAAACACCTCATGGCCTGACATCTTGGAGACTGTCAGTTAAAGTGATCAAACTATGCTCAAATAAATATGCAAATCAAATACCAAAGAGACTCTTTTTAAGGGCTTTTGAATCTTGAGCAGTGTTCCACAAGTGGAAAGCAGCCATGAAGGGATTGCTTCCCAGATGCCATCACCTGTTCTAATTCTAGCGTGGTTTTTTTTTTGTTGTTGTTGTTTTTTGTTTGTTTGTTTTTGTTTGTTTGTTTTAGTTTATTTATCTTTGAGAGAGAGAGCAAGCGGGGGGGCGGGGGCAAGAAAGGAGACAGAGGATCTGAAGTGGGCTCAGCGTTGACAGCAAAGAGCCTAACGCGGGGCTCAAACTCATGAACTGTGAGATCATGAACTGAGCTGAAGTTGGAAGCTTAACTGGCTGTGTCTCCCAGGCTCCCCTAGTTTTAGCATTTTTCAAAGATAGGTTGTTTAGCTTTTGCTTAGGTTCTTTAATTATTCTGCAAATGTTAATTAATTTTTCAATTAATCCATGCTTAAATACCTCTAGTGATAGAAACCAATTATATCATCTAATATTTATCTTTGTATGTTAAAGACACCCTCTCTCTTTTTGAACTGAAACTTGGACCCCACAGCTTCCTCCTTTAGTTCCACTTCTATCTCGTTAGGGATATAAAAAGAGATCCAAAATTTCTTCCATGTTGCCATTTCTTCAAATTATTGAAATCATGATCTTTTCCATATTAGATCTATATATGTCCCTAGAACTCCTTATTTAGGACATCATTTATATCTTTACCATCCCTTTGAAATTTTACTAACCTTACTACTCTTAGAGTGAAGTGTACATAACTGACTATAATGGTTTATATAAAGTGCTCAATTGAATACAGACAAAAATGAGTCTAATACCTATTCCTTGTCTCAGGTCCCTCCTTCACTGGGATTGTGCCCCATGAGTACAAGCTAAATTATGTTAGATGTTGGCTTTGAATATAATAATGCATTATTATTTCATAGCTGCATATATATATATATAATTATTCTATAATTATTTCAAAGATGTTACCAAGTAAAATGACTTAATATCTTCACTTGTACAGTTGTTTTTTATTCCTAAGTGAAATGATTTTACCTATTCATTTGTACAGTAAATATTTTTTAAGTTGGAATTGAACCAAAATGTGAAATAAAAGAACAAAAGATGTGAAAGAGAAAATAGTTGTAATGAAGTAAAAATAGGAACAAATGAGGAGAGGCAGAGATGATAATTAAGAACTTTAATATAATAAACTCTATAAATATGTGTTTGCTATTTCTTCTCTCGTCTTCTTTAAAAGATTAAAATTATATAAAGTAATAATTCTGACAATTTGTCATCGGTTTTTAATATATATGAATGTAACATGTATAACAATATTGGTAGGGGTACAGAGTTAGTATAAATCTGAAATAGATTCTGATGTTAAGTTGTATATGGTAAGCCATAGAATAACCACTAAGAAGATAACTCAAAAAACATATAAAAATCATTAAATAATTAAAATTTTACACTAGAAGATATGCATGAAGTGCAAAAGAAAGCAGTAAAGGAGATGGGGTGCCTGGGTGGCTCAGTTAAACTTCTGACTCTTGATTTCGGCTCAGGTCATGATTTCATGTTGATCATGGAGCCTGCTTAAGATTCTCTCTCTCTCTCTCTCTCTCTCTCTCTCTCTCTCCCTCTCGCTCTGCACCTTCCCTCCCTGTTCTCTCTCTCTCTTCTCTCAAGAAAAGAGTAAAGGAGAAACAGAAGGAAAAAAAAAAACATGAAATATAGAAAACTGAAAGTAAAATGGTGTGCAGTTTGGCAAGAAAAAGAAATAAAAGGTCTCCAGATTGGAATGGAAGAACTAAAACTATTTCTATTTGCAGATGGCAAAATCTTATATACAAAAGATGGTAAGGAATACTCACAGACACATACACAGACACACACACACACATACACATACAATTATTAGAATTAATAAGTTCAGTAAAGTCATAGATAAAATATAAATAAATAAAATTTCTGTTCCTATACACTAGCAATGAACAATTCAGAAACAAAATTAGGAAAATAATTCCATGTAGAATACCATCAAAAACAGATAAATTATTTAGCAATAAATTTAACAAAAAGATATGCAAACTCATACTCTAAAACTACTTCTGTAATAATGACCCTAGGTATGATTGTCTTCGGATTTATACTGCTTAGGATTTGTTGAGATTCTATCTATCTATATATTAACCTTTTTCATCAAATTTGTGAAATTTACAGCCACTATGTCTTCAAATATTTTTTCTTTCCCTTTCCTTCTTTATGACACTTACATTACATGCCCCTTCCTATGTTTAATGTTGCTTTGTCATCTTTCTTCAGATTAGATAATATCTGTTGATCAAACTTCAAAGTCACTGATTTACTGCCCTACTATCTTATATCTGCTGTTCAGCACTTTGAATGGATTGGTTGTTTGTTTGTTTGTTTGTTTGTTTGTTTTGTCTACTTAAATTTTAAACTCTATAATTTCTATGTAATCTTTTCTTAAATATTTTTTCTTTATTGTTAAGTAATTCAAAAATACTTTAAATCAACAGAAAAATTATAGTGGTGCTCAAAAGTATTTGTTTTACACAAAAGAACACAGTACAAAAGGAGCTGAGAGAGAAACAAAAAAGTGAAACATAAAAATCGAGTGTGTTTATGATCATCTGTAAAACAGCCATTAAGTAAATAACTCAAAAATATAGTTTAAAAAATCTACAGAGGAATTAACACAGCACACTTAGAAGTATTTATGTGACACCAAATAAGGCAGTAATGAAAAAACAGAGAGCTAAAAAACAGGAGATCTATAGAAAATCAATACTAGAATGACAGATGTAAACCTAACCATATCAATTTACATTAAACGTGAATAGACTAGTCATTTCAATCAAAAAGCAGAGATTATTAGATTGGATAAAAAGCACAGCTTTCCTATATACTATCTACAAATATACACTTTATATTCAAAGACCCAAATAGGTTGAAAATATAGAAAAAAATATTCTACATATAGAATCTATAAAATAATGGAGCGACTACATTAATATCACAGAAAATAGACTTGGATTTCTTGGGAGAAATACTCCTAGAGAAAAAAGAGGGACATGTCAAAAAGATAAGAGTGTCAATATATCAGGAAAATATGACCATTATAAATGTATATGCACCTGCAAGTCTCATAATATAAGAATTATAAATGTCTTCACACCTCTATACTCCTCCCCTGGAGAGGAAATGAGATAGCTTGTGCAATCTCTCTACCCATGTGGCTTTGTGCTGTGAGCTCTTTACGGTGAAGGAAAATACTTTCCTTTGCTAGTATCTGACAAGTGTGATTTCCCAAACAATTTGCTAAGAAAAAAGGATACAGAAGTAACTGAGTGTTGAAACTGTGTCCCTAAGTCATAAGCATAAAGGGAGATACCATTTTCTTTTAGTTGATTTGGGAACAATTGGTCCACAGGGGGACCTGTTTATATGATTCATGTGGGATTTTTAGCCAACGGCTAAAACACCTAAAACACGTCGTTTTTTGGTTCATGCATGATCTTATCTCTCACTTTCAGGTGTTAGGAGGATTCACTCTGCTTAGGCTGATTCTAACTGTACCAGGAATATTGCATATCTTGCTTTTTCATAATACATGGCACTGATTGTTTTAAGGAGTTTGTCATTTTGTTCTCATGAAAAGATCCAGCTTTAGAGAGTTACAAGCTACCTGCCTGCCTAAATGAAAGCTGATCTTTGACATCACATGTTTTTGTGAAAACGATGTTATTAAGTGATTTCCATAGCTAATTTTGGCTACTGCTATTTAAGAAAAAATGAAACTTTTGGGGGGTGCGGGGTGATACACAGCAAAACACATTGTCAGAAGTCTGGTTTGAGACCCAGGAAAGTAATCTGTTGTGTGTTCTATTCTCTTGACGTGGAGCTAGTTTTCTCAGTAATAGCTGCAATGGAAATAACAAATACAAAAGCTTCATTTCCCCATCCTTCAAAAAGTCTTTTAGCCTACTTTGAAATCCCCAAAGAATATCTAGAAAAATACCTATCAGCTGAAAAATGTCAAGTCTAATGCTCTGCTTCAAAATTAAGGCACAGAGAAAAGACCCGCAATACAGCTAACTTTGGTTTCTCTGGAGCATTCCTGTTTGTGTTAACTCACCAGGGCTTGTTCTACTGCTGAGGGCACTAACACAGTTTGCTCCCACTTCTGCACACAGCACATCCTTTCTTGTAAGTAATGGAGTAAGAATATAGGAACGGGGTCTATGGAATGGACACGTGCTCAGCCCTCTGTTCCTTGAAATAAGTGCAGCAACTTTGGAAGTTGCACTGATATTTCAGACCAAACACTATGGCTTATCTATGCATGAGGGGGTCACATGTTGAATAGAATCTTACGGCTCTGAAGCATAAAGCCAAAGTAAGTGTCCCAGCATTCCAGGAACTCTGATTATAAAATGCCCGATTTCAAAGCTAAGTAAAATAGTGACCATCTGAATTCTCTCAGCTTAATAAAACCTTATTTTATTTCAGTTTCTAAAGCGTTCCTCCTAAGAGTTCCCTAGTCTTCTCTTTGGTGTTTCGGGTTGTGGAGGCTATCCGTTCAAATTCTCAGAGTAGTCATGAGGGAGGAGCAAAAGGTAAGCATTTAAGAATTCTACATTTCCACCGCAGACTCTAAGTTGTAATGGTGCCCCAGCTCTTGCTCACTTTAGCTGGTATACGGACAAGGTCGGTGCTCTGCTCAGAGAGCCTTGGATGTCTTTTTCCCCTTGTGTATGGAGGTGGGCTTGGGGGGTGGGGTGGGGGTGGTGGTCACATTTTGTGCCTTTATTTCCAAAATTCAGCACGTGCAATTCTTTTCCAGAGAACTGCCCTTAGGCTACCAGAACCTCCTTTGCCTGTCTTGTACAGAGATCAAGAAGCACCTGGGAATCAGGCCAGAACAGTGAGGCATAACTTACTTTTCAGAAATCCCTTGTAAGATCAGGCTGAAGCCACCCTTCGTAGGACTTTGCCTGCGATGGGACCTCATTTAGATTTTCCATTTCATACCCTCCCCTGTCCTGCTTTACCTACTCCCTGTCAGCATTTTCTGAATAAATATCCCACCTGTCAATTCTCATCTCAGGGTCTGCTTTGGGGAGTCTCAACCAATGACACAAACTAGCACCTTGAGATTGAGCAAAAGAGCAAAGGCATTTTGGTGGAGAGTAGAGTAGGGGGAGAAAGGGCTAAGGCTTCAGCTAGTCAGCTAGCTAAGGACAACAGAAGTGCAAGGTATCTTTTTCTATTGTGTATCTTACCTTGGCCACCCTTTTCTCCTGTGCTGTTTTTGTCCTTCTTCAAGACACTGTGCCTCTTAACTCCCCCTAGAGTTCCCTTGTGGGAATACCATCCTTCATTGCCCTTGTTCTTCTGACGTCAAGACTTAATTTGTTCACTCTTCTGGACAGAATTTTAGACACTCTCCCCTACTCTGATGAAGTAACTCTAGAAAGAGGCTATTCATAATTGTTACGTATTACTCGTCTCACATATCTATATGTACACAAAAATATCTATAACATATATATTAAAGAAAACTATTAAGATAAATAATAAAGGCTCAGTTCCTACCCTAAAGAAAGGTAAGATATTTTTAGTATAATAAGACCAATTCACAAAGGAGAACCTTTCAAATGTCATAAGAAATGTATGATCAAAGTGCTACTGCATGTTCAAAGAAAGAGAGAAAAGGAGCATTCAGTGTTAAATTAGATAATGTAAAGTATTGACTCCCACTTTCCACACATAAGCAAATAATGTAAATATTGCAATGTAAGCACTTGTCCAAGGCACACAGCAGGTACATACCAAAGCCAAGAATTATGGCACTACTTTCTGCACCCAAAGGCTGTGCTTTTTCCTCTACATAACTTCCATGAGGAAGAGCAAAGACTGCTTGACATTTAAGCTATATTTAGGAAGTTGGGTAGTGGATATTTATATCAGGCATTGAGCTACCTACCTTACCTATATTGTTCATTTTGCACCAACCTTGCAGAGTAAATATTATTTCTTCCATTTAAAGATTTAAAAAGGGGGTGGGTGCCTGGGTGGCTCAGTCGATTAAATCAATAAAGATTTAAAAATAAATTCAGATGAAGTGACACTTGCTCACACTCACGCAGGTATTTGGTGACAGAGATAGTTTTTCTTGTCTGTTTTTTGTTTTGTTTTGTTTTTATTTTTGTTTTTAACATTTATTCATTTTGGAGAGACAGAGAGAGACAGAGCACAAGCGGGGTTGGGGCAGAGAGAGAGGGAGACACAAGATCTGAAGCAGGCTCCAGGCTCTGAGCTGTCAGCACAGAGCCCAGCCTGGGGTTCGAACCCAGGAACCATGAGATCATGACATGAGTCGAAGTTGGACACTTAACTGAGGCACCCAGGCGCCCAGTGACAAAGATCGTTTTACTCCCAGGTCTTTCATCCCAAAACCTGATATTTTACCCAATTTTGGGGGGTTATATAGAGACTGAACGGAGAGTTTGCCAGACTAAGTGGAGAGTAGGGGCAAAAAATGAGAGCAGGCACACTCTGAATGTATATGGGGAGAGGGAGTGTTGCAGGTTGGTTAGGGTACCTGGTAAACGAAGAGCAGGAGAATGGCACAGATTGGTAGAATGCTCTGCTTGAGTCCAAAGAGATTGAATTTTAATTAATGAGCAACAGAAGATCATTGAAGGTGTTAAAAAAGAGACAACAGAACCAAAATGGAGTCCTTGGCTAAGGCCCACACCACCAAACCAAGACTAACTGCAATTTCAACTTTCCTGCAAATGTTCAACATTTACTGCCAGGAATGTAATCTTAACCAGTCAGTCTGGAATTTCCTGGTCAACATGAGCAAGGAAATCTGCCTAACAGACTCCCACTTTCCCCCAAAGGAAAGTGACCTTGCCTAAATCAATCCACTCTTTAAAGGAAATCTTGAATTATGAACATTTCTAACTCAACAATGTAAATTCAGGGGGCGTTGACCAATGAGGTGTCTCAGTTTGTTTGTAAATAGTTAGGGGCACAATTAAGTAACTTAAGAGGCATTACCTAATTGGGGCTTCTGGGTGGCTTAAGTTGGTTAAGCATCAGATTTTTTATTTTGGCTCAGATCATGATCTCTCAGTTTGTGGGTTTGAGACCCATGTCAGGCTCCAGACTGGGGATGGTGTGGAGCCTGCTTGGGATTCTCTCTCTCTCTCCCTTTCTCTCTGCCCCTCACCTGCTCACGTCCCCCCCCCCTCAAAATAAATAAACTTTTTTTTTTAAACAGGCATTACTTAATTATACACCAACCATCTAGCCTTTCAGAGGCCCAAAGACAATGATAACCACAGACAGAGATTGTTAGAGATGTCCCAACAGATCTGCCCTTTGGGCACAAACCACTCCTACTAAGGTAGCACAGCTCAAGGATTCGCTTGCAGGGGTTGGTGCATTAGCCCATTCAAGCCACAAGGCAGTTAGCTTTTCTGCATATTCTGGAAGAAAATCTTCTAGACTGAGATAAAATATTGCTCTAAATTCCTTGCATAGATGTGTGCTGCAGTGAGGTCTTTTTGTGACGGGGGACATATCTAATTTAGATAATCATAAGATTGTGAAGGTGTATATGTACTATGATTTAGGTAGGTATTTGTGTCTAATTGGGTGGCTATCATTATCACCGAAGAAAAGTGAAGACAAGGTACAAGGTGTTCTGGCCATAAAAGTTGCCCTTGCCTGAAACAGTCAATTCTTTGCTAGAATAACTTTCTTGCCCCACCTTCTTCTGCCCAAAAGTGTTCTATTTTCCACAGTTTTTTCTATTTGCTCGATGTATGCTGCCCAATCATGAATCATTAAATAAAGCCAATTAGATCTTTAAATGTACTCAGTTGATTTTTTTTTTAAGAAAGATTTCTAACGGAGAACATAACATGGTCAGAGATGAGTTTTAATATGCTAACTTATAATTTTGTGGTAACAGAGGAATACATATACACATGCTAATCACAGAAATAAGTAATTACTATTTTAGTCAAGGTGTGCTTTTAATGGGGTAGATTTGAGGATCAAGTTCGTTTCTTACTGCATCCTTTAAATCATACCATATAGGATATTGCTTATTTTATCTTTATCCAAGACAGACTGTTCTTAACCCTCAGGTGCAACTTTTTTTCTAATGGCATCACTGTCGATAAATAGCGAAATGCCCCTGTGTCAAACTGCTTGTGTTTCCAGAGGATCTAAGCCAGTCTGTAAGAATGAAAGCCAATCAACCAAACACAAACCAGCATGTGGGAATTTAGATCTAATCCAGTAAGGAAGGTATCAATGACCAAAAAGCTTAAAGTTGAGCATTCTGGGCAGCAGTAACATTTAATGTCAGGTGAAAGACCAGATCATTGCCAAGAGCACTTATTTACCATAATGCCAAAATAAAGATAATTCTTGGGAGATCAACAGCTTCAGGGACGAGGCAAGAATGTTAGATGTCCCAAGACACTGGCCTGGGGTTAAGGCGAACTTCCAGATTCCTATCCCACATTTGCCTAAGGGGTAGGAACTAGGGTGAGTGGAAGCAGTTAGAGGTATGAAGAAGCATTAGGCAGACAGAAACTAACTAGAAAAGTCGGGGAGGAACACTGGCCTCAATATTGGAGAGAGAATAAGATATTGGAGAGAGGATAAGATAATGTGGTGCTCTGATCAGATCTAAGATGCTGTTTATAAAACATAACATTTGCTCCATGTGTAAAAAGGACATTTCCAGACCCAGATTTCACAAGAATATATACTCTCATGCCAGAAAGGACAGACATAATCAATGGCCATGACTTTTGTCAAAGATATTGGGACAAAACAAAGATCTAAATCCATTTATTTATTGAAACACTTATTTGTTCTATAAAAATGGATGGGGTACCTACAATATACTAGGATTTCTCTCAGGTACTGACGATTCATCAGTGCAGAAACAAAAAGGCAAACAAACAATGAAAGAGAAAGCTTCCTTCTCTCTGGAAGCTTACATTCCAGTGGGGAAGATAAACAGCGAACAAGTACAGTGAACAAGTAAATACATAACGAATCCGTTATTGCTAACTGCTTTGGGACACAGTAATTACATTTAAAATGACGTTCCTCGCGGGTACAAGAGGCCACAATGCTCATGTGAGAGAGGAGGACAGAAGAGGATGTAAAACCCCCAACTGGCTGGCCCCAAGGGTGAGTGGAAAGAAAGGTCTTTAAATGTTTCAAAGCAATCCACAATGTCATCAAGTCACTTGCAGAGCAGAAGGGAAATATCGGCATGCCTGCCTCTCTGTCATTTCTGAAGCTATTAAAGGTACTGAAGCAGAGACCTGAAAAGGAATCCACTTCCTTCCCCTTAGGGACAGCATAGTACAGTTGGTCAGCTACTTTAAATAAGAGCATTATTTAATTTTTTGAGTGAAACTAAAGTTTATGGTATTACATATCTAGGCGGTTAAAGTTTTTTTTTTTTTAATCAATTACAGAGCCTAAGATTCCGAATTAATGGACTCTTACTGTAGGTTTATTAAAGTAGGACTAAGTTTCACTATGTTTTAATCCATGTCTCTAGTTTTGAAATAATGGAAGCTCCTGGAAATTGCTTTCAAATTTTAAAGCATTATCTGCTATTGAAATATGTACTTCTAAAGCAGAGTCTATGTGCCTGTTGAACGAGTTAGCCTTACCATATTACCATGAACCCTCACCCATTGATTAAATACTAATGTGACCCCAAAGCAATTTCAACTAAAAAGTTGTTTTTTTCTTTCTATAGGCCTCATGCCTCCAAAGCTATTAAGCTACTTTGTTCTTCTGTTAATTATCTGAAATGTTATTAATCTGAAGCCTAAAACTCCTAGAACTTCTTCAAAGCTACTCTACAATGACAATGGAATAGAAGTTAAAAATATAATTAAGAGATTGGAAAAAGAGATTCTAATGGTTAATTTCCAAACTTTTAGACCTTAATGCTTATGCCATTGTCTTCTTTTGTCTGATTTTGTTCTTGTTCCTCCAAATTATTTTTAAGTGGTGAAATTACTGTCTTTTGCAAAAAGATTGGGAAACGGTCGCTATTAAAAAAAAACAAATAAATTGCTTTCATACTGAAGCTGACATTTTTAGCACTTTTGTGCAAAAATCTATATAACCTATAATTTATATTATTACCTTCCCAGTGGGAACCCTCACCCCACTGCCTTTGCACCACTGAAATTGGACAGTGCCCTCTGGAGAGATGAAATTCTGGTGGTCCTGCTAGTCACTCTCTACACAGGTCCTGAATCTCAGGGAATGCAGAGATAAATAAAATAAGCATGCATTGGGTCTATTTGTCTCGGGGAGAGATAAAAATTCAGGACAGTCAGAGATTCTGTCTATTTAACTCAGAAAGAGACATAAAGAACTGGGAATTGGGATGTTCCTATAAGGTACAGGATAGGCATAACATTTAGAGACTAATTAATAGTTATTTCAGTTGTCAACAGCACAACTTTTTAACATAATAAATAGTCCTTAATGAATGCAACCAAGTTTCATGGATCTAGTTTGGTTGGCTTCTTGTGTGCATGAAAACTTTAAATATTTTGACAGCTATCCACATTAACAAATGTTTCCAGAAAAGATGAATAATATTAGATGTGAAGGATGTTTCACTTATATCATCCTGGCCTCATAATGTATTAGGAAGATGGCCCATTAAGTTCTAATGACTACCAAATCAGTTAGTAAGCACAATGATCTTGACTTAAAGAAGAAAAAAAAAAAGGTGCTCGGATTCAGGTGTGGGGTCTGTCCCTTGTTATAAGGGTGACGCTGAACAATGGATTTCACGTTTAGAAACTTATTTTTCTCATTCATAACATGGAGCAAATAAGAGTACTTATTCATGGTGATGTTATCAGTGCCAAATAAAACAATGCCAGGAAAATGTACTTGGTACAGTGTAATCTCCTGACAGCCCCCCTTTGCCCTCTATTCCAGTTAAATCCATTCTTTTCATTTTTCTGAATGGACCATTCTTATTATTCCTCATTTGTTTTGCTTTGCTGTTTGGCACTACCAAGAATGCAGTTCTTTCCTATTGTAAACTCCTATTTAGTTAGTTAGTTAGTTTTTTCCCCCCTATCTTGTTTTCTAAGACTTTAATAGTTTTAGTTCTTACCTTTAGGTCTTTTGTTCATTTTGAGTTATTTTTTTTAACATTTATTTATTTTTGAGACAGCACAAGTGCACGAGGGGCAGAGAGGGAGGGAGACACAGAATCGGAAGCAGGCTCCAGGCTTTGAGCTGTCAGCGCAGCTTGAACCCACAAACTCTGACATCATGACCTGAGCTGAAGTCAGAGGCTTAACCGACTGAGCCACCCAGGCGCCCCATGTAAACTCTTACTTAACAGTGAAGCACCAGGTTACACATCATTCTTGTCGTAAAACTTTCATTGAGTCTGCCTCCCCTCCCCATCCCAACAGGTAGAATTGACCTTCTGCACTTTTACACTTTCTTAGCGTGCTGTGGAGGTTTCCTCACAGCAATCACAAATTTGTCTCACTTTTTGTTTACATTTGTGTTTCCTTCATTAAGTATAAATTGCTGAAGCCTTAGCTATACTTTATATTCATATGCTCTTTCTAGGAAAAGTGCCTGAAATATAACTAATATTCAATAAATGTTGAATGCATGGCAGCATGAATACATGCATATTATCAAGTTGTGCAAAGTTCAGTGAATGCTCAGAGAACTTACTACTCACAGTTATCGGGGCTAGCAGCTTCATAAAAGGCATATTATACAACCCACCAAAACCTGTATTTCCAGACAAGAAAATATATATGAAAATTAGATAACTTTCTTAAAACCATGGATTGGGCTTGAAGGTTGCCATGGCTTAAAGCCTCTCTCTCTCTCTCTTTCTCCCTCTCAGAAAAAGAAGAAAGAGAGGTAGAGAGAGGAGATATATATACTTATACTCACACATAATATATATATATATATATATATATATATATATATATTATAATTATGTGGTAATATAATATATATTATATTATGGACTGGAGCATCTCTCAAAATTCATATATTGAAGCCCAGACCTCCAAATACTTCAGAATGTGGCTGTGTTTAGAGATCATACTTTACCTTTAAAGAGGTTAATTACGTTAAAAAGATCCCATTAGGGTAATCCCTAATCCAATCTGACTGTTGTCTTTACAAGAGGAGGAAAATTGTACATACAAAAAACCATCATAGAAAGAAAAGACTATGTGAGAATATAAGGAGAGGGTGCCATATTCAAGCCAAGGAGAGAAACATCAGGAGACTTTAAATCTGCCAATACCTTGATCTTGGACTACCACCTTTAAAACTGTAGGGAAATAAAGTTATGTTGTTTAGCAGAACCTAATCTGTGGTATTTTGTTAGGCAGTCCTAGATAATTAATGTATTTACACATACACACACACACACACACACACACACATGCACACACACACATTTTTAATTTGTGTGAACATAGCATACATACCTGGTTTTAAATAGTCAAATAGCATTATAGCCCTCACAACTCAGATCATGATCATCTGCCTTACCCTGGATTTCTATTCCTCAGAGACTACCAATTTCAACTCTTTTAGCGGTTTCCTCTTGTATTTTCTCATTTCTAAATCTCATTTCTAAATATAATATTATATTATTTTTCACATTTCAGATGTAGATATTATTAACTTTATACCAGAAAAGATGGAGATTGACTTTTCTTACATTCTTCTCTCATCTTTCTAGAATATGTATTCCATAATTTTGGCTAAATAAATATGCAGTGTTCACATAATTATGACTCCAGCAATGTTATTCTCAGCTCAGTTGCAGACTAGCAGGATACTAAGTAGCAATCCTGCAGACACTTCCATCCATGAGAATCAGCAACCTTCTCTTCAACCTGCAGAGGCCATGCCTGCCTTGCTTAAAGATTCCATAATGTCTTTCCATGAGACAGTTAGTTACCTTGCAGAACAAAGTAATTTCACCTCATTTGTCCCTCCCAGTTAGGTGCTCATTAGCTTTCAACCTACAGTGTTAATTAGATGTCAGTATATTTCAACAGATCAATTACAGAGTTAAAGCTACAAGACAGGGTTACTAATCAAAAGTATTACAAGATTTTGCTAAATTGCATGAACATAAATCTGGAGAATAAGTGTGGGAGCTATTTTTATGATACTGAATGAGGGAGGGGAAAAATAACTTCAGAGATACTGTGGGTCAATCTACCTTCACACCCACCCCCAGTCTAGGTCTTATGGTAAAGTCCATGAGAAAGATGCTTCACCATGATTTTCAGAAATATATAGATGGGATAAGAAGAGAATCGTTGAGAAGTGTATGACTAATTTCTGTAGGCCAAGGGGGTAAGGGGAGATACTGCTAGTGAAATGGATATTTATTTATTTTTACTATTTTTTTAATTTATTTTTAACGTTTATTTTATTTTTGAGACAGAGAGAGACAGAGCATGAACAGGGGAGGGTCAGAGAGAGGGAGACACAGAATCCGAAACAGGCTCCAGGCTCTGAGCTGTCAGCACAGAGCCCGACGCGGGGCTCGAACTCACGGACCGCAAGATCATGACCGGAGCTGAAGTCGGCTGCTTAACCGACTGAGCCACCCAGGCGCCCCTGGATATTTATTTTTGATAGTGATGCTGGAAGCATTCAAGCAGCAGCTCTAATTTATAGGATGAATATATATTTATTTACCCTACTCAGCACCAGAATGGTCTGAAACAGATAAATCTTTGGTGGTTACTTATTGATCATGGTGCCCTTAGCAATACATTTTATGGCTACTCAGAAAGTTCCTGGAAATATTTCATGTGTGCCAGTCAGAGATCCTATGTGAGCCACCACAATAGCCATGCCCAGATACCCAATTCCCAAACTTGTATCAGATCATAAAATCCAAGCCTGTTGAAGTACTCTAGGTACACTTGAGTAAGGAAACTCTGTTAATATAATAAAAAGGTACTGTAAATTTCTTTCCTAACCTTCTTTTGTGGCTATTTTCTGGGTTTACTGTGTACTAAGGAAAATGCCATACTATTTGAAGATGACTGAATACTGATTCTGAACTAATGCTCTAACTTTGGAAGATCCACAATATCATCATGGACGACAAAGATAATGTGGTCTTACAGATGTCTGAGGATAAATGGATAGAGTCAACAATGATCAGAATCCCTACAGAATTAAGAGATGTTGGGACAAGAAGTGTCGATTAGGAATCCCTGGAATTCTTCTTCCCTTCCAAAATAATAAATCAAAATTAATACTTGGCGAGGGGGAGGGGGTTGCAGTGTATAACACAGACATCAAAGATTTGAAAGATGCCAGAGACATGATTCCTATCACTTTCCCGACTTAACTCCCTTTTGTGCAGAAGACAGATGTATCCTGGAGAATGACAGTTGGTTATTAAGAATGTAAACAAAAGCTAAATGCAATAGTGTTGTCTATTCTTCCTGTTGTGTCTTTATGGTAGGAAATCAGCAAAGGCCTTTGTCTCTGTTACATTTGTTTCTATTACCACAAGGGAAAGAACACAGAAGTGGTTTGCATTCAGTCAACAGAGATAGCATTGTATCTTTGTTCTTATGCTTTAGAGCTAAATCAACTGTAGTGATCCATGCAATAATTCAATTTTACAGAGACCTGATCATCCCAAAATCTTAAAGTAAATGAAATTGGGCTACTGAAGGGATTGGTAAGCTCTGGTCTATTAGCCAAATTCAGGCTACTACCTGCTTTTGTAGGGCCTGTGAATTAAGAATCATATCTGTAAAGAGTTATAAACACACACACACACACACACACACACACACACACGACCATGTGACAGGAACTAAATGTGACCCACGAACCCTAAGATATTTAGTCTCCGGTGCTTTAGAGAGAAAAAAAATTGCCAACCCATGGTCTACTATATCAATAATGCCATATTAATAGAATCTAATAAATAGGAAGTTTCAGTTGACTTACAATACAATCTTATGCCATTGCATATAAAAATAAATCCCATGAACAAATAGGTCTGCAACTCTGTAAACTTCCAGTGTTTCTGATGTTCCAGGGCATTTGGAAAATCCACTCTAAAGTGAAATACACTCATTAGACCTAAGAAAGATACACAACGCTTTTACAAGGTCCCTCTGGCTTTGGGACAAAACATTTGGTTCTAAACAATTCATTAAATAATCTCAGTGGCTACTAGCTTTGAATAAAATCTAAGGCAAGAGAAGGCTCTCCATCTTCTCCAAGCCACAATACTACCATCTGTGTACTTGGCTCTATGAACCAGAAGATCCAAGATGCTTAAGATTTCGTGGAAGAGTGGAATGCTCTATGGAATTAGTGACAAGCCCAGATAAGAGCAGGGCTCAATAAACCACAGCCTGTGAGGTATCTGTCCGATTTCATAAAGTCTTATTGGAATATTACTATGCACGTTTACTTACATATTGTCTTTGACTCCTTTTGCATGTTCTACAATGGCCAAATTGAGCTGTTGTGACTAAGACCAAAAGGGACACATACCTAAATTTTCTACCATATGACCCTTTAAGGAAAAAGGAAAAAAAAAATCTTACCTAGGGTAGACAGATCATAGAGAATCCTTTTAAGAGTTGGAGAAATTTACTTGTCAATACCACTATCCTTTCAGAAAACAGGCTTTGGTTTACTTTTAGTCTCTACTAGAAACCACATGATTGAATACCAGGTGACAAAGTGACCTAATAATTATTCTCATAGGAATTTCCCTATGACTTCTCATAGGAACCTTATTCTCATAGGAATTTCCCTATGACTAATTCACTAAGGAGAAAAAGAACAAGCCTGGTTAACAGATAATATGCTAGGAGACTGCTGTAGCATTATAGCTCCAGGCACATGGGACCTTGAAGGAAAAGCAGGGAAGGAAATTCTTCAAAGGGAGAGAACTTCAGGAGGTAGGTTTTGTGGTTTATTTTTCCTGGAAGAAGCATATATCTTCCCAGAAAGGAGATTTCTGGTGGAGATGCCTGGAAGGAGATATAATCTCATTTGTGAGTGGTGACTAACTGGGAGATGTTCAGGGGCTTGGAAAAAAAACATACATGAGGATAGGTAACAAGGAGTTCTAAGAAAGAGTTACATGGACAGATTTCTTGGAATGGGTCTGGAGTGTGATAAATTTTCAGTCCATGTAATTTATTTAACACAAGTCTGTTGGAAAGGAAGTTTTCAATAAGTAGATAAAAAAGATTAACTCACCTGTGGATATCAGGGTTTTTTCTACGTCATGCCATTATTTGCTCAATTAGTTCATGAATGAAGTAGCCATATTTGCAGGGATGGAGCATTTTCATGGGTCCTCGGTTAGACTGTGCTCATCAAAGCTGGACTGCTTTTACTACTACCCAACATGCCAAAGTCATGATTAACTCTGAGTCCTGATATTCTGGAGGGCCTCTATGTAAACAGGTACCAGATACACATGTATCTAAATATATATCTGATATCTATATCTTTATCCATAGATATATATAAATAGACATCTGATATATCTATAGGCATCTGATATATTTTATATTTGTGTGTGTGTGTGTGTGTATAATCAGGTACTTATTATCAGGCACTGTGAGAAAGAATTAATCCTCCTTTTTTGTAGGTTTTGATTTGCCTTCCCTTCCTGACATCTCTGTCTTATTCAAATAAGCACATATTTCAGAGCAGAAAACTAAGACAATGGATTGATGTTTGTGATGTTCACTGGCCTTAGGATAGGCTCAATCACTCAGGTGCAGCTGGCCCTATATTCAGTAGAATCCAGACACCAGTATTTTGTGAGGTTAGTATGTTTTCAAAATTATGTAGTTCATGCTTTGAAAAAGCTACAACATGTGCAGCTGCTACCCTAATAGCCAGTTTACATGGGTATGACAAAATGGATTAATTTGGAGGGACAATTCAATAAACTTATTAGTAAATTTGTTGCCTCTGTATTTATAAATCTGGGCTCTGTTGGTTTAGAGTCTTAGTGCTACAGAGAAGGTTGCTTCTGCCAGGAGTCAAGAACCCTGAAAGGTCTGAGATTTCATCCTACTTGCAAGGTAAATTAGCCGGTTACAGTTTAACAGATGTAGACAGAAGATGAGACTCTTGGGTAAGAGACCAGAACTTTTATTACTCACAGCCCAGCAAGTAGAATCAACTTACTGGGTGTGTTGTTTCCCCTCCCAGCCCAACCCAAGCCCACAAATCAGCCCAGGTAGGTGCTGAACACGCAGTTTGCATCATAGCTGTTACCCACTGAATGTTTGGGTACCCCCTACCCCTTATCAATACATATGTTGAAGCCATAACACTCCATGTTACTATAATTGGATATAGGACATCTAAGAAAGTAATTAAGGTTAAATGAAGTTCTAAATGTGGGGCCCTAATCTAAAAGGTTTAGTGTTCATATGATAAGAGACACCAAAGTTCATATTCTCTCTCTCTCTCTCTCTTTCTCTCTCTCTCTCTCTCTCTCTCCTGCATGCACACAAAGACGTCATGCGAACACATAGAGAGGTGGAAGGTGCCTGTAAGCAAAGAAAAGAGATTTTGGGATGACCTTCTTTGCTGGCACCTTGATCTTGGGATTCCCAACTAAAAGAACTGTGAGAAATAAATCCTTGTTGTTTAATACACCTAGTTTATGGTATTTTGTTTTGGCAGCCTGAACAAGCTAAAACAACAGCTGAGGAACCTGAATCTTAGGAAAATCCTTTTTTTTTTTTTAAATTTTGTAGTCAGCTGCAAGTAAACCCATCCAAAATTTGTCCCAAAGGGAGGTATTATCTTTATTATGTATGATAGCAAACAGACCTGTCTTCTGTTGGGGAGGAGGATACTATTTCCATCTTCCAAGACTTTTTGCTATACAAACATCCTAGAAGAAATAGTCCAAAACAAAAGCTCTCAGTACTTACATAAGTAACTGTTCAAAAATACAAGTGCTCTGGGAGAATTATCTTCCAAACATAATGAACATAAATTGTCTTATATTACAAACACTTTCATGGCCCTATACATTTTATTTTCTCTCTTTCTTTTACCTTTTCTCTTTGTTGAAACATACTTTGTCCTCCTCTTCCCCAAAACAATTTTTATTCATTTTTAATTCTATTCCTGAATGTCACTTTCTCAGAAAACTCTTTAGGTGCTCCTAAAGACATGTCATGTCCTTAGGAAATACTTGTTCAATGAATATGTGAATGACCTATACATAATGATAAGTTGTCTCCCACTTTTCAATATTTAAATTGATTCTGTCTTGTTCTTTTCCAGAGCCTAGAATTTCCATATTATTACAAGTATTAGTGATTTTTTTATTGGTCCTATGATTGGAAGGTCTCTAGTGTTTATTTCCTGAGTATATTTACCATTTCTTTTAATTAGACACTTTCCTAAACTCTTCCTATGGACTCCATTGTCTATCACGATTAGTTGATAAATTAAGATCCAATATAGTACATTTCTAATAGTGTAGTCTCACATTCCTTGAAATCTTCTAACTGAATGATACCTCAATAAAATTTCAAGACTGTATTACCATTTTCTGTATTTCACTCGGATCACATTTTCCAGCTATCTCATGCGATAATTTCATAAATATATTGGGTTGGTTAATTTTATATGTCAACTTGCCTGAGCCAGGGGATGCCCAGGTAGTTGATTAAACAATATTTCTTAATGTGTCTCTGAGAGTGATTCCGGAAGAGATTAGCATTTGAATCAGTGGACTGAATAAAGCAGAAGGTCCTCCTCCATGTGGGTGGGAATCAAACAATCCATTCAGGATTTAAGTAGAACAAAAATGTGAGGGAAGGTTGAATTCACTCTTTGCCTAACTGCATGAGCTATAACATCAATCTTCTGCCCTTGGAGCTTCTGGTTTTCAGCCTTCATATTCAGACCAGTGGCTGTACCATTGGCTCTCTGGCTTGCAGCCTTTCAAACTATACTATCAGCTCTCTTGGATCTCCAGCTTGCAGATGACGGATCATGGAACTTCTCAGTCTCCATAACCACGTGATAATAAATAATAAATCTCTTTGTGTATATTATAAGTACATAGAATCCCCTATTGGTTCTGTTTTTCTGGAGTACCCTATTGCATACATGATACCACTATTAAATATAATTACAATAACAAAAATTTTCATTCTTTGGTTATTTTCTGTGTGTCAGGCATAATACTAAGTACTTTACAGACGCTATTTCCTTAGGTATTAACCCTGTGGAGCAAAGTATGAGCTCCTTGTATCCATTATCCAACTCATTCACTATTGTGTATCCAATGAATAGGGTAGTATCTTACTCACATATTACGCCCTATTAAATATTTTTTGAATAAATGAGTTGCAGGTATTATTAAGCCCATTCACAGATGAAGAAATAGAGGCACAAATGTGTTACATAACTTGCTCAAAACCAGTTGCTAGGTGGCAAATTGGTAATTCAAAGCAAAGTAGTTCTGATTCTATATTTCACTCTTGAATACTATGATACATTACTTTTCTCTCATCTTACCACCTTCTGTTTCTAAACTTAATAAATCCACTTGTACCTACATTTCCTTCTGTATCTAACCATGATCTCGTTATTTTAATCATTCTCTCACTGAAATCCTTCATGTTTCCTTGTTTAATGAATGTTTTTATAAAGTAAATAAAGAAATGAAGATATGGAGACCTATGTGGCACTCTAAGAATGCACAATAATCTGATTATATTAAGACAAATAAGATAGAAACTAGTTCTGGAGAGCCTAGGTGGCTCAGTTGGTTAAGCGTCCGACTCCTGATTTTGGCTCAGGTCATGATCTCACAGTTCGTGAGACCAAGTCCTGTGTTGGGCTCTTCACTGACAGTATGGAGCCTGCTTGGGATTCTCCCTTTCCCTCTCTCTCTGCCTGTCCCCTACCTCCCTTGCTCACACTCTCCCAAAATAAATAAATAAACTTTAAAAATGATAAAAGCTACTTCATGTGCTAGTTAATAATTAATTATTATATTTAATGCTTTAAACACATCAGAGTAGAGCAATATGGAAAGCATGATGGTAAAGCATACAGACCAGGGGAGGTAAAGTGAAAAGACATCATGGTATAAACTTAGTGCTTTATGAACACAGTATGCAAATAATATTGTAAATAGCATTACGGATTCTCACTGTACAGCAAGGAAATTGAGAAAATTCAAGAGTTTTGACTGCAATGGTTTTAACGCAGAGAATGTGGTATTCACTGGACACTAATAAAATTTTAAATGGCCAGCACACTCACACATTTAGCATTTGAAGCCAACATGAGGATGTATTTATAATGAAATTACCTTAAATATTTGAATTTCTGACAGTGTTCAGGGCAGTAAGACATACCGTATCATTGAACTATGCACCTAATGGTTAGTTTTATGTTTCAATACCCAGTTATTTAATCAAATGCTAACCTAGAGATTTTGTAGACATGATTAAATAATTAGTTGGCTTCAAGTAAGGGAGATTATCCTAGATAAACTGCATGGGCCTGATTCAATCAGTTACAAGTAAAACCGCAGTTTTCCTTAAGAAATTTGACCTGTGGATAGCCATTCTTGGGTCTAAGTGTTCCTGCCCGCCCTTCCTGGAGGCTTGCCCTATGGATTTCAGACTTGCTTCTCCAGCCCCTACAATCTCATAAGTTTATCCCCCGCAATAAATCTCTTCCTGTAAATATCTCGCAGCTTCTGTTTCTCTGATAGAGCCCTGACTCACACAGTGCCACATGCTTTTGTGATAAAAATGATGGAGTGGTGTCTGGGTGTGTGCATGCACGTGTGTGTATGTGCATGTATCCTCATTCACAAACATAATGCTCATCATCCTGAGAAATTATTAACAAAGCTTTTCTGTTTTGTGAAGTTCAGGGCTGGGCTATGAGTTAGAGTAAATATAAATTCAGTCTTCTTATCTCCATAATGCACACAAGTTGAGGGTTTGTCAATATTCCAGTAGAGTATTTTGAACATTTATCAGTCAGCATTGGCAGTTTTGACAGGCAAACTGCTTGCTGAATACCAAATGCAAAAGCACGAAGCTGTCATTTTTAGACAGGTTATTACTTTGAAATGATTATTATTTAAGATAACTTCCTCCATATATTTAATTCAGACTCTCTACCACCTCCATTGTGAAGTGCTTTGATGTAAATTTTATCTGTGTGCAGTATATGTAATATTAATGCTTTTAATAAGAAGATTTTTGTATTCAAAGGAATTTTGATTATTCTGAAGACATCAAGGTATGAGATATACAACAATCTGTTTATATTGATGTCATATTAGTTCTTTAACCTGCCAAATGGAAATTCTTACCGAATTTGATGATTACATAGGCATAAAATGTTTCTTAAATTATTTCTCCAAAATCCATTCCAAGTATCATTTTAAACCAGAATTAAAACAATGTCAAGATTCTTCAATAATCAGGCTACAGATTTGGTGTTTTTTTTGTTTTTTGTTTTTTGTTTTTTTGTCTATGAGTAGAAAAAGCTCACAGCATATTTTATTGAAAAGAGAGTTATAGAAAAAAAAAAGACAACTGCAGGCACACATACACACATACATAGAATGGAACTATTTCTACATCATTACATATGCATTGGCTTGATTCACCCTTGTTATGAGTTTGTATTCTTAAGCGAAAGATGAGAATAAACTCATCAACTAGTGAAAAAGTACATTTGCATGATATCAAATCCTGTAACTCATTAGAGTTTTTCTAATCAACTCATCTGAATAAGATATGATGATGATGGTGATGATGATGATGATGATGTTGATGAAAATGAAGACATAAGACAGCAATAACTATTTTTGCATAGTAAGGCTAGTCTATAAGAGTATACTCCAAATAGATGGAACGGAAACATTTACCCCATATGATTTATTTATCTACACAGCTGCATGATGTTGATGGGAATCAGGAATGCCAATTTCATTGTTTGTTCATAATTTTAGGGCTGCCTCTGGTGATTGGAGCCTCAGTTTGATTTTCCCCCAAGCAAGCTAGGATGGAATGTACTCAAAGATAAAGTGAAACAACAATGGAAGATCTCTCAGCATAATTCAGAACTAAATTCATTTCTAAATAACCACTAACTGAAAAGATATTGATGACTTTTATAAAGGAAATTAAAAAATAAATAATAACACAAAAAATGTACTTAAAAACAGTGTTCCTAATAAAATAATATGAATTACTGTATTCTATAATGAGAAATTTAAAAATATGTATGTATAGTTGTGTGGGAAAATGTATAGAGAAATTTTTTAAAATGACTTTATTTAAATCAATATCAATTGGCATACTTTAAAACCAGGTATTCACAGAATGCTAAGTATTTGCAATAGAAACTTATAATCCTCTATATCACAATAATTACTCAGATTGTAAGTCTACACTATGTCTTACTATATTTTAAACCAAACTGAATAACCTGAAGAACAAATTAAATTCAATAGACAGAAGCAGTTTAATTATCTCCTGCCCCCAACTAAAAAGAAACAATGAATTCAGCGATTTGCTTGGGTAGATGGGTATGGGGAATGGCAGAATGGGTGAAAAGGGAAAAGAGTTGAGGTGAGTTACCAACTCCCGGAGGCAGAGATAGGGGATAAATCCAGTGTTATATGCAGAAGGGCAATGAGGACTTCACTCCACTAATAAATTTTTGCTCTATGTTAGTAATAACCATCAGAAAATTCTTAAAAGATGCTTGAAGCGAGGGTTCTGCATGTCAGATCTAAAGAATTGGAGTTTCATTCTCATTAGAACACAGATCTGCTATGTGACCTTAGGCAAGGCAAGCCCCAGCAATCTTGTCCCTCAACAAACTTGTCATTCAATGACACTACTGTGAGTAGGCTAAATGCTCACTAGCAGAAAAATAAACGCATTAAAAAGGAGATGCAAATGCAGTTCAAGACCTAGGCAAACCAATAATTTGGTTCTTTCTCTTGAAGCAATTACAGAAATTTCTAATTTTAACTTCTTCTTTCAATACAAAGTATTCATTTATGACACAACTAATACACATTTTCTGTAGAAAAATTGAAAATCCAAACAAAAATAAATTCACAAGCAATCCTAACATACAGAGATATTTATTTTCATGTGTGTACATATGCAGCTACGTGTATGCACACACATTTGTGTACAATACATTTTTTCTTTGTTATATGCTTTAAAATTATTGTGTAGTACATATATATGAAAAGATATAATGTAAGCATAGTTTAAGGAAGAATAATGAAAAAAATTCTTATGTGCCTATCATTAAGCTTAAAAATAGAAACATTATCTGTATCTATTAACTGGTAAATGGCAGAGCTAAATCCTTCCAAATATATTATCTTGAGAAATACAAGGTTTACCCTTTGCATTGCATACATATTTGAGAATCAGCTTGTCATATCTTATAAAAATAAGTCTATTAAAGTCATCTTGGAAGTAATTTTGTATCCAATCTTTATAATATTGAGTCTTCCTGTTTAAAATGTGACATAACTGTCCACTTGTTCTACTTTGAAATTTTGAATAATATGTTATTTTTTTCCTGTCAAGATTTTGAACTTCATCTAAGACTTATTGTTTTTAGCTACTGTAAATGTACTTGTTTTTAATTACACATTTTCTATTGAGATGATTATGGACTCACATGCTCTTGTATGAAATAATAAAGATTTCATGTGGTTTTTGCCAAATTATCCCTGAAGGGAACATCCTATAGAAAACTATAATATGATATTATAACCAGGATATTGACATTGATAAAGTCAAAATACAGAGCAGTCAAGATACCTCACCATAAAGGATCCCCATGTCAGCATTTCGCAGCTACATCTAACTCATAACTTTGGCCAACCACTAACATGTTCTTCCATTTTTATAATTTCGTAACTTCAAGAATATTATATAAATAGAATCATATAGTATATAAATCTCTGGAGTTATAATAGTTGCATGTTTAATTTTATAAGAAACTGCCAAAACTTTCCCAGTGACTGTACCATTTTACATTCCCAGTAGCAAAGTATGAGTGATTCCCGTATCTCTACACCCTCACCAACATTTGCTGCTGGCACCATTTTTTATTTTAGCCATTCTGATAGGAATATAGTGACGTCTCGGTGTGGTTTTAATTTTCATTCCCTGAACGGCTAAGAGTTGGACATCTTTTCATGCACTTATTATCATCTGCGTAGTCTCTCCACTGAAATGTCTCTTCGTATCTCCTATCTATTTTATAGTTGGATTTTTGTCTTTGTTGAGTTTTGAGAGTGTATATATTTTAAATACTAGTCCTCTGTCAGATATGTGGTTTGCAATTTTTTTCTCCCAGTTATAGCTTATCCTTTTACTCTGATAACAGGGCTTTGAAGAGCAAAAGTTTTTAATTTTGATGTAGCCCAATTTATCAATTCTTCTTGTTATGGATCATGATTTTGGTGTCAAGTCTAAGAACTCTGTGTCTGAACTCTTGATCTTGATGAGTTTCTCCTGTTTTTTTTCTCCCCCTAACAAATTTGTAATAAAGAGGATGGCTCCATTATGTTTGAATGCTGACAATTTTGAGACCCCACAACATCCCTTTCTCCCTACGCCCCACGTCTGGATAAGCCATTTAAAAAGACCACATGTTCCCTCCTTTGGCACTGAAATTTCAAATCAAACATCACCTTGCCTGGCCCATGTGTGAGAATCTGCACCCCAGAACAATTTCCTAACATAATACATCCCGAGTGAGTAGTCCCTCCTTGCCACTTCTAGCCATTTTAGTCCTGCATGGAAGCAGGACTGAAATGCACAGAAAGCTTCATTATGTGAGTATAAAACTTTATAATTTCTTTATGCATGTATGTAGCATCATTAGTCTTGACATCTAAACTACATTTAAGGAGGGAAATTGTAGTGGCTTATATTATGTGTCAACCTGGCTAGGTCACAGTACCCAGATATTTGGTCAAATATGCCTGGATATTGCTGAGAAGGCATGTGTGGTTTATTTTTTTCTATGACATTCCAATTTAATCAATAGATTTTGAGTAAAGAAGGTTACTATCCACAGTGCATGTGGGCATCGTCAACCGATTAGTTGAAGGACTTCAGTAAAAAACTGATCTCCCCTAAGGAGGAGGCTACTCAGATGGCACACTACCTTCAACCTCAAGCTACAACTCATGCCTGCAGCCTGTGGACTTGTCCTACAGATCTTGGACTTGCCAGCCTCCACAACCATGTGAGCTAATTCCTTAAAATACATCTCTGTCTTTCTCTCTCTCCATTCCTCTTCCTCTGTCCCCCACCTCTATTTGTTCTATGTCTCAGGAAAACTCTGGCTACTACAAAGGTACAAAGGTTCCTATGTTTATGTATGAGGAACTTTAACAAAATTTTATAGCTTGACATTTAGCCTTATGGCTCGTTTTGGGTTATTTTTGTATTAAGCATGAGATTCACTTTCTGACCTGTGTGTGTTCCGTTGCTCCCACACCATTTATTCAAAAGGCTATTCTTTTACTACTTTTGCATCTTAGTCAAAAACTAGTTGGACACATCTGTGTGGATTTATTATTGAATTTCCTATTTTGTGTCATTTCTTTATGTTTTCATTTCGACACCAGTGTCACGGTCTCCTGACCTCTTTAGGCACATAGTAGAGCTTCATGTGAGGTAGAGTAATCCTTCCATTTTACCCCTCTTTTTCAAGATTGTTTTAATTATTCTAGGACCTATACTTTGCCACATGCACTTTAGAGTAAGTGTTTATATTTGCAAAATACCTCTGTAAAAATTGTAATGGAATTGCATTCAATCTATAGAACAATTTGAGGATACTCAATATCTTTACTATACTGACTCTTCCATTCTGTGGACTTGATAATTGTCTCCATTTATTTAAGTCTTCTTTGATTTCTGTCATGAATATTTTGTAATTTTCAGCATCTGGATTCCACATTTTGTTGTCTATTATAAATTCTCCATTTTCTCTAAAGTGAATGCAAGTAGTACTGTGTTTTTACTTTCATTGTTAGTGTATAGATATAAAATTGATTCTTGCATGTGTTTTGTGGTTTGTGAACATTCTTCTGTAATTGAGTATTTTATCTGATTTTCTCATATATATATAGAGAGAGAGAGAAATGCAATTTATTTTGACTACTGATTGTTTAATCTATCAAGCTTGCTAAATTTTCTAATTCAAATAATGTTTAAATAATTGGGGGGGGAAATTTTCTGTGTAAACAATCTGTTCATCTGCAAATATTGACAGGTTTTTTTGTCTTTCCAATTTTTACACTATTTATTCTTTTCCTATTTTTATACTCCTCTCTATTTTTTCCTACCTAGCTAAAATGTGTAGGCACCAATACAGTTAAACTGTTTAAAAGAATTGATAATAGCAAGCATTCACGTCTTGATTGCTTTTTTACTAATAGTTTTGGCATTTTATTATTATTTCTAATGTCATTGTTGACTTTCTATAAGGAATTCCTGGCTATTTCTTAGTTTTAAAATTCTTTTGTATGCCTTGCTTGTTGAATTTTGTTAAGAAGTTCTATATTATTTCTAGTTTGTTAAATATTTTCAGCTATAAAATGTTGGATTTTGTGAAATGTTATATCTGCAACTATGGAGATGATCATATGTTTTTTCTTCTTAAAAATGTAAATGAAGCTAATTCAGTCTTTTTCTGATATTTGGTTAAGCTTGCATTCCTGGAATAAACACAACTTTATCATGGTATATTATCTTTTTAAAAATCTGTATTTGCTAATTCTTTGTTTGGGGTATTCTATGTTCAGGAGTGGGGTAACCATGTAATCCCCTCCCTCTTTATTGGTCCTTACTTGGTTTTGAAATTAGGTTTTTATTATTCTCATAAAGTACTTTGGAAGTGATTTTCTATTTTTCTCTATTCTAAAGGAGTTTGGATAAATTTAATTTATCTTCTTGTTAAATACTTAGGAGAACGTCCTATATAGCCATTTAGGGACAACTAAAATTTAGATATATTTTGCTTAAATGGTTATGATTTTTTTGGGTTTTCTATTTCTTTTAGAGTCAGTTCTGACATTATATATTTCTACAAATGTAATTCTCCAAGTAACTTAAAAAAAATTTATTGACATAGAAATATCCATAAATTCTTAACTATGTAACTTTGAATTATTATATACTATACATACAGAAAAGTACATAAAGCATAAATATAGTTTAATAATTTCCCAAAGCACACACTGTATATTCAAAACCTACATGAAGATAAGGAACATTTCCAGCACCTCAGAGGCTTACAACTATGAATCCTCCTTCCTCGAAAAGTTTATTACTCTAAATTTTGTGATTATCATTTATTTTTTCCCCATATACTCTTACCACCTAATTAAGAATTGTTCATCATTATAGCTTAGTGATGCCTATTTTTGAACTTTATATAAATAGGATCATACACTATGTTTATCTCTGGCTTCTTTTGTTCAATATTGGTTTTGAGAGATTCAACCATATTTTGGGTGCTGGAGTATTTCACAGTATTTCATTAATCCTCAATTCTATATAGGATTATATTGTATGATTTTGCACTATATATATCCATTCAAATATCACAATGTGAGGTTTGGTTTTGGGGTTTATTCATAGCATCTGTTTTGTGTCAAGGAGAATTAAGCTGATTCTTAGTTTCGTCACTTAATAGTTCTTTGAGTTTAATTGGTTACTTAATTTTTCTAAGCTATTGCATAAAATATATATTTCATTAGACTGATTAAATAAGATAACATAATGTAAGATAATCTTCTTTTTCATTATTATAATGTAGCATTTTCCTTTACCGGCTTACAAAGTGTATTATCTTTTGAAGATTTTTGGAAGTTTTTCTCCTTATCGAAATTTAAAAATATGTATGTCCATATTATGATGTTTGGTTCATAAGGCAGTCTGGAATATAAATATAATCATCAAGGGGGTGCCTGGGTGACTCAGTGGGTTGAATGTCTGACTTCAGCTCAGGTCACGATCTCATGGTTTGTGAGTTCGAGCCCTGCATCAGGCTCTGTGCGGACAAGCTCAGAGTCTGGAGCCTACTTCATATTCTGTGTCTCCCTCTCTACCCTCCCCTGCTCATGTTCTGTCTCTCTCACTCTCGAAAATGAAGTAAAAATTAAATAAACAAACAAACAAACAAATAAATAAATAAATAAAATCACTTATTTCCATCTTAAATATCATTTTTGAAATGACTACAAAATTACTCACGCTTTTTACTTCTTCATTAGTTTTAGATGTTGCCGGAATATGATAATTACGTGTTTTACAATATTTCTTCTCTTTTAGAGTTACAGGTATGTAATTCTTCAGATCTTTACTAGGTTTTTGAAATCCATTCTTCTGTAATTAAATTTACATGCCAATCCCTGAACAGTTTTCCTTTCTTTGGGAATCCCTGTGTACCTCCAAATCTCTATCACTCCACCTCTTCTCCATCACACAAAAACAAAAATGTAATCTCAGTAAAAATGCTGCAGAGTCTTTGTAAATATAAATGTAAGACTAAGCCCCCAGACCTAGAGTTACCTAGCTCAGTTGCTTGTGATAATCCCCATTTATTTCTGCTGACCAGGGTTATTATGAATAGCCCTTTTACTACCCAAATCTTCCAGTTTGAACAATAAATTAGAGGGTTACCCTACCTAGTCTTCATTTCAACTAAATTGTTGGCAAACCTACTATTTCACTAGCTGACATAAAATGACTACTAACTTCCTATAGCCTCTTGCTGTCTGAGATAAGTCTGGAATACTAGTTTTTTTTTTTTTTTAATTTTTTTTTTCAACGTTTTTTATTTATTTTTGGGACAGAGAGAGACAGAGCATGAACGGGGGAGGGGCAGAGAGAGAGGGAGACACAGAATCGGAAACAGGCTCCAGGCTCCGAGCCATCAGCCCAGAGCCTGACGCGGGTCTCGAACTCACAGACCGCGAGATCGTGACCTGGCTGAAGTCGGACGCTTAACCGACTGCGCCACCCAGGCGCCCTGGAATACTAGTTTTTATTCCCTCAACCATTAAGGCTTTGGTGCACGAATTATATCTGGTAGCACAAGCAGAATTATCAGCACACTTTTCATTTCTTAAATATTTACATTTGGTAACATTAGAAGATTGAAAAAGATGTTGGAGTCCAAATTGGCTATTTTAAAAGAGGGGTGCATTTACCCATGCTAATGTTAGTAAACACATGTTATGACTCAATAGAATGGTTGATTCAGCAGAGGTAGTTTTTCAATTAATTTATTGATTTCACCCACTTGCTCGCATACAGTCCTGTGTGTAATGGGACGAGTTTGAGCCATTGCTACAGCCCCTTGCTCCATGTTCTGCCTTCTTATATCCCAAGCCATATACTTTCTTAATTTTCACCCAGTTCACTTTGTTTTTATGATCTCTGCGAAGACACTCCCCTGCTCAGCTCCTTATGCTTCTGTTCCTCTTTTAGTCTTTTATCCCTTCAAGTTGGCTATTTGCCAAACAAAAATATGTAGGAAGTTATGCTTCCATACTTAGCTGGTGACAGGAAGTTTGCACCCCTATGAAACTGGATTATATGTGTCACGAAAGTTACTCTTACATGCTTTACTAGGAGCACATATCATTTGAAAGGTGAAACATATAGGAGTAAAGGCTAGAGTTGCCAGATAAAATGCAGGATGCATAATTAAATTGAATTTTAGATAAACAAATAATTTTCACTATAAGTCTCAAATATTGCATGAGATATGAAACACTTATATGAAAACAATCACTTATTGTTTCTCTTAATTTCAAATTTACCTAGATGTCCTGGATTTTTCTTTGTTAAATCTGGCAACTCCAGAAAGAGGGAAGGCTGTTTGAGTACTCATAATGCTACCTTGGTTTCTAGAATAGAAGATTAAAATCCCTCAACACAAAAATTAGGATAGTGAAGGTAGCCAATGATACTTTTTCTTCCTTTTCTTCCTTTTCTCTCTTTTCTTATTTCCCTTCCGCCCTTTTTTTTCTATTCTCCATTTCTCAGAAATAATAGTAACAGTAACAGTAGCAACAAATACTAATACTATTGATAATGCCTGCTTTTGTATACTTTCAGATGTATCATCTTACTTGATTGTTATTGATTTAGTGATTTTTTTTTTCCCCATATAGATACTGGAATTGGGGGAAAAGGAAAAATCATCACAGAAATATACTTAACATTTCTCTGTGTAGACATATTCTTGCTGTGAAAATAAACTAAAACTTAAGGAAGGCAGGCAAAATGAAGTTGAGACAGAAACCAGATGAGTTCAGAGCCCAGAGCTTGCTCCTAATGATCAAACTTGTACAAGGGCTTTATTTCTTAGATGAGTCACCATACTGTCTTCATTTATTAAGTAAAAGGATTTTAATTAAATGTATTCAGCCTGGCAAAGTATGGAGGAAATTAAGCAGACCATACTTGGACAACTCTATAATGAACTGAAGAGGAACACTGAGGCCAATGTTAGAAGTTAAATCATTTTCACTTCTTGGCCTCTATGATTTTAGCAATATAGGTCAAAGTGTATGCAGAGCTTGGATAGCCATGTAATCAATCTTATTTATATTTTTAGTAATGGGGTAGTTCTTTTAAGCATTTGGTCTTAAGTAATATTTCTAAAACATGAGAATTTTAGTAGATGATTGAGAATCGTAATGTGAAACACACTGGTGGATTTTGTGCTGCAACTAGATAGTGATTTTTAAATGTTTTTTTTTTTATCTTTGAGAGAGAGACAAAGAGAGAGAGAAAGAGAGAGGGAGGGACAGACAGAACAGAGGGCAGAGGAGCTGAAGTGGGCTCCAGAGAGAGGGCGAGAGAGGAAGGGACGGGGGGGGGGGGGGACAGTCTGAGAATTTTTGCTTTTTAATTGATGTGTTTAGATCATTTATCTTTAACATTATTATTGATATGTCTTGGTGTAAAATTACCATCTTGCTATTTTCCTCTTATGTCTTCTTTGTTTCTCTTTTCTTTTTCTGCTTTCTATCAAATTAATTATATAGTTATTATTTTTATCTGATCTCTTTCTTTCATGTGTGAGCTACAGCTCTTTATTTGTTACATTAGTGGTTTCTTTAGGATTTATAGTATACATCTTTACCATATCACAATACACCTTTACATTAAAGTATACTGTTTAATGTATAGTTATAGAGTCTTATAATAGTATTTTTCTATTTCATCCTCCTCAAATTTGTGCTATTATTTTCTTAGATTTTACTTCCCTCTAGCCTATAAACACCACAATATGTTGCTATGTTTGCTTTAAAAAATTGATTCTGGGGGCGCCTGGGTGGCGCAGTCGGTTAAGCGTCCGACTTCAGCTCAAGTCACAATCTCACGGATCTCGTGGTCCGTGAGTCCGAGCCCCGCGTCAGGCTCTGGGCTGATGGCTCAGAGCCTGGAGCCTGCTTCCGATTCTGTGTCTCCTTCTCTCTATGCCCCTCCCCCCTTCATGCTCTGTCTCTCTCTGTCTCAAAAATAAATAAAAACGTTAAAAAAAATTTAAAAAATTGATTCTGTTTTTAGATATTTTAAAAAATAAGAAAAATTCATGCCTACCATTTCTAGTTCTCTTTATCCTGTTTTGTCCATCCAGCTGTTCATCTGCCATCCATCCCTTTTGCTTGAAGAACTTTTTTTTTTAAGTTTAGTTATTTGTTTTGAGAGAGACAGAGACAGCATGAGTGGGGGAGGGGCAGTGTGAGAAGAGGAGAGAGATAGAACCCCAAGCAGGCTCCCTACTGCCAGCACAGAACCTGGTGTGGGGCTTGAACACACAAAAGCTGTGAGATCATGACTTGAGCCGAAACCAGGAGTCAGATACTTAACACACTGAGCCAGCCAGGTGCCCCGAAGAACTTTTGTTAACATCTCTTATAGTGTAGGTCTATAAATGTCAAATAATTTCACTTATGTATATCTGAAAAAGCCTTTAACTTTGAAAGATATTTTTGGTTGGTAAAGTTACCTACATTGAAAATTCTTTTCTTTAAATACTTTAAAGCTTTTTTTTTTCTCCCATTTTTCTTCTAGCTTGTATTGTTTCTGACAAAATAAAAAAGAATCTGCTCTTATCTTTATCTTTGTTCATTGGTATGTAATGTGTGTCATTTCTCTTGGAATTTTAATATTTCTTTATCTCTGGTGGTAAATAATTTTATTATGTGCACTGGTATATTCTCTGCGCTTAGGTTCATTTAATTTCTTGGATCTGTGGGCTGATAGTTGTCACCAAGTTTGGGGGGAAATGTCAGTCTTTACCTCTTCAAATAATTTTTCCACTTCTGATTCAGGCATTTCAATTTAATATAAATTTAACTTCTCGATTTGCCCCATAGTTCACTGAAACTCTGTTCTTTCTGTCTCTCCTTCATTTTGAATAGGCTTTATTGCCATTGCTTCAAGTTCATTAAACATTTTTCTGCATGGTCTAATCTACTACTAATGACATCCAGATCATTTTCATCTTAAATATCATATCTGAATCTCTAGAAGTTCAGTTTGCGCCTTTTTCTATATCTTCTATTTATCGATTTTACATGCGCCATTTTTTCTCTACCTTCTTTAACATATGGAAAACAAGCACAATAACTGTTTTAATGTCTTTTTTCACTAATTTTATCATCTTTATCATGTCTAATTCAGTTTAGAGAGATTAATTAACCTTTCTCATTATGGATAGCATTTACTTATTTCTTTGCATATGTGAAAATTTTTGTTTGACAGCTCAACATTGTGTATGCTGGATGCTGAATCTTTTCATATTATTAAAAATTTTATTGAACTGTGTTCTTTGACAAAGTCATGTGATTTGAAATCAGTTTGTTCCCTTCAGGTTTTTCCTATAAGTTTTGTTATGTAAGATCAAACCAATATGTAAACACTTATTAGTATGCTAAATAATGCTTCACAAATTATAAATCTTTCTACTCTGACTGCTTGGAACAGGCAATATTCCCTGTTATTTTGATGTCCCAAGTATCTTTTACTAAATTCTCTCTTTCTTGTCTTTAGTATTTTCCTCATATGCATTAGTTGATCTCTTCTCAACCCAATTATTCAGATGGATCCTCTGAAGGTCTCTAGGTTTTCCCTCTTTATGTAGGTCTTTCTTGGCAGTTACCCTGAGCTGCAGCCACCTTGATTTCCCTGGATTCTCAACCCAGGGAGACCCTGGACTTTGGCTTCCTCTTCCGAGAACAACAGCCTGAAAAATTCCTCCAGCAGTAAGATGTGACAATCACAGAGCTCACCTCGTTTCTCACATTTTAGAGATCACTAGCCATTGTTGTATGACGTAGAATATCTTGAAAGTCACTGTAACATACATAAGTGCCATGATTTTTAGTTGTTTCATGCAATGTGGTTCTTCTTACTCCATCTCGGATTGAACTGGAAGTCTTTGTGAGGCCACTTTTAAAATTTTTACATTAGGGCAATTTGAGCTATGTATTTGAGAAGATGTAGCATTGTCATCTGAAAAACATAAAATTGAAGGCAAAACTTATACATATCATGTGCATATGTTGTTTTGTGTTTTAAACTTAATAGAAGCTCTTGGAATTTATTTTTGTATTTAAGGAAGTTTTCTGTTTCCTAACTTGTCATCCTTCAAAAAAGAACAAAACAAAATAAATCTTTTCCTTATATTGACCCTGTATCATGTATTTAAAGTGACTCTGTGCCATGGACAAATGATGACTTTTTTGTAATTAGCCAATTTTTTATCCATGCTATTACAACAAAACACCTTAATGGAAATAATATATGGACACCATTTTTATTTTTATTGAAATATTTTTAAAAGTGACGGGTTCTTGGGTGGTTCAGTTGGTTAAGCATCCAACTTCGGCTAGGTCATGATCTCACAGTTCATGGGTTCTAGCCTTGCATCGGGCTCTGTGCTGACAGCTCAGAGCCTGGAACCGATTCTGTGTCTCCTTCTCTCTCTGCCCCTCCCCCACACACATTCTGTCTCTCTGTCTCTCAAAAAGAAATAAAGGTAAAACAAAATTTTAAAAAAATTTAAGTGTACTTTTATGTTCATTTTCATATTAGCAGTTATAATTTATGACATATTTTCAAAGCCCAAGACTTCAATTCCCATAGTAAACAGATAGTTAATAACTGATTATTTGTAATAAGGTCTCCTGTGGTTTTTCAATAGGTGAGAAGAAAAATTGAAACAACTGTTTGCATAATTCAAGTTAAAAACAAATAAGCAAATACAATAAACCTATTATTTGGAATCTTTCTAAGTAGGACAAAGGCTTAAACTATTGAGGCAATTCCCATAAAAACCAATTTGCAAATGAACTATGGGATATTGTTTGCAAATATCTGGGATACTGTCCATGTTCTACTTTGCATCTCCACATTCTGGGAGGGGATAGGGGAATTAAGACAAGTACCTGGATAATTCAGAAAAGAATTATAGCCATGTTAACAAGTGTTAGCTAAGAGTTTCACATGGCACTTATAAAGCAAAAGGCCCATGACAGACTAAAGTGGGAGTAGAGAGCAATTACTTGATTTTTCACAACTAGGAAAGTAATGTTTCTATTGTAACCTTCTCTTTACGGGGAAACTGATGTATTTTAAGCCAACAGAGGGGAATTTCTTTATTATGTTGGTGATGGAGGTGTGCTACCTTATTGACTTAGGTATTGCAATAGAATGCTTAATACTTTCTTCGCTGAATTGGCATCATATACTGGTGGAAGATTGAAATAATGGGTGTGATATATCAGGTTTGGAAAGTGTGAATAAAACGGTAATTATAAAGACAATGAAATTGTATGATTTTTATTAAATTCCGTTGATATTCTAGATTTAAAAAAAGATAACAAAAAGCTAACTGATTAGTAGGCAACTGAAAGCCACCTATGGAATCCAGAGGGTCTCCTTGGTAGCATAATCTTCAAGAGAAAAGCAGAGAAAGCTGCTTACCAGCAAGAACTACCAAGGTCCAAGAAATGTAAAGCAGATGAGTTATGCCAAAACCATGGTCTTGGTTGAGAAAGAATGGACAGCAAATATGTGGGATAGGATTATCTGGATCAATCTCTACCACAATGTTGAATCCTTAGATTTTCTTGAATGCTCTGAGCCTATGGAAGTGACCTGTCCTCTCTTCCTTATTTTTTAAATTTCTTTAGTTTTTGTTTGTTTGTTTACTGGTTTATTTTTATTTAGATTCAATTTAGTTAACATATAGTGTAGTATTGGTTTCAGGAGAATTTAGTGGTTCATCATTTACATATAATGCCCAGTGCTCATCCCAACAAGTACCCTCCTTAATGCTCATCACCCATTTAGCCCATCCCCCCCACTCACCTCCCCTCCATCAACCTTCAGTTTGCTCTCCAGACTTCTGGGAAGTTAATTCAGAACTCTCTCTCCTTCCCCTGATTGCTACCTCTACCACTACAACAAAAGACAACACAATCCTCCCTTGGGATCTGCCATCACTCCTCCTGTTTACTACATATAGATCTAGTATTTACTAAGACTAATTTAGAGCAGTATGACCCAATCCAAAATGTGTTGGTTCTGTAACACAGGAAAAGGACTATTCCAAAGAAGCTGCAAGATCAAGCCAACATGTCCTGGCAGGATATGAGGGAGCACGAAGGTAATTATGTTCTAATTGATTAAGGGGGCAAAAACAAGAGATTGCACAAGTGAAACTTTTGGGAGCATTCTTCTGATATACAGGATTTAACTACCTGGCAAGAAATCAAAGAGATGGTGAGGACGATCTATTAAGATGGTTGCTAGAAGCAGAAGAAAAGAAAATACCCATGTAGAGTAAGGTAGAAATATATAATTGGGGCACTTGGGTGGCTCAGTCAGTTAAGCGTCCAGCTTTTGGTTTCAGCTCAGGTCATGATCTCGTGGTTTGTGGGTTCAAGCCCTGCACTGGGCTCCCTGCTGACAGTGTAGGGCCTGCTTGGGATTCGCTCTCTCTCCCTCTCTGTCTGCCCCTCCCCCACTTGTAGTCTTACTCTCTCTCTCAAAATAAATAAAATAAATTTGAAAAATACTTTAAAATGCCATAATTACCATGGCAAAGGGTGGAAGAAGGGATCCAAAGCTGTTTGGTTTCTTTTGAAAGTTGTCTTTTTAATGGATTCACTGAGGGTTTTCAGTATGTAAGGCTAGAAAACCAGAAAAATAATTAATCACCACATAAAGGAATGGACCATTTCCTAAGGTCAAAGAGAATGAACTATAAGGGGCATTTACTAAGAAACTCAGTGTTGGCTGTTTTCTATAAGCCACAGCTGATGGTAGAGGAGATTATATAAGTGGATTCCCAGATAAGAATGGGAATGGTTGAAACATTAGAAGCCATGTGGTAATGATACCACCAGTCTTATCCAAAAGGGTTCTATAGACAATTATATAGATTATTGAACATTGAGGAAAAGGAAGTGAAAGATACCTAGATTTGTACAACCCTTTGAATATAAACAAATAAATCTGCTTGGGAGAGATACGTCTCTAAATCACAGGAGTAAAATAGAATCTCTAGCTTCCTAAACATGTCTGCTTTATGAAGCCCAGAAGGTATTGAAACATGAAAGTATTCATGGAGCACTATCACTCAATTAGTATGTGGCTATGAGTTTGGTGATTGTATTGTTTGTTATTTTTTTCATAAAAGATCAGAAACTACATTTATAAACAAACAACATTATACATTTATTCTCCTTACCTTTGTCATACTATAGTCAGAATATAATATAGTTTGGATGTTCCACAGAACATTATATGTGTCTATTATAATGACATCACGTTAACTAGGTCAGTGATCAAGAAAGATATAGTATGTTGGAGACCTTGGAAAAATACCTAGAAAGGAGAGTAAGCTCTTTTCCTTCCATGCACCACTGAAGATCTCGGTGTTGCCACGGGCCACTGCCCCACCCGGTGTTACCGGTATTGTAAGAACAAGTTGTATCCAACGTCTTGCTTCTTCGGCAGAGACCTCCCTGATGCCAAGACCCACATTTTTGACCTGGGGTGGAAGAAGGCCAAAGTGGATGAGTTCCCACTCTGTGGCCACATGGTGTCAAATGAATGAGTAGCTTTCCTCTGAAGCCCTGGAGGCTGCCTATATTTGCGCCAACAAGTACATGGTGAAAATCTATGCAAAGATGGTTTCACATCCGAGTGCAACTCCACCCCTTCCATGCCATCTGTATCAAAAAGATATTGTCCTGTGCTGGAGCGGACAGGCTCCAGACAGGTATGTGGGGTGCTTTTGGAAAGCCCCAGTACACAATGGCCAGGGTCCACACTGGCCAAGTCATCATGTCCATCTGTACCAAGTTACAGAACAAGGAGCATGCGATTGAGACCCTACAGAAGGCCAAGTTCAAGTTCCCTGGCTGCCAGAAGATCCACATTTCCATGAAATGGGGCATTACTAAGTTTAATGCAGACAAATTTGAAGACATGGTGGCTGAAAGGCAGCTCATCCCAGATGGTTGTGGGGTCAAATACATCCCTCATCAGTGACCCCTTGGACAAATGGTGGGCTCAGCAGTCATGAGAACCTCAGCACTGCGTCTCCCCATTCATGTCTACCAATAAATCCTGCTTCCTGTCAAAAAAAAAAAAAAAAAAAAAAAAGAATGAAAGTAGAATGTAACCACTGCAAATTTTTATGTGTCTGCCATAACAGCAAAGTTTTTAGTGGTTAAGAGGCGGCCAGAATATCCCATTCAGAACCAAATATAAATAATTTCATCTTGCACCTCACACCATGACAAAAGAAACATAACCCCCATTATGTTTCTTTGTGTTGCACAGCTGGTATTTGCCATACCTAGGAATACCACACCTGCCATACACTGTGTGATATGAAAGGCTACGAGCTTTGATAGGTCTTAGAACAGAAATGGATTAGAGAACATGCCCAGCCACTTAAGTGATATACCCCAACAGATCCTGAGCAATTAGAAATATCAGTGTTGGGGCGCCTGGGCGACTCAGTCAGTTGAGCATCCGACTTCAACTCAGGTCATGATCTCATGGTTCCTGAATTGAAGCCCTGTGTGGGGCTCTGTGCTGACAGCTCAGAGCCTGGAGCCTGCTTTGGATTCTGTATCTCCGTCTCTCTCTAACCTTCCCCTGCTCAGACTCTGTCTCTCTCTCTCAAAAATAAATTTTAAATTAAAAAAATAAATATCAGTCTTGAGAAAAACTGTTGTGTGGAGTTTATGGCAAGTCTGGCAAGTCCCAGTAGGAAAATCAAAAGGTCAACTTCTGGTAGTAGGATAAAAACTATGTCACCTCCAGTGGAGAATTTTATTCTTTATTGTTTAAAACAAGTCCTGACATGCTATTGTGTCCTAATAGAGATAGGACACATGATCATGGATATAGAACTACCTTTCATGAGGTAGGTTCCAAGAGGGTTCTAAGAGGGTACAAGCCAGTTTGTTCCCTCTTAAAGGGCACAAACACGAGCAGGAAGCCCATGCCTTCTGTCCTTGCTTTGACTGTGCTTCAACCTCAGCTCATCTTAAAGCCATATCAATGATCTTTTGGTACAGATAATGAAAAAGGAAAAAAAAAAAACCTAAGCTTGGCTTGTAGAGGGATTGACCTGGTATATGGGTTCAAGCAAAAAATGAACACTAGCTGTGCTATAACCTCACATGTTAGTGGCTGTAAAACAAACTTGTGAAAAATCTTACCAAAAGCTCCCAAACATCTTTGGGAGGCACAACTGTTAGCCATTTTATGTAGAATGAGAAGTAGCCTGATTTATCAGCAGTGGGGAATGGCTTGGTCAGAAACCTGAGATAAAAAGAGATAAAAAGGTCTGGGGTAGAGGATCATAGAGGTACAAGTGAAAATGGGAGAATAGGGATCTTTGTACCATATGTTAATGCCTATCAGAAATAATTTTTCATGGAAGAAGCACCGATCAACCACATAGACAAAATCACTCAATTAGTTGAAATCATTCATCTTTTGTCATTGTCCACCCTATTGCTAGCACAATGGGTTTATGGACAAAGTGGCCATGTTGGCAGAGATGGAGATTATGTACAGACACATAGGCAAGAGGTCTTGCTTACCCATAGCTGATATAGCTCCCGAGGATGGCAAAGGTTCAACCTGCTAACAACTGAGATAAATGCTGTACCCTGATAAGGTACCATTCCTTGATAATAATTATTCACTTGGTGGAAGGTTGCCTGTATTGGAACCCCTTCCTTTTCTGGCTGCAGGACCTCATTTTACAGTAAAGGAGACATGAGAGTGGGCTGGTGATCTTTCTGTTTACTGTCATATCACACACTATGCCACCCAAAATCTGCCTGGAATAGTCTGTTAAACAAATAATCAAAATCCTAGCTCAGAGGAGAAGCACGAGTTTAAAACGCCATCATCCATAGACACCTGGCTGGCTCAGTCAGAAGAGCATGCGACTCTTGATCTTGGGGTCATGTGTTTAATCCCCACGTTGGGTGTAAAGATTATTAAATAAAATTTAAAAATTAAAATAAAATAATAAAATACAATAAAATAATAACACAATTTATTCTCAGTGGGTGAATTGGGTGAATTTGTGTTTCCCAATCTTGTAATTCTGGGTTAAAGATATTATTATGCAAGAGGGGAGCTAATTTGGCACTCATACCCCACAGCATGAGTCCTTGAACTATAAGCTAATGCTACCATCTGGGTATTTCAGGCTTCCTGAATCCATGGACCAGTAAGAACACAGTCACTATTTTGGCAGAAGCACTAAACCTTTATCATCAGGATACTTTTCCACAATGAGGTCAGGAAAGAATACACGTGGAACCAGGTAATCCAGTTGAGTGACTCCTAAATGACTCTTAAATGACGTACTTCCTCATTTAATTTTGGCTGGCAGGTGCCTGAAAACAGCAAAGATACTCAGAGGCTCAGATTCCTCAGAAATAAGTGTCGAAGTCATGCTACTAGCTAAGGCATCAAGACCAGCAGAGGATGGGCATTCTGACCACAAATATATGGAGCTGGGCGGTGCAAGAGGGTGGGATTGTAGTGGATAGAGAAATATTTAATATGGATCCTCTTTCAGGAAAGATTGCTTCAGATGGATAAAGTGCTGACAGAGAGTCTTCAGCTGTCAATAACTTCAGGCATCATCTCAGTGGCAAAGAACAGCTTTCTCCTCCACTTCATCTCTCACTGCAAGTACCCAAATTTCTGTCACATCACACCTCTGCTGAGTGGCCCAGAGCTGATAGATGTGGTTATAAAGGCCCGTCCGTTTCTTCCCAACATGGAATGATTCTGATAGTGCATTTCAACTCCAGAGTTCCCCAGGATCTTGGAAAAAAATTATTGTTGGGTTTGCATTGCTGATTGATTTCTTTATCTTTATTGTTGGGTTTGCATTGCCAACCCTGCTTCCTTTTCACAAATGTTGGTCTTTTTTTTTTTATTTCAAAAAAAAATTTTTTTTAACATTTATTTATTTTTGAGACAGAGAGAGACAGAGCATGAACGGAGGAGGGGCAGAGAGGGAGGGAGACACAGAATCGGAAGCAGGCTCCAGGCTCTGGGCCATCAGCACAGAGCCCGATGCGGGGCTCGAACTCACGGACTGCAAGATCGTGACCCGAGCTGAATTCGGACGCTCAACCGACTGAGCCACCCAGGCGCCCCAACAAATGTTGATCTTAAAGATATTCCCTGCAAACTTAATTCCACCTGGGAATCTACTTCCAAGAGAGACCAACATACTATAATAATGTTGTATTGTACAATAATCAGACCATACAATTTGGAGTCATAGAGAGCTGAGTTTGTAATCCAATAGCTCCATACTTGTAGACAAGTTACCTAACCCTTGTAGATCTTGATTTCTACATGTACCCCTCTCTTTCATATAGCTTTTCCTAAAACAAAACAATAGATCTAATCTATGCATTGTAGTATAGGAAGGATTGTCTGGAGTATCTCATATTTTGGATTAAATCTCAAGTACTGCACTTATGCTCAAGTATATTAAAACATCCTCTTTAACTGTGTTTACATATATACAACTATGTAAGAGTTTAACTAATTCCTTATGTTTTTCAGGAGATATAACTGTTGTAATATTTTTAAAGCACTCATATAAAGTGGTTATGATTTGAGCCTACCTCTCTCATGGCTGTGTGGTGCAGAAGAAACTTCTCTTTTTTTTTGCTAGTAAATTGATTTACACAAAAGCTAAGATAGGAAAGGAAAAAAAATGAATGGAAGTATTTACAATTCAAATATGATCACCCAAATGCATATTAAAATAGATGACTTTTGGGTAGTGTTAATGAACCAAAACTAATTCAGTTCACAAGTTGAAAGATGGGAATATTCATACATCAATAATTGATGAGTTGTACATTTCAAGCTAAGTTGTTTCATTACCAGTTACCAGACAAAGGCTAGTATTATCTTTTAGCTAGACTAAATTGCCTTTCATTATCCTCAAAGTATCTAGACATGCAAATAACTTTTAGTTTCAGGGCATAATCATCCTTAAATGATTTTGTTTTTAAGTTTTTTCTTCCTTTGAACTAATGCCAGTTTTGTCTATATCACTCCCTTGTTGACTAATCAAATGACATTTACTGCTGTTAAGTGTTTTATTTTTTTTATCTTTCTATTATTATTTAACTTTTTATATACTTAGTACTTACCTTGCTGGCAAAACTGTAAATATATTGAAGGCAAAGGCAGAGATATACATTTCCTTGATTTTAATATTGTACACAATGACACAATTAATATTTTTGAAAATTCTTTATTTTGCTTTTACTTATAATGAATTGAGGTATCAATCTTCAACTTCTTAAGTAAAACATATCCTACATGATTAGTCAGATTTTAGACCATAGAGGCAATAAGTTAGGTCATAAACTGCCAATTAGGAATGATAGAATCATTTGACTCTCTTATGAGTAAACCTGTTTCAAAGATTCAAGTTAATATAGGATGGTTCTTATCAGTGAGGTACTTCAAAAATACAATTGAGGGCTCAATATTATAATCTAGAAATCTAGAAATGGAAAAGACATAAAATTTCACAAATATTGTGAAAAATAAATTTTGATTTAAAAGCCACAATTAGGGTTTTTACCAAATTTCAGATTTTCAGACCCCTGAGCAAAAACAAGGTAATCCTCAAAGGCAAAATTAAGTTTAATGAGTCCTGAAATAAAGTATAGCAATAAGTTAATGCATTTGTTTTTTAAAGAATAATTTAGACTTCAAATTACATTTGAGCTAAAAAGTCAATTCTGACTTTTCTTGAGAAAGAATGTTATTCATGTGAAGAATATTAATTGTTTATCAAGTAAACCAAAACAGTGAAAAACAAAATTGATCTTTGAAAAAAAGGATTCTTGATACACTACTGATAAATATCATTTTTAAAGCATTTGTTTCAAAACTGGGAAAAACTATATTCATTTCAAAACTATAGCTGTTAGCATAGTGTTTTTATTGATTTATGAGAACATACCTTCGAATATATTTCATTTACCTTTTAATTATTAAAAACATAGGCTTCTGCTTACAGGTTTTCATTTTTATTTTTTCCTGAAATGGCTCATGTTGAATACATTTTAGTGTTAAAATACTGTTGCGAGCTTATCACTATATGTATCATAATTCGATAAGTTACCGTGAATAAACAAATCAATGAAATGAAGGCAATATGACTACTAACTAGAAGGTAATATTAGCATCTTGGTATACAAATTTTATTTCAACTTTTTAAATGTATTATTACCTACTATATACAGCAATGTTTAAAAGTGAAAATTTTGAAAAAAAACTTACATTGCATAAGAAGTTATTGCACTGTCTCACAAACTATAAAGGAGCTGATAGAGGAGAAAAGAAAGGGACATTCTAATGAGAAATATACACACAGATAGAGTGATATGAGATGTGTATATTAGAGTACAGAGCAGATAGAGGCACAGTGAATCGTCATCAAAAGCTACTTACATAACAACGAACACTCGGGTCATTAATGTGACCATTTTATATTCAGGTTTACACAGGTGGGATCTCATGAAGTATTCATTGAAAATTAAATCTGAATAGAATTGGATTCTATAACCATTAAGAGAAGAGGTCCTTCCAGACAATGGCACATACATCCCTCTGGAAAGTAGCTCCTCAAAACAGCATTTATAACAGGAGAAAGTGGTCAGATTTAAAATGATCTGAGGAAGTAGAAACTGATTAGCTTTATTTTTTGCAGGACTGTGCTTTTGAAAAAAGAATAAGCTCTATGTATGTAACTTCCAAAATAGTAAGGGGGTGGGGGAAAGAATGCAGTGGAAGAAAGTTAAAGAAAACAGAAAAAGTCATGGTAAATAAAAAGCAGAAGATAAGATAGAGGAAATAATTCAAATAAATAATCTATATTGTCAGTTAAACGATAGATATTCTATTTTAACTTTTAAAAAATATAGTTATTTAATTTTATAAAAAATAAATATAAAAACCACAGCAATATTGAAAATAAAATGTTAGAAAAAAAAAAACACCAAGATAAGAACAACTTAAAAATTGTACTGGTGCTAATATCATATAAAATATACTTTAGAGAAAAGTAGTAACAGTATAGTTTTAAGAAAAACCTAAATTCACCGGTGTGATTAAAAACTGTGTAACACGGGTGAACATAATAATGTATCTTCAAATATATAAGGAAAACTTGACATAATTGCATGTAGGTATGGACAAATCCAACACGATAAAATCCCTCTAATATCCTTACCTCACTAACTGATGGGTGACATGAACAAAATAATTAATAGGGTTTTAAAAGGCTTGAAAAACTTAATTGACAAATTGGTTGAAAAGACATATATCTATGCTACCTACTTCTAGAAATTATAGAATCCATTTCCCTCTCAAGCACACATTTATGAGAAAATAAAACAATCTTCAGGCTTTAAGACAAGTCTGAAAATCTTTCAAAAAATCAATCATATAGACCATGTTCTTTTATTCTATTGTAATTATTTTTCAAATGACATAAGAAGAGATAACATAAATCATAGACAACTTGTATAAGGACATGATGAACTTGTGGCTGGTGTCTGATACAGGGCTATGACTGATTCTTTGCACCTAGTTTAACCAGTTCCCCAGTCTAGTTTTAGGACCAGGGAGGTATAGAAGACTCTCCTTGGCTTTGCACCATAGCTTCCTTGAGGCTAAGGTATCTTTCTGTGTATCTTGTTGGTTAACAATCTGGAGACAAAGCATCCTGTGCAACTGAGAAAGGACGCTGGGAGCTGTGCCCGGAGTTTCTGGACCTCTGTTTACCTGCTATATGGTACCTTTAATGAAAGCCTACGTGAGTATATTCACTGAAGTTTTCTAGGTCCTGTCAATGATCCCACCCTGTTACCATAGCAGCTGGTACTGTGAGCACAATTAAATGAGGAAGGTTTATGGGAATCTACCAACTCAGCTCCCACAAATGAGGTTAAGTGAAGGAAAAAGGTTAGCATTATTCACAAAAAAAAAAGAAACAATAAAAATAAGAAGGATGAAGAAAGCCTATGGATGATTAAACTGGATGGAAATGTTCAGATAATTCATTTACAAATTACCCCAGAAAAGAAGGTGATAGATGGGGTAGCCGCTAACATTTTAATGGATCAATATAAGTGAGTAGATTTTCTGGCTACTTCATCAAGCCCTCAAATCAAACTAGAAAAGGACCATATCAAATTCTTTCAAATTATCCTAGGTTTTATGACTATTAATAATCTAGTAATGACCCAAAGAGAAATCTAGAGTCCCTGGGACCCATGCTGATTAAAAATGCGTGAGATTAAGAAGAGAACTATGATTCGGAGAAATACAATAGCTATATTTTCTGTGCAAACGCTAGGGAAATCATGGTCTTGTGTATAGGTTTAAGAAAAGTCGCCCAGGGTGGTGAAGATACATCTACAGGGATTGCTGGACATCAGCGCACAACATGTTGTCATAATCTAAATATACTGATAAACAGTTAAAGGTCGGGCGCCTGGGTGGCTCAGTCGGTGACTGTCCAACTTCAGCTCAGGTCATGACCTCACAGTCCCTGGGTTCGAGCTGGTCAGGCTCTGCACCGACAGCTCAGAGCCTGGTGCCTGCTTCAGATTGTGTCTCCCTCTCTCTCTGCCCCTCTCTGTTCGTACTCTGTCGCTGTCTCCAAAAAATAAAATAAAAACATAAAAGAATTAAAAAAGGTTAAAGGTCAATGTAACTAAATTAGATATGACTATGATTATGACATGATTATTCAGGTTTACAAGTGAAAGTATGTTTCAGAAAAGGATTTTATTTTATTTTTTATTATTATTTTTAATGTTTATTTATTTTTGAGAGGGAAAGAGACAGACAGCATGAATGGGGGAGGGACAGAGAGAGACACACAGAATCTGAAGAAGGCTCCAGGCTCTGAGCTGTCAGCACAGAGCCTGACGAGGGGCTCAAACCCACGAATTGTGAGATCATGACTGGAGCCAAAGTCAGGCGCTTAACCAACTAAGACCGCCAGGCGCCCCGAGGAATTTGTTTTCAAAAGCTACGAATATCTGTTGCTTCAGCCTACCAGTGTGCTTATTGAGATACTACGTAAGAATGAGAAGCCAAACCGCTGAGGAACAGAACCTCACACAAACCTATTCGTTGTCATGTTTTAAATGGGCATTAAGATTGAAAACTTTAGAATTAAAGACTAATTAGAATTAATCTAAAACAATGTAGAATACTTGGAGCCATCAAGAAATTTCAGGTTTAATTAAGAATATGTTAGACATCGAGGTATTTATGCCCACAATTTCCTTCTTTAACAGTGTAGTCTGATGTGTGAGAAAGGCTAACAACTACTGGTGATTGATAGACAATTATAGAGATCCTAATAAAGTAATAGCCCCATTGCATCAATTATGCCCAATACAGTATTAAGACTTCAAGTCATGCAGCTAGTTGCAGAAGATTGGTGTTTGATGTATTTGGCAACTGCTTTTTTCAAAAATTTCTATTTCTGGGGAAAATTCAAGATAATGCACAACCATGGGGAACTGACTCCAGTAGATATTTACTGTGCTCCTCTAAGGGTATTTAAATTCTTCTATTTGTCATAACCTCGTAAAAATAAACTTATATTTTATTCAACTGGGAAGTGCATTTTTAAAACAATTCTAATGATAATGTAATGTTGATGTTCCAATCAGAATATGAATCAAAAACTGAATTTCAAATTCTGGTTGATCTGATGACCACCAGAGAGGTCCATCAAAATGTTTAATGAGATTAGTAATTAATCCATCTTTTAAGTTCTCATCAGATTACAAATAGCAGGGAGTTCTCTTAACCTGATGAAAGTTATATACCAAACTTAAAAAAAATCACATAAAAGAGTCACAAATTTGAACAAAGACAAAGATGACTTCTAAATCCCAGTTGTTTCACATTGAACTTGACAGAAACACGAGGCAAAATATCTTAAAGGAACACAATACACAGTTATTTGTGGACTCTGTTTGTCTCCAGGAAAACCAAAGAGAATCTATAAATTATTAGAGCTAACTAGAATATTCAGCAAATCTGTTGTATATTAGATCAGCAATTACCAAATAACTAAAAAAATGTGGTAGTAAAAATTATCTATTTGCAATTCCAACATAAACTAAAATATTTAGGGGGAGATAGTTGGCACACATGTACAAGTTCTTTATGGAATCAAAGATTATGACCTGTCGCAGAACAAAAGATGCTCTGAATAGATGAAAGTGTATAACAAGTTCACGAATGGCAGACTTTATGTGGCAAAGAAATCACTTTCCCCAAATTTATCAGTGCAATGCAATTACAACGAAAATCTCAAAAGGGGTGCCTTGTGGATCTTGGACAAACATTTTCAACTTTATGAGAATGAGCAAAAATAGCAAGATAATTCTGGGGTAAAGAGTAAAAAAGAAGAATAAAAGGTTCCTTTTTGTCAGATATCACAGCTTGTTATAAATGTGATTGAGGATTAGAAAGAAAATACACAAGTGGAATAGAATAGAAACCTAGAAATAGGCCCAAGCAAATATAGGATTTGGGTAGAGAGAACTTTACAAATCAGTGGCTAAGGTAACACTATTAAGTAAATGATGTTAGAATGATCGTCTTGGCATAAAAGATGCACAAAACATTTGGTCCTTATATTATATAAAATAATTCCAGATATTGGAAATAACTTGGGAAAAATACAACTTAAAAATATTACAAGAGAATGAGGTGCCTGGGTGGCTCAGTTGGTTAAACATCCGGCTTTAGCTCGGTCATGATCTCGCAGTTTGTGAGTTCAAACCCCGTGTCGGGCTCTGTGCTGACATCTGGGACCCTGCTTTGGATTTTGTGTCTCCTCTCTCTGCCCCTTCCCTGTTCACGCTCTGTCTCTCTCTCTCAAAAATAAATAAACATAGAAAAATTTTTTTAATATTACAAGAGAATGTAGGAGAATATGCCCCATATATGGTAGTGAAAGATTTCTTAAATCCAATACATAAATAAATCTTATAAAATACAGTTTGATTAATTTGATTATATCAAAACTATGAACTTCTTTTTTTTTTTTTTAAACATCACAAATAAGATTTTTTATTTGTCACCATTAAATGTCTGAATTTTAAACAGATTCTTGGACTGGTGGCTCATATCCATCAGCTCGCTCAACTTTAGCACCAGTCTCATCCCCAGTAGCTTTTCCAGAACTGCTACCTTCACCATGAAGCTCCATGAGCTTTCCCAATTCAAACTTGGGCTTCTTCAGCATTTTTACTTTTCTAACAAAGACATCATGAAGTGGATAAATAGACTGACAAGCCTTCTCTATGTCTTTTCCGATGCTGTCTGGAATCAATTTATTGACAACTTCTTTCAAGTCATTTGTCTGCACCTCTCGGGTCATGATTTCCATCATCTTTTTCCGAATTTGGCGGACCTGTTGGTGCTGAGCATAAGAGGTCTTCCGAATCTGATTGTTGCGTTTTTTAGTAAAACCGACACAAAAGAGACGAAGCAAATACCCATCGGTAGTTTTGACATCAACGTGAGCTTCAATCATGGTCTGCCATTTTTTGACCATGGAGCACATTTTGTCCCGGGTAAGATCCATGCCATGGAAATTAGTCAGGCAGTTTTTGCCCTGAACATCTTCAGTAATTAGCTTGAATTTCCTAAATGCAACTTCATCATTCTGCAAATCAGCCAGGCTTACTTCAAACACACGACCCTTAAGGCCATCAGATGCGATTTTGGTTCCTTGAGTTCTCGTGACTAGTGTTTTTCCAATATTTCTTATATTAAACATTGCTGGTGCTTTTACATCATACCAATCTTTCTTTGAAAATGGATCAACCACTTTCTTCTTGGCTCCCTTTTTGCCGCCTTTCGTAAGGCGCTTGTTCTTGCCTACCGCCATGGCGCTGCTCAGGGAGCCAAAAGGGCGGAAGTGTAACTCGCGCGAGAACTTCAAAACTATGAACTTCTGCATGAATAAAGTCACCATAAGAAAAAGTCAAAAAGTAAGCTAAGGCAGACTAAGACACAATAATGCTGCTCTGTAACAGATAAATGATTTTTATCCATTAGCATTTTTGTGTTCAATAAGAAAAAAACATAAATCCCAATAGGAAAAAAAATGACAAGATTTAATGTAAAGCAATTCACTGAAGAGGATTCCAAGAGCCCAATAAAAATATTATAATAACCCCCAAACATTTTTTAAATAATCTGAGAAGTGCCAGTTTACAAAGAAAATAATATTACTTATATTGATCAAATCCTTTAAATTTGATATTACATATTGGAAGGAGTTTGGGGCAAATTGTCATACATATTTATGAGAGTATAAAATGTTACAATAATTTGGGAAAAATTTGGCAAAAGCCAGTTGTGAATTAATTATATGTCTTTCAAACCAGCCATTCTATTCTACATATAAAATATTTTAAACATTGGTGCACAGGTGCACTAAAATATGTGTACAAGGATTTCCATTTTAGTTCTTTCTATAATAAGAAATAATTGTAAATAATTTTATATGTCCATCAACACACTTACAGATAGATAAGATGTGTTATCTACTCTATGGTGCAATACTATATATAGAAGGAAAGGAATGAACTACATAGCATATACTGTTATCATAGAGGGCAAAATGATGAAAAAAGGAAATTGCAATATTATGCTCAATATTTGAATGAAACTCACATAAATAATATTATACATTGCACTCTCCCACGCACACACACACATGCACACACGCACACACATATACACACACAAAATCAGGAGATGTACTGGAAATTTATACAATGTGTGTTAAGCATTGTTTCTAGCACAACAGGGTACAAGGGAAGGACACTGGTAACTTTAACTTTATCTATAATGTTTTACTTCATTAAAATAGACTTAAAACAAATACGAGGAAATGTGGCAAATACAAAAGAGCAGAAGGAAAAAAATAAATATTATTCAACACTCCATCACCAGAAGAGTACTAAGTACCACTAAGATGGTTGAAACTTGGTGAACATCATTTCAGAGTTTTGTTGTTGTTGTTGCTGCTGTTACTTTCCTAATCAGAAAAGAAAAGGAAAAGGACTTAAAACTCTTGAGGTTATAGTTTGGATGAGTTTATAAGTAAAGCAAACCCTACAGGGAAAATATGTAAAATATACCTTACTATTATGATTCTGAATCTCTTTGCAATCAAAATCATCTCATTATGTGCCTTCTTATATGCAACTTGTTTTCCTAGGCCAACAAAATTTTAAAGACTATAGCACATTGAGTACTGTGTCATATGATACCACTTTTTCTTTTCTCTACCACTGATCCAAAATATCAGTATTTCTCACCACATAGCTGAGAAGATTCTACCTTAAATACTTTTAGCAGTTTGTTTTAAGAATCGAAAAGAGAAATAGATTTTTTTAACTTCTTTGTTCAGAGTATTTGTTCAATTCAGTTAAAGTCTCACTGCTTGGCGATGAGCTGATATCTTTTTAATGTTTGTTGAACACAGTTTCTAACACACCCATCTATCGACTTCTTCAACCATGTGGTAGTGAATGAGATCTAATTGCAAACTTCTGGCAGCAAATAAATTGTATGATTGATTTTTCTGATAAAAGAATAAACCATTTTGAACTTTTGAATCTACAAATCCATGGTTATGAAAAAACAGCAGGCATTACATGGCTCCAAGCAGAGTTTATGAAACATGAGTGAGGAAAGTTTGTTCTATTTTCACACTCAGAAATGTGCCTTACTATTACATCCTATAAAAAGGAAAAGAGATCAATTTGCTTTGATGGCACATAATGGTTTTAATCTGCCACATTAAAAACAACAACAACAACAAAACAGCTCTTTAAGACTGAACTAATGGGAGTGCACCACACCCCCTTTCCAGATATAAGTCACTTACAATTAACTTGGTGAAGAAAATACTTTTATATATGATCCTAATGCTTCTTTGAAATTAAAAAATCATCTGAAAATAAAGGCACTTCAGCTGCTTGAGTTCATGGTGATACGTGCATACACACACATACACACACACACACACACATATACTATATGTGTATATATATATATATATATATATATATAGTTCTTAAAACAAAATGCTAAAAATATTTAAGGCAGAATCTTCTCATCTGTGTTGTGAGAAATACTGGTATTTTGGATCAGTGGTAGAGGAAAAACAATGAAATAGTATGACATAGTAATCCATATGCTGTAAACTGTAAAACTTTGTTGGCCTCAAAAAACAAGTTTGCACGTGCACGTGTGTGTGTGTGTGTGTGTGTGTGTGTAGACACAGTTTTTGTTGTTGTTGTTGCCCTTGTTGCTGTTTTCTGAAACACACCATATTCTTGCTTCTTGGAAGTCATTTGAATGATTTTTCTACTTTGAGGTATTTTGGTCTTTAAAGAACTTTCAGTGAATATTCTTATATTCATAGCTGGATAATAGTTACTTCTTCAGTTTACTTAATATTAGTGCCATATTATTTGATATTTCCATGTCTATGCAGGCATAAATAAAAATATGAAGTAAAATATAAGCATAAACATAAGTAGGTAACAATCAAACACTACTTCACCTCACTCCATTTAGGTTTTACATTACAGATAGAAAATAGTATCTGTAGAGAGAAGTTCACAGAATGTCTTATACTAACACTGATCCAGGGAATTTATTAGAAGCATATTTGTTTATAAAAACATAGAATTAATATTATATACAGAGATTATACTAATTCATAATTTAGCAAATATTTGAGAATCTATGATATCATCACATTTGTTGTGCTTTGCCATGTTGAAAAGTATAAAAGATACTATTTTGGCCTTAAGATCTAAGTGTTTTCTTTCTTTCTTTCTTTCTTTCTTTCTTTCTTTCCTTCTTTCTTTTTTCCTTCCTTCCTGAAATGGAAGTTTTTCACTGTAGAGAATGAGAAGGAAACACTTATAATAATAATAAAAAAAGCAGCATTTCACAAATAAATATAACATAAATTTAGCAGGCGTCAAAATTGTTGGAGGATTATGAACAACTGCACCTTAAACTCATTTTTGTAATAAAGGTTAGGTTGGGATCAGCCAAGAGGAGGTGTTCAGAAAGATGAAGACATGGAAATGTTATGGAAAATGTTTATTATCCAAGTATGTCTTAAATTAGAAAAGTATCGGGAAAACTGAAACACAGGTTAAGGTGATCACCAAAACAAAACAAAACAAACACTAAGAAAAGAAAAAGAAAAAAATTATAGAAGTGTTAAACTGAACAGTTACAAGAGAGCTTTGTGTGTGTGCCAAAGGAGGGATTGGAGGACAAGAAAAGGAGAAGTGGAGACAACAATATTTAAGCAATTGAAATGTGTTATTATAAAGCAATCAAGAGAAAAATGTCTCTGGAAAGTAGTGAACTAATAGCTTTTAAACTAAAGGCTTTGAATCAGTAACTAAAAACCTCACATCAAAGACCATGAACAGATAACTTCACTGGTGAATTCTATCAAACATTTACACCATTCCTTCTCAAACTCTTCTTCCAAAAAATAGAAGATGAGGAGACTCTTCCAAACTCAATTCATGAGGCCAGCATTACCCTGACACCAACACCAGACAAGGATGCCACAAGAAAAGGAAATTACAGGCCAATATCCCTGATGAAAATAGATGCAAAAATTCTCTACAAAATAATAGCAAATCAGGGCACCTAAGTGGCTGTTGGTTAAGCATTGACTCTTGATTTTAGCCCAGGTCATGATCTCGTGGTTCGTGAGTTTGAGCCCCGTCAAGCCTGCTTGGGATTCTCCCTCTCTCTGTCCCCACTGACCCTACTCTGCTCACACACACAGGCACTTTCTCTCTCTCCTAAAATAAAAAAATAAACCTAAAATAATATTAGGAAATCAAGTTCAACAATACATTAAAGGGATCATACACTATAATAAGTGGGATTTATTCCAAGGATTCAAGAATATTTCAACATTTACAAATCAGTTTAATAAACCCCATTAACAAAATGAAGGATAAAAATCATATGAGCATCTCAACAGATGCAGAAAAAGCATTGACAAAATTCAACATCCTATTCATGATAAAAACTCTCAACAAAACACGTACAGAAGGAGTATACCTCAACATAATAAAGGCCATATATGACAACCCCATAGCTAATATCATATTCAATGGTGAAAAACTGAAGGTTTGTTTTGTTTTGTTTTGCTTTGTTTTGTAAGTTCGGGAAAAAAATGCTCATTCTAAACACTTTTATTCAACAAGGTATTAGAAGTCCTAGCCAGAGCAATTAGACAAGAAGAAAACAAAAAAGACCTCTGATTGGAAAGGAAGAAGTAAAACTGTAACTATTTATAGACGACATGTTATATAGAGAAAAATCTTAAGACTCCATCAAAATATGTTAGAACAGATGAACTCGAAAAAGTTGCAGGATACAAAATCAATACACAAAAATCTGTGGCATTTCTATACACTAATTATGAAATATAAGAAAGAGAAATTAAGAAAATAATCCCATTTGCAATTGCATCAAAAAGAGTAAAATACCTAGGAATAAATTTAACCAAGGATGTAAAAGATGTATATTGAAAACCACAAGAAATTAATGCAAGATATTGAAGAAGACACAAATCGATGGACAGATATTCTATGCTCATGGATTGGAAAAGTTAACATTGTTAAAATGTCCATACTACTCAAAACAATCTACAGAATCTGTGCAATTCATATCAAAGTCTCAATGACATTTTTCACAGAAACAGAACAAACACTCCTCAAATTTGTATGGAACCATTAAAAAAACCCTGAATAATCTAGGCTTTTGTTCTTGAGAAGGAAGAACAAAGCTGGAGGCATCATGCACTTAGATTTCAAACTATGTTACAAAGCTGTAGTAACTAAAACAGTATGCTGTTGGCATAAAAACAGACATGTAGATCAGTGGAACAGAATAGAGAGCCCAGAAATAAACCCACACATATATGACAGCTAATTTATGACATGGAGCCAAGAACATACAATGAGGAAAGGACAGTCTCTTCAACAAATGCTGTTGGGAAAATTGGGCAGTGACATACAAAAGAATGGAACTGGCCCACCATCTTACACCATATACAAAAATTAACTCAAAATAGATTAAATACTTGAGCACAAACATGATATCAAGTTCTGAGAAGGAAACATAAACAGTAAGCTCCTTGACATGACTTTTGAATCTGGCACCAAAAGCAAAAAAAAAAAAAAAAAAAGCAAAAATAAACAAGTGGGACTGCATCAAACCAAAAAGCTCTACACAGCAAAGGAAACCATCAACAAAATGAAATGGTGACCTACTGACTGGAAGAAAATAGTATACCTGATAATGGGCTAAATCCAAAATATATATTAAAAAATTCAAACAGCTCAATAGCAAAACAATCTTACTAAAAAATGGGCAGAAGGTCTGAATAGACATTTTTTCAAAGAAGACATACAGATGGCCAACAGGTACATGAAAAGATTCTCTGTATCATTAATCATCAGGGAATATGAGTCAAAATCACAATGAGATATCACCTCACACCTGTTAGAATAGCTATTACCAAAAAGACTAGAAATAATAAGTGTTGGCAAGGATGTAGGGAAAAGGAAATCCTTGTACACTGTTGATGTGAGAATGTAAATTGGTACAGCCACTTTGGAAATCAGTGTGGAGGGTCCTCAAAGAATTAAAAACAGAAACACCATACGATCCAGCAATTCCTCGTCTGGGTATTTATGTGAAGATGATAAGAACACTAACTTGAAAAGATATATGCATTTCATATTCATTGTAACATTATTTATTGTAGTCAAGATATGAAAACAACCTAAGTATCATCATTGGATGAAAGGATAAAAAAATTGTGGTGTATATGTACAGTGGAACATTGTTTGACCATAGAAAAGAATAAAATCGGGGCGCCTGGGTGGCTCAATTGCTTAAGTGTCCAACTTCAGCTCAGGTCATGATCTCACGGTTTGTGAATTTGAGCATCGGCATGTGTGCTGACACCTCAGATCCTGGAGCCTGCTTCAGATCTTGTCTCCCTCTCTCTCTGCCCCTCCCCTGATTGCTCGCTCTCTTTCTCTCTCTCTCTCTCTCTCTCTCTCTCTCTCAAAAATAAACATTTAAAAAATTTATTTAAAAGAATAAAATCTTATCATTTGCAATAGTATGGATGGGCCTTGAAGGTATCATGTGAAGTGAAATAAGTCAGACAGAAATAAGATAAGTACTGCCTGAGCTCTATTATATGTGGAATCTAAAAATAAATAGATAAACAAAAACCAATCTCACAAATTCAGAGAACAGATTGCTGGCTGCCAGAGACATGGGTTGGGGAAGAGGGTAAAAAAGGGGTGAACTGTTTTTGTAAGTTTTTTTTAGTTTAAACAAATTGATGAGAGAGAGAGAGAAAGGGAGGGAGAGAGGGAGAGAGAAGGGGGAAAGAGAGAGAGAGAGAGAGAGAGAGAGAGAGAGAGAAGGAGCAGAGCTCCAAAAGTGGACAAAATTTTAGGCTCAGAATGTTTTTTATACAAAGTGCGGGCCTTAGTTAACATGATTACAATTACAATTCTAAAACATAGGACAAGGAAATTTGGGTCAGGTCCTTTAAGGAAGGTTGACCAAATTTAATTCCATTAATGGAAAGGTATTCCTTGGCAGATTAGTACGACAATGTCTTAAAAGACGGATTCAAGGGGAAAGAAACTCTGTTTTAAAATGATCTTATGCTGGGGGCACCTGGGTGGTTCAGTTGGTTAAGTATCCGACTTCGCTCAGGTCATGATCTCACAGTTTGTGAGTTTGAGCCCCGTGTCGGGCTCTGTGCTGACAGCTTGGAGCCTGGAGCCTGCTTCGGATTCTGTGTCTCCCTCTCTTTCTGCCCCTCACCCACTCACACTCTCTCTCTGTCTCTCAAAAATAAATAAACATTAAAAAAATTTTTAAATAATCTTATGCTGTAATCCAGATATGAGGCACTCATAAATAACAGGATAATGGCAAATTTGAAATAAACTGAGACAGTAGTATTTCTTATTTAGTCAAGTTTACCAAGTATTTGGGAATCATATTTTGAAGTCATCTGTCAGAACTCTAAATCGGGAACCAGTTAAGTCCATTAAATCCAGTGTTTCTCTATTTTGCTTAAAATGTTTACCTTCTGCTTTTATTCCTCACTGTGATTATTCAAGGTTTTTGTTGTTTTTGGGTCATTCAGTCCTGCAGGCAACAATTCTGTTCAATTATTTTGCTTTATGTTGTTGAAATTACCTTTTTTTTTTTTCAGTAATGATGCTTGTCTGAGATGTGAAACACCCAGATGCTGTCATGATGAACAGCATTTAAGTACCTGAATAAACAAACTTATCTTAGGGCTATCAATTTTTCTTTTTGAAGTTCCCTGAAACATTTCTTAATGTATCACCCTTTGTTAACAACTTCATCATGTTTCTAATTAATTGTGTCCCCTTCTGGGCCAAGAAGTATGCAAACTAAGTATTTCTGCGGTTAGGGAACTATGTATAGAGAACATTCCTGCAACTTTGATTTCTAGATCTCAGGAAGAAAAGCCTGAAGTATACACCATGTCTTAGGTGCTCCTCATGTAAGGTAAATATTGCTAAAGAATACTTGCAACAGAAAATAGTTTCCAGGTTTCCCTTTACATTTACACTCATTATATAAATTTCACTCACCTTCTGCACATTTTTAAAACTAAGTCCTGATTCCATACCTTTCATCTTTTGCCTTTGACATTTCTTTGTCTCCATGATTGACTTATGAACAAATGACTATTACCTGGTTAATAGTTACTGCAGTTGGAATCAACTTTGAGTCTCCCATGTATCTCGTCCAGCCTGTCTCTTTTTAACTGTTGGAACCCTGTGTTTTATTTCCTGACCCGGTAACCATCAGAACATGAGCCTTCCTCCAGATTCAGAGACATCGATGTCAGGCAAGGGTGGTCTCAAGCATCAGTTTTTTAAAATAATACATATATGTTCCCCAACATTATTGCACTGGGAGGAAGCACACTGAAACCAGGCTTCCTGCCTTCAGGTTGATTCAGTTTTGCCTTAGACCTATCCTTTATCAAAGACTTGAAACAGCCAGATGAACTTCTTGAAGGAATGGTCCTTCTCACCTTCATCCACAAACCAATATAGAGTTCCTGGCATCTTTGGAAAGACACACGAGATTGAGTAATGTTATTTTCTAATATTATGTAGCTGAAAAATATTACACCATTACTCCCAGCCTCTACTTAGTTTGTTCTTACATGTGCTGCAGTTTACTTGTAATTTCTCCTATATGTAAATTATTATCTATTATTTTATTAGAAATTTCTTTTTTTAAGTTTTAATTGTGACAAAATACACTTAACATAAAATTTACCATCTAACCATGTTTAAATGTACAATTCAGTGGCATTAGATATACTCGTTGTTTTGTTACTGTCCCATAATTAATTCATTTTTTATCTGGCAGAACTCTGTATCTTTTAAATAACTCCTCACCCCAAGCCCAACCCTAGCTTCTAGCAACCACAATTCTACTGTTTCTAGACATCTAACTTACTCAAGGTACTTCATCTAAGTGAAATCATACAGTATTTGTCTTTTTGGTGACTATTTTATTTCACTTAGTTTAATGTCCTAAAGATTCATCCATGTTGTTGCATGTGTCAGAATTTCCTTCTTTTTCAAGGCCAAATAATATTCCTTTATATGTATAACGCATTTTGTTTATCTGTCCAACTGCTGACCAACACGTGGTTGCTTCCAGCTTCTGGGTACTACAAAAAAAAATCCTGTTTTACTTTTTTAACATTTTTTTAATTTTTTAAAAGTTTATTTATTTATTTTGAGAGAGAGAGAAAGAGATGCAGACAGAATCCCAAGCTGTCTTTCTGCTGATAACACAGACGCAAGGCTCAATCTCATGAATCATGAGATCATGACTTGAACTGAGATCAAGAGTCAGATGCTCAACCGCCTGAGCCACTCAGGGACCCCCCAAAATGCTGTTATTAATATGCATGTATTTATCATAAATTTATTGCTTCCATAAGGAATTTTACAAATTAGATTTGAAGCAATACTTTAGTAAAATCACCCCATCACAAATGAAAATGATTATAAGGGTTTTTTTTTGAGGGGGCGGGACAGAGGGGATACTGATTTTGACACTTGGATGACTCAGAAATACCAGCATTAGTGGAAGCCGGATATAGAAGTGGAGTGAAACAGTTTGCTAGGTGGATACTTGGGAGATGAACATTATGACAGATTGAAAAGCAAAGACAAAATCCTTGATGTAGGTTAGAGGCAGTAAGATACCCAGTGTCAATGGAACAGCATATGCAAGGGAAAAAGCATAAGAAGTCAACCAAAAAGGTGGTCATAGAGAGGGGTTAGGCTATATGTTGGATTTCATTTTAAATGTGGTAGGAAGCTATTTGAGGGCTTTGAGCAGAAGAGATACACAACTTAATTCATATATTTTTAAAGATCACCCTGACTGCTCTGTGAAGAATAGTTTGGAAAAGGTGGGGGGCAGAGATAGAAGAGGAAGACTAAATTATAGGAGAAGTTTAGGCAAAAAAAAAAAAGACTAAAAAACCCATAGTGACTTTGACTCAACTAGCAGTGATGTAGCTGGTGAGGGCTATAGGGTTTAGCATTCTGAAAATGGAGCTTCTAGCTCTTGCTGAGGGGTTAGAAATGGGATATGAGAGAAAAAGAAAAATTGAGGGTGACTCCAAAGTTTCCTCCAGAATTTTAGTTCTGAGCATCTCAGCAAATGACATCTCCTTTACAGAGATAGGAGAGACTAAGAAGTGTGGATTTGTGGAGACGAATCCTGAGTTTCACACTGGACATGCATGTTGTGGCCCCATCTGGAAATGTCAGATAGGCAACTGGACAAGTGAGTATGGCTTCAGAGGAAAAGCTCACGCTGTAATCATAAATCTTGAAGATACCAGCATAATCATCATTTCTTAAAAGACAAAACTGAGTGTCATGAAGGAAAAAAAACCAAAGATAGAAAATAAAATCAATCTGAGTCCTGAGCCCTGGGTCACTCCACTATTTAGAGATAGGGAAAAAGAAAATCTTGGAAAAAGAAGATGAGAAGTGACCAGTGAGGCAAAAGGACAACTGGAATAATGAAGTGCTCCAAATGCAAGGAAGAGAGGTTTCCATGACAGAGGGAGTGATCCAGTATTCTAAAAATGGTACTGAATTTTAGAAGAGAATGGAGATGACAAGTAGATTTAGCAACATGGGGATCATTGGATCTCTTGACGAGAGTAATTTTTAGTTGAGTGAGACTAAGGAAGATGAATTCTAATTGAGGTAAGTTCAAGAAAAATGAGAGTTCAGATAGAGAACGATACTTTTAAGGAATTTTTCCAGAAAGGGGCATATGGTCCCAAGAGTTTTTTGTTTTGTTTTATGGGATGCACTGTAGTACATTTTTATCCAGACAGGCATTTGATCCAACAGAGAGGAAAATATGAATGCTGCAAGACAAGGGAGGTGTAATTGTGGGAGCAAAATCGAGGAATGGGAGAGAAAGGAGAGAGTACACTACAGCAGTGGAGAAAATAACCATAAATGGAAACGGGGATATTTTATCCATTGTAACAGAGGGAAAAGCGTATATAAAAAACACAGAGATAAATTGGTAGATTTTTAGTGAAAAAAAATGTATACATTCTCTTTTCATTGTTCTATTTGTTCAGTAAAAGAAGAGGCAAGTCCATCAGTTGGGGTTAGGGTGTGTAAGGGATTATGGAGATTTAGGAAATATGCTAAGAAAGGAAATAGGTAGAGTTTCCAGGTATGGCTGAGGGCCCTGCTGGAGGTTTGTGATCACAAATTGAAATTGTAGCGTGTCTGGTGATCCTAAACAGATTATGCACCGTATAAATACAGGTGTGCATACATACCTATGTTTATAATGGTAATTCAATATTCAAACACAGACAAATATTACATAATGGAATGTAAAGTTCAGGGACAGTAATTTTAAAGATGTGTGAGCTTGGGATCTTTTAAAATAAGAATAAACAGGTTGAAAGTATGTGACAATTGTTCTTTGTTATAGATCTACTATGTTTGCCTTTTCCTAAAATAAACTCACCAACTACAGTTCCCTGAGCCTTCCCCTAAAAGAGTTATATTTGCAAACAAATAGTCTTCTGGCACAATGTTTCTTTGAAATGATTGGCTGCGCGTGGCCAGCTGTTCCTCAGTTTTACCCTAGAGTTCCTTAAAACCCTCTGGTTATTACCATCTGGTCCTGGTGATTAATCCACATTTACTTTGTCAATTTTGTGAAAACATCCTGAGTATTGACCACTATTTGATCTTGTATATCCAACCTGCTCATTTCCTGGAACAATCTGGATTTGGGGATCTCCCTAATATCCTCCTAATTAAAGTCTAAAGCAAAGCTCTAATTCAGTCTATCAGGTATCACATTTTTATCCAAAGTCACCCAAAGATCCCAGTGGTGTATCCTACATGGAGTTCTGCATTAGATAACACGGAAATACTTTTTATTGGCTTTTGATTCTCTCATGAGGTATTCTTTCCCCAACTTGCTTGTAGTTTACATCTATGAGCTTCACTTTTCTCCTCATTCTGTCCATCTTTGCACTTCCAGCACATTTGCCAAGAAGTCTATTTTTTGCAGGTACTTGGCATTTTTTATAGTTGGCACATATTTCTGTTGTTCTCAATAAGGTATACGTCAGTATTCTCCAGACATTTTGTACATGTTGATTGAAAAATAACCACACTTTTTTTCTTTCTGGACATGTAAACAGCTTTTTCCCTCTTTTCTACTTAGGTGTTGAGTTGAATTTTCACAATAACTATCATTTAAGAAATTAGGAACTATTTTTATTAATGGGGATTTTTTTTAATTCCTTTCTCGAAGTGTCTGAAATTCCTGACTTTGTCAGTTACTTGCTTAGATGCACACTCTGTTGGGAAAATATGGTAGCGATGATTGAGCTCCTTGTATAACATCAAAAGAATGACAAAGAAGCTTCTGTATAGAGAGGGCCCCATACCTTCTGAAATTGCATTGATAAATGAATGTCTAGAAATACAAAATTCAAGGTGACTAGATATATCTATAAATTTGCATCATATACGACTAATATTAGCAATTATGCTTATTTTTCTCTGCAGAATTCAAAACAATTAACAGCGTTGTCACTATAAATCTCCCAGCCAGAGCCGTGAGCTAGAAATGACCAGGGGAGAGGTTGGTCTGGTCAGTATGCCTTCCCCGCGATTGCTATTTTCTACGCTGTCTTTACTCTGCTGGCAGATAGACTTGCAGTGTTTTCCACACGACACCACAAAATATTCTGTGCAGCAATAACCCAATAAAGCTCTTCACCTGTGCGAAATCCACAAGTCATTTTACTTTCAGCCATAGTCAAACATTTATAAATATAGAAAAAATAAAACTTTAGTAATTGAGCAATTTCAATTCAGTATTCATCTGTTTAGAAATGATTGCTTGCAGTGAGTCAACAACCAAATCTAATAAGTAAATGAAATTGGGAGACATTAATGAACACAAAGGAAGTGTTAGCTGTAGAGGAAATAGCGGAAACTATGATTTGCCACAGTATTCATTTCAGCCAGGTAAATAACTGCTTATTATACTCTCCCTAAGGGATCAATTAAAAGTGAGTCTCAGGTGATGAAATGCATTTTCAGCAATGGAGACAGACTCATTTTACTATCGCTCCTATTTTGTTTGCACATATTTACCATTCATTAGCATAATAATATTTTTCAGCATGATATACATTAAGCAACATATGTAAAACCAAACGCAGAAAAACACACATACCAATTACATGCACATATACACAAATGCACAAACACCACCACATATGTATACTTTATAGCCTTGTATAGCAGACCTACTGGTGAATTTTCACCTTGGATCTGTTGCTGACATGATGTACAGCTTTAGGCAAAGAGTTTTAATGCATGACTTTTAGAAGATTTTGGAAGCAGTTAAGATATTTTGCCTGAGATCAATGCTACAGATTCAGTTATTCAACTACATTTGCATATTGAGATTTATGCTTGAAATAGATGAAAATTGATTTGGGTTTTCCTAGCGCACAGTTAATGGCACTTGGCTACCTGGGAGAATAGTCTGGACCATCTTTCCTTCTGTGGATTCGATAATAGACTCCGCCCCATTGGACTAGTTTTATTCTTCCCAGTCTTCTGCCTTTACGTTTTGAAGCTAATGCTCCTGTTCAACCACTATTTTTTATAGCCTACTGCAACTCAGAAGTCCCCTCTACTTCCTGATTAAAATGTTGATTTTCACCTCCCTCCTGTATCCTTGTCAGTGACTTTTGCACTCACATAGAAAATTTGTTAAACCTCCCTAAATTTTTATACAGATTTGACTTTGTTGCCAGAGTCCATTAGATTAGGCCATTTTACTGTCTAATCCTCCAGTATTATTTTTTGTGTTTGGCATCTGCCCTACTTTCTATACCCAGCAAATATGCCTCACAGTCCCTCTGGAGCATTCTGCCTCTCAAAATTGTACCCTTTTCTTTGATTGTGACCTTTTTGGTTACGTAAGATTTTCCTCTCAACCTTAGTGTTCCATAAATAGTTGCCTTAATAACACTGTAAATAGTGCATGAGACTCATTCCTTCCTCTAACCTTTTCTAGATCGAGAGTTCCTCTTTTGTCAAAGACCGTGTCTTAGTCATCTGTATGTTTGCCTTAGAAGCCAATATGGTATTTGATAGGTACTCAATAAACTTGTGAAGTTCAACTGAATTAAGAGATGTGGAAAATTACGGAAGGAACTTCTATTTCCAATGATAAATGCATATATTTATCACCTGTCCTCCCCATATACCAGTGAAGTGACAAAATGATACTTGTTAAAGAATTAATATATGGCAGCTCTGGAAAATAAGAAAGAATTCCTCTAGCACATTAAAGACCTGAGGATATTTCTTTTTTTTAGTTTTAATTCAGTGCAGTTAACATACAGTGTTACATCAGTGTCAGGTGTACAAAATAGTGTGATTCAACAATTCCATACGTTATTCAGGGCTCATCAAGGTAAGTGCACTCTTAATCCCCTTCACCTATTTCCCCACCCCCGCCCCCCTCCCCTCTGCTTAAGAATCTGGTTTTTGGTTTATCTTTTTTTTTCCCCTTTGTTTTGTTTCTTAAATTCCACATATGAGTGAAATCATATGGTATTTGTCTTTCTCTGAGGGGCTCGTATCGCATAGCGTTATGCTCTTTAGCCCCATCCGTGTTGTTGTGAAGGGCAAGATTTCATTCTTTTTTATAGCCAAATAATATTTCATTGTATACATATACTTCATCTCTTTTGTCCATTCATTTATTGATGGACACTGAGGCTGCTTCCATAAGTTGACTATTGTAAAAAATGCTGCAATAAACATGGGGTGTGCCAAAAATAGCAAAATACTTAGGAATAAACTTAAACCAAAGAGATGAAAGACTTGTACTCTGAAAACTATAGGACACTGATGAAAAAAAATTGAAGATGACACAAACAAATGAAAAGATAGTCCGGGCCTATGGACTGGAAAAACAAATATTGTTAAAATGTCCATATTCCCTAAAGCAATCTATAGATTTAATGCAGTCCCTATCAAAATACCAACAGCGTTTTTCACCGAACTAGAACGAACTATCCTAAAATTTGTTTGGAACCACAAAATACCTCAAATAGTCAAAGTCATCTTGGAAAAGGGACATTCCTATTAAAAAAAAAACAGTTTTAAAATGATGTTGGAGACGTATCCAAAAAGACCACAAACCAATAGCAGGTATAGAAAAAAGTTGGTACCCATCTATATGTCCTTCCTCTTACTGAGCCTTGGAGAAACTCTAAGCTCAGAACCAGCAAGTACAAATTGTACTGGTGGCCCCTAGAGCAACCAAAAACACAAAGTGCAAAAATATATAAAAAATGTAAAATATTAAGTACCTGGTTGACTCAGTTGATTGAGCATCCAACTCTTGATTTCAGTTCAGGTCATAATCACAACGTCATGGGATCAAGCCTTGTGTCAGGCTCTGGGCCACTCATGCTTGTTCTTTCTCTCTCTCTCTTAAAAAAAAAAATATATATATATATATATATATGGGGTGCCTGGGTGGCTCAGTTGGTTAAGTGTCTGACTTCGGCTCAGGTCATGATCTCACAGTTCATGGGTTCGAGCCCCACGTTGGGCTCTGTGCTGATGGCTCAGAGTCTGGAGCCTGCATCAGATTCTGTGTCTCCCTCTCTCTCTACCCCTCCCCAGCTCTCTCTCTCTCTCTCTCTCTCTCTCTCTCTCTCTCAAAAATAAATAAACATTAAAAAATATATGTAATACATATGTAATTTTAATATATAAAAGAAGTTTGAAAATATTTATTTTTTATTTAAATTAAGAAAACCATAAGGCTTTATTCTGGATTTGAATGGAAAGAACTTTCCATCTTTAATAAATAGTTTTTTTTTCTTGTCTTTTTTTTTTTAAACAATCTGTATGTATTTGGCAGATGCAGTTTCCTAATACCTTTACTAACTTCTTTCCTGCTAATGAAATCCAATGATCAATGGTATTGGTCTTAACTGATAAAAACTCTCCCATTCCCTAATTTCTAACCCTTTCTAGAAGCTAGCATTTGGTCATATAGTTTGGTCCTGACCAACAGAGCACACTCAGAAATTTCCTGGTAAATTCTGATAAAGGGGATAGATGTTAGCACAGCCTGCTTTCCCTTGGTCCTGCTTTGAATGTGGACATGATGTCTGGGCTATAGCAACAATTTTGATACATGAGGAAACAAGTATGAGTATAAAGGAATACAACTGTCAGTGAAGGAGAAATTTCAGAGGACTGGGTTGCTGATGACATTGTTTGCCTCTGCTTGGCTGGTTGTGCCACACCTCCCTTAAGACTACTGGTTAGGTGGGAAAATTTAATCCTCATTTGTTCAATGAGTTTTTTTCTGGTTAACTGCTGAGTGTATTACTAGTTAGTTTCATTGTGTGTTTTTTTGAGATAAAAATATAACATGTTCCAGTTCTTCTGTTTTGTTTTGAGAGCGAGCGTGCACACAGGGGAGGGAGGGGGCAGAAGGAGAGGGAGAGAGGGAATCTCAAGCAGGCCCCACACCCAGCACAGATCCCCCCAAGGAGTTCTAGCTCATGACGCATGGTGACATCATGACCTGAGCCTAAATCCAGAGTCAGACAATTAACCAACTGAACCCCTCAGGTGCCCCCCCAGTTCCTCTGTTTTTAAAGTCTAATTGGACATACATGATGAATGTAAATTGTAAACATGCCTACAGAAATACACAAAAATATATATCATGAAATAATATGGAATAAACTAGACCTAACCTACAGACCTAAGATGCGCTGATAATTTTCATGTCAATCTACTATGAACTTTTTATGATTCAAAATCTTAAAATTAACATTTCTTTAATAACAAGATTTTGTCAGATTCCTGTCAAGCCCATTCAGCTGAAATCATGCTACCGAGCATTCCACTGGGTGACTAAAATATTCCCAAATTTAAAAGAATGTCCGTTTTTTTTCATCTAGTTAGGCCTAAGAGGAGATTCTGTTATATTAAGGTCCTGGACTTTCCAAATTTACAGACTGCCTGAGTAAATCGGCACTGTTGTAATTCAAAACACATAATGTTTTGTGACTCAGGATCTGCTTCTTTGTTTCTGGCAAATGCAGGCAGGATCAAAAGAGCTGTCAATTCTCTTAGATGTGTAATTTTATAAGGGGCTAATTTTTTCACACTGCCTAATGAGATTTTGCTAGCAAATAAGTGCCTAAAACATATGGGGATAATATTCATTAGATCCAAGGGAACTATTATCTTTAAAACTGTCAGAATTGAAATTTTAAAGGGATAAGACTGATTTTTTCCAAATTAATTGCTTTTGTCTACTGTGCAACACACATGTTAGAGCTAAAGAGAGAAATTGTGCTAACATCTCTGACAATTCATTAAACACCATCGTGTTTACACTTTTTTAGAAAACTGAAATCTATCCAGACCACCTGACTTTATGATTGGCAATGCTTTATATTAGAAAAATATAATACACCCCTAAACTCCTATCTTTCTTTGGGTCTATACTAGGCTTAAAAGTATTATTTTTAGAGTTTAATGTATTTTTATATATGTACTATCTCCCCAAATTGATTGTAGACCCCCATAACAGAGATTATATGTTAATTTTAAAGTAAGAACATGTAATTGCTCTGCCATACTCAGAAAAAGAGTTCGATGTGTATGTCTGTGGTTGATGTTGATAATTATGATCATTTAATGATAATTAGAGTAAGAATAATTTGCCTGCGTTCAAAGAGTATTTATGAATTGCACACACCTACCTTTTGGTTGGTAATTTACTTCAATCAATATATTCTGTCATCTCAGAATGGGAAAGTCAGGTAGAAATTGGCTTGTGCCTAAGTAAGTAAATTAACACTCGCATACCCTCACACAAGCAGGCCTAAATGAGAAGTAGACTGATTGGAAAGAGCATCGGTGTTGGTGTCTTAGCGATTATCACAAGAGAGTCTGATTGGCAGAAAGACATCATCAAGAAGGAACCACTTCCCTAAATGCAAGTAAAGTCTACAATAACTCTTTTCCCAAAGACCAGGATGTGGACAGCACGCATTCAGATAAGCAAGCCTTTTTGGCTCTGAATCACAAGGCATAATTCACAGCCTTCAACACGCTGACAATGAAGATCTTGTCAGATCCTTTGAGACACCCAACTGGTCCCTTTCTCAAGTTATTTTTATAATCCTGTGTCCCCATCCAACTGTTCCTAAAGGCATACAGGTTTCTCTGCTATCCAAAAGTGGAGCTTTACTATGGAAACTTTGGTAAGCCAAAATAGGGTGAAGTGAAGAAGCAATTACCATTAATTTATGTGGAAACATTTTTGAGCATTTTTAAGCATTCCTAGACCCAGAAAATAACCTCTGTTAGGCCTTTTCTAATACCTTAGGTCACATTTTGCTAGAGGGTGCACACACACACACACACACACACACACAAATGGATATAAAGCACAGATGCTCACAGACACAGTTCAAAACTATGAGGCTTGAATGAAATGCTGAGTGTAGCTCCTAGGAAGGGGCTTGTTGGGACCACTCTCGTTGCTTGGGGTGAACTGCCTTGCAAAACAAAGCCTGAATGCCTATTTTCACCTTTCACCTTTTCGAAAAAAACAGAAATCCTCTAGGCATTTCTTTCTGTTAGCAAAAACAGATACTAATGTAGGCCTCTCACGAAAGCAAAGTGGAATAATGTGAACTTTCGAAAAGCGAGGGATACCTACATAGCAATTCTGGTATGTGCGTCGGGCTTACCTGTAGCCAAAGGGGAACCATAAACAATACTGGACACTTAATTTGAAACGTAAAGATACCTCACCCTTGGAATCTTCGTTCCCATCATTCCTATCATCTATGTAAATAAGACTTTCCAGTTGTCACTGGGTTTAATGTGAGATAAATCCCAAGAGTCCCTGGGATGTAACTCAGCAGGTCTAAAATTTAGTCTCATCTGTCAGGGTTGGATGTATGTTTGCATCTCCTGGTTCCTCTATTTACTAGGTGCTCTTAGACAGATGATGTCACCTTTGAGTCAGGATCCTCATTGGTTAAAGAGAGTTAAAACGGCAATATAATTAAATGAGATAGTGTACACAGCCTTAGGACAGTAGCTTGCATTCTTTTGCCTCTCAAGGCATGGAGGGCGAGAACTTAGTTGTTTTCCCACATTTACTGAAAATGATGAAAAATGGGATCATACTTCCTGTCAGAGTTATAGATCAGATTTGGTCTTAAAATCAACACAATGTCAAAATTTGTGGCACCTGGGTGGCTCAGTTGGTTGAGTGTCTGACTCTTGATTTTGGCTCAAGTCACAATCCCAGGATCATGAAATAGAGCCCTGAATGCAGCTCCTCGCTGCGCATGGAGTCTGCTTGGGATTCTTTCTTTCCCTTTGTCTCTATACCTCCCCTGCTCACGCCCCTGCTCTCTCTCTCTCTCTCTAAGAAAAAAAAAAGTTGTAGAGTTAAAATCCAAATAAATTTCAGCAAAAGCACAACAATATTGTCACAATTCTTTTCTTCTCTATCACACTGGTCATGAGTCTACCCTTTGGTTAATGTTTTGTCTTGCCTATAACCTCTAGAATCAAAAATGCAAAGGAACTTTCGTGATTATCCATCCATTTATTTATAAGGATAGATTGTTATTTCCTTTATCTATACGGAACTGAGTACGCAAAATCTTATAGTATGTAGTAGGCAAGACTTCTTAAAAATCTCGAAAATGAGATCTTTCAAGACTTAAAATGCATTCTCTCACTAGGACTGTTTCTGCTTTAATTATAAATGTGGCTGTTAAATATAAATATTGTAATCAAGTATTTATAGTTACCTATTATATTCTATTCAGAATATGAAAGTTTGACTTTTCTTATTTGAGCATGGGCACATACCTCTGAGTATGTGATTGTGCCTTGCACCTGTAAGTAACAAATGGGGAAATTCACTTAACCTATACCATGTAAAATCAATGATCACTTCCTAACAAACTCAGAACTGAGTAATCAACCTCAATATTGGGTAAGCTACAATTTATTTGCTTTCTTTAATGGAAGGTGAGAAATTCATTCTTATTTCAATGTTTTTTTGACAGATAAACATGAATTTGGTTTACAGATTCACATTGTATCTATTAACATCACTCAAATATATAGAGAGGGAAATAAAGCCAACACTGATGGCATTGTTGGCCAAACTGATGTCAAGAAAATCAAATAAGAATATTTGAAAAATTGAGGACCTAATAGAGAATAGTGAATTTTAAAAATCTCCTGGAAACATTAAGCAGTAAAAGAGCACAGTAGCTAGAAGCAAGGGCACAGAGGGGGAAATATCACTTTAATCCCTTGCTAATTCTCACAGATCTGAGTTCTCTGTGGAAACTGAGATATGAGGCTCACTAGCCTTAGGCGTCTAAAAAGCATCAAAAGTGAAAAAGATCACACCAAGTTTCAGCAAGGCTTGATCTTTATGCTAAAAAAAAAAAGTGGGGAGGGGGGTAAAGCCTAATCTTTTGCTAGCTCAGTACAAGATGAGAGATTTCCAGACAAGTCTCCAATGTTAAGAAAATGCTTTCAAAAACAAAAATAGCATCTTTGAAAACATGAAACTAAACGTAACGAAATAAAATTATTCAGGATATCAAGGAACACATGAAACTACGCTACTAAAATAGTTATATCTTCAATGTGAACATATAACAGCAACTGGAAAAAAACAAATTTAACAACTATATTGGAAGATTTCGGTGATGAAAAAATACCCTGCTGAATAAAATATAAATATGTATAATATTTTATCAGTTAGAGTTTTATTTAAAAGGGCTTTTATGAAGTTGAATTGTTCAAACCAAGATATTTAATAAAGATTTAAATCAAGGAATGAAATAAATTTTGATCACTGAAAAATATATGATAATTAAGTAAAATCAAAGTTACCCTTAATAGTAGCTAACGTATAGTTCTTAACCATAATTGACTGTTTATTACATTTATTTCATTCACAACATTAAAATTCTGAGTTGGGATGGATACAGAAGGTTAAGATACCAAATGACAAAATCTCTATGAAAGCTAATTCATCAGTGACTGTCTTTGATCTGAAGGATAGCAATGTCATTTAGAAGATAAAGATGCATCATAGAGAGAGGTCCACCATGAGTTTTTGTTTTCATTTTTGTTTTAAATTTTTACTCCTATCATGTTAAAGAATGAATAGTCTTTGGAGAACTGATACTCACAACAGCCTATAGCTTTAAAATTGAGTGCCACCTTAGATTTTTGTGGCAGTAATTCTCAAATTGAATGCATCTAGGAATCACTTGTCTTCTTGATAAAAGTTAAATGTTCAGGTCATACCCTGGAGACATCGATTCAGTGGGTGAGCTGAAGGCCTGGAAACTGTAATTTAAATAAGTTCTCTAGGAGGTTGGGATACATTTGCATATTGGCTCTCAATTTAAGAAACAGTATTCTAGAGACTTAAGTAAAAACCCAATCACCTTATTTTCACTCCCTCGTGATAGAGAATCCTCAGACCCTTTTGAAATATGGAGAAAAGACTACTATTGCACTGGTAACTTCAGGAAAGTCATGGCAGGGAGGCCAGATGTCCGCCAAAATCTATTCTCCTCTGTATTCATACAAACTATAGCTGTGACATGATTGTCCAGTCAGCCACATTTTCAGACAGATGAATCACGTGATAAGCTCTCACCTATAGAACATGAATGGAAGTGATATGTCCTCCTTCTGCTAAGTGAATTTAAAAACAGTGTCATACTTCTATACTCCTGCCCTTCTTCTTGAGAATAGAATGGTGATGATCAGAGAGAACTTAAAAGTCACGTTTTAAAGTTGAAAGAGCGACCATCAGCCTATCCGCAAAATGACTGCCCACTGTTGTAGATCACCATCCCTGGACTGTTGAGCAAGACAGAAATCAAGTCTTCTGTTTTAAAACCTCTAAATGTTTTTTAATTACTTATTAGCTATACTATTATACAAAATATAAAGGAAAATGCTAGTATTATAATACTTTCATGGTAATTAATCTTATTGAACTCGTAATATAGGCCAAGCACTAAGTTATTGCTTTAAACATCATTTTCATTTCATTATCTAAACAAGCTCATGTTATGACATGTATTTTCCTCATTTTACCATAAGGCTACTGAAGGCAGAAAGAGGACACATAACTGGCTTCTGCTTACTCAGATAGGATTCTAATCCAGATGTGTCCATTGAGATTTGTGCTCTAACCACTATAAATTCAGGAAAAAAAAATATTTGCATCCATTTCCATGGAAAATTTATGATTTGTTGTGTCTATAGACACATATTTAAACTGATCATCTGAGGGGTGTCTGGGTAGCTCAGTCCATTAGGCATCTGACTCTTGATTTCAGTTTGGGTCATGCTGTCACATTTCATGAGATCGGCCCCTACATTGTGCTCTGTGCTGACAGCACAGAGCCTGCTTGGGATTCTCTCTCTCCATCTCTGTCTGCCCCTCTCCACTTGCTTCTGCTCTCTCTCTCTCTCAAAATAAATAAACATTTAAAGGGAAAAAATAAACTGCTAATCTGAAAAAGACTATCTCTTTCACAGATAGAGAAGAGACTTTAATATTTCATTGACAGAGAAGAGACTTTAACAGCAAACATCCTGAAGGAGGGATCTGAAATAAGTTCTCCCCAAAAGGATAGGTGGTTCTTACTTCCACAGCACACATTCTAAAAATGGAATGATACAGAGAAGATGCGCATGGCCCAAGAGGATTGATCAACAGTGCATTGAATTGAGGACAGGGTAGGCGTGAGGCTTCCTAGAACCATACCAAATGGATCGTCCGGGGTTTGCAACAAACTACAGCTAAGAAAATTAGTGTTTCCTGTTCAGCGAGAGGGTATAAGCTGGGATCTGATCTCTGGGGAAAATAGCAGACTTAAAAAAATATTTATTTCCTCTGTTTTCTTAATTATGTTCTTTTCATGATTGCATTTGTACTTGGCTGTATTTTGTTTTTAGGAATAAATGTTGAAATAATGACAAGGAAATAATTATCCACTCTTGGTCAGGCAAGGCTATAAAACATGAGAAATCCAGTGGCCAAGCCCATTGTTCCAGGCGGAGTCCTACAGTGAAAACCCTGAAAAGCCTGTTGGAGTTAGAAACCCTTATGCTATAAACCACAAGAATTCAGGGTAGCAAAATCTGCTATTTCTTCCTCATAGGATCAACTCTCTTAAAGTCCTTTATGAACTTGAAATTCTGGGGTCCTGGGTATACACTGAACAATTTCCTTCACTCTTTGTTTCAGGCAATATAGACAACAAACCAGACCCCCCCTGTATTTTGACAGGACAATAAGTGAATGTCCCTTCAAACAGAATCCTTAGAAATAATTATTCATCATGATTTTACAAAGACAGTTGAATAGTCTGGAATAAAGTGGAGGGGGAAATGCTGAGACCATGCTTCATGGCATATCATCTAATGTAGAAAAAAGGTTCTGTATTTCAGAGGAATCTTTCCTCAGAAGGCATTTTCTGGGGCATTTGGGACATAGGTGAGGATTCTTTTGACTATCACAGTCTGAAGGGAATTGCTGAAATTGATTGAAGGAGCCATGAATAGTAATTTGCAATGTATGGGATAGATTGTCACCCAATGAGCACGTACTCCTTGTCCTACTGAGTTTTAAATGTCTTTACGGGTAAAAAAAAAAATGTATTTGTGACTTTCTGAAGTTGTTTTTGCAAGATTTTAGAAGGCACTGAATTCTTTAATCATATAACTGGTGAGTTAGGGAAAACTTTAACACTCTCCTTCTATTTAGAACACTACCAAGAGTTGTTTAACATTCCAAAAAATTACATACCAATGGTGGTGTTCAATTCACCATTTAAACATATCTATAATTTGTGACCATTGTATTCATGGTGACATAACCTTTACGTACACGAGGCAATTATATACACGAGTGTGTATGAGTGTGGGTGTTTAGTTAGGCCTCATTTCATGACGTCAAATGAAGGAAAAATGTTGACAATATTCAGTTGAGTATTTAAAGTTGGGTTTTGTAGCTTTGCCCACAAGTCCACGGTTACCAATTACTTACTCTGCTGATACTTTTTCTCTGCTGACACTTTTTTCTTTTTCCAATTAAACTATGGGATGGCTAAGATTAAGTGTACATTTTACAAAGAAACACACCATTGTATTTGACAAAATTATACTTCCAGTATTTAAAGTAATGTCTGAGAACTGTAATATTGTCCCGCTATGCTTATAAATATTCTAATCAAAATGATAAAACACTCATTTCTTAAAGAATAGCAAAATGATAGCAAAGCATCAAAAGCTAAAAAACATTAGAGAAAAATAAGTTTATCAGTGGCAGCAGGTCATTAGTTCAAGAAAGGAGAAAAATCTAAATCAAATTACTTTCTTCTATTGAATTAAGCAGTGAACCTGATTGAAGAAAAATCAATGAGATGGTGAAAGTTAAAAAAAGATCCATTTATGTAATGAACAGTGGATAAGCATCTTTTCTTTAGAAGTGAATGAAAGCAGCCTGCATAAAAATAAAGTCCTGCTGCTTAGAGATGTATGGTTTATCACTAATTAAAAAGTCATAGAGGAAATGTGATTTTCAGAATTACTAACGTGGCGGCCAGGGAAACGTGCTGCTCAGATCTGCTGCAGGGGGCACCGGTCACCGACAGCCTCAGCAGAATCCATTAGCCTCTGGATTTACCGTTGTGTCCACACTGAGGCTGTGTTTCTGGCTGCAGTCCCATCGCCAAGTACTGCGTGGGTAGCGGTCCAAATCCATTCCAACAGGGCACTGGGCTTTTTCGATGCGTGACCTTATCTTGAGGATCTCGCACCTGCTCTTTCAAATTTCTCTTAAAGCTGTTCTCCAGTCCAAGTTTCTTCTTCCCCCTTCACAGGTGTCAGACCTCTCTGCTCCACTCTGAAGATATTCCCTGCCTCCTTCTGTTTCTGCCCATTTGTTCGTCACAGGCATTTCCCCCAGTAAATGTTTGAATGTCTAATCTTACTTTGGTGTTCACTTCTTGGGGAACTGGAATTGTCACACCAACAAGAAGAAGCATAAAGAAAATGACAAATTTCATAACCTTTATGTACTAAGGTTTGCGTGAAAAATTTCCTGCCTCCAATATCATTGCCCATGAAGCAGACGGAGCTGCAGGTATGGTTAGTCGGTAAGGTGGGTTCAACATCTCATTTTAAAAATGGAGTGAAGTTCATTAGCATTTGCTTCACTATTCGTCAATCACACCTAGTCACCAAGAATTTTAAAGAGTTTACAAACTGAAGAACATTGCTATCAGCGATATTCATATAATTAATGTAATCCATTGAATGATAAATTTCATAAACTGTGAAAAGATAATAAAGAAAAGAACAATTGATCCTAAAATTATCCTAAAAGGATTTTGCTCGCTAATTGATTCTGTTGTAGAATTGTTTTAGTTAATCAAATAAAAATTGAATACCAATGTTAAAATATTATGAGATGATGTGACATATTTTAATATGTATGTGAAAAGATAAATGAGGTCCTTCTTATGAAGTAAAATAAAAAGAGTATTAGTAAATTTAGAAACAATCATATACGATTTTAAAACTCCTTGCTTGCCAAGAACTTTCAGTTTCTATCTTTGCAGCAGTTAAATAAGGATAAGATCAAGCATACAAAAATGGAACTATACTGCTCTCATTTGTGTTCTATTTAAAAAGTTATGTTTAAATTTAAAAATCTGTATGAACATGCAATACTAGATTGGATGATTAATCTGTTTGAAATGGAGGTGAAACATGTTAGCCAATAATTCAGGAAGAATTAATTAAAAATGATTTTGAAAGCCAAAGCAAGATCTAATATATCTAATTATGATAAGTTTTAAACACAATTAAAACTTACATAACTCACTCCTTGAAAAGAACTAAATTTATTATTAGAGCATTTCCAACTACATATTTCAATTAAAGTGGGCATCTGCATGCATTATAGAGATACCAGAATGCAACCAAACCGATCACAAATGTATAAGAAAGAAACTTAGGAGTGTTTTGTTTATTTAACAGTAGAAGAACAAATTCTGTTTATTTAGCAGAGGTGCATGAAATGCATTGATCTAAAGGTGATTTCAACCATGTGTTATAGTCACTTACTATTATTTGAGAAAATTATACATTAACATTATTTGTTTGTTAGAGGCATTTTGGTTCTTTTCAGTCCTATACTGACGTAGTCCCAGAGGGTCTAATCTATGTCTCTAAAGTTTTTGCAGTATTCTTTTTTTTGTTTTGGTTTTGGTTGTTTTAATTTCCTACTTTTCTTCTCGTTCTCTAAGATCTTTTTAAATAATGGAAACTGAATGTTTGTCTCAACAGAGGATGGGCTTTGGGGACAAAGCCCTCCTTTGAGTAAGAGATCCCCCTATAGCTTAGCTGGTCACGTGGTCACATTCTCACTCAGATGGGTCGTGTGGCTAAGCCTGAGTCAATGGTGTGAAGAGGAGAGAGTGCCTGCAATTCTGAATTATCTCCTTAATAATGGAGCCCCGTATCCTGGATGTTCCTTCCCCACTTGCTGGTGGCTGGGAAATAATGATGCTGCTGCCACCTTGAAAGCCACTTTTCGCATTGGTCAAGCCATTCACTCTGTCCTGGATGTATCCTTCAAGATGTCCTTCGAGACTGTACCACAAGTAAACTATATTGTACATAAGCCACCAAATTGGAACCTTTCTGTTAGCCAATTTCTTAATAATACATATTTTAAGATATGGTTTCTTTTCTGTGACACTTGCTACCCCCCCATTCTATGTCATTCCACAGAATTATTTTGACGTTAACTTATGTCTAAAGGCAGCTTATTTGAGTGAATGCTTTTTCCTCATCGTGTCCACCTTCACAGACGGTCATTTGTCTTGGCATATATCGTTCCTATGCCCACTACTGTCATTTCCTTATTTCTCTCATCAAATACAAAAACAAAAGAAAACCAAAACCCGGCCAATTCTTACTCATCCTAATAGCAATTTTTATTCAGGATTTTTCTTTACTGTTTATATAGATAGCTTTTGATTTTTTTACTTTCTTTAAACCAGTATTTATTCATTATAAGGGAGTTCCAGCATCAAGATGTTTCATTACGTCTTCTTGTTTAATAAGGTGCAAGTAACTGACATTGAAATGCAGTATTTTGTTATCGATTACTCTTTTATTTGCCTTTATGTTGCAGTGAGGAAATATATGTAACTTGGAGGGAATTTTGTGTCTAGTTAGGTTATGCTATCTACCAACTTTATCTCAGGATAGTCAATGGGTATGTCTTATAAAACTAGTATCTTATAACAATATGTGCTATGAAAAGCAACTTGGTATCATTGCTCTGGCATGTGTCTCTTGGCCCAGATGACTTATGGAAGACTACCTTACAAATATATGTATTACTTCTTCTGAAAGGATATCTGGCAAATACAATCCACCTAGGCCAGCAGATTGGTGCCTGATGGGTTGAGACTCATCACCGGTCTTCATCTAGGTCTTTAATTATTCACCTCTGACGTATCTACAACAATAAGAAATGTTTCCAGGAATGTGCATTGCGGGAGAAGCTAGATTTCACTTAAGATGAAGTGATGGAAGCTTATAAATTGACAGTGTGGATGATGTTCAAGAATCTGTTCTAGAAGAACAGAGATACCACAAGAGCACGGGAACTTAGCTCCTGGGGTAGAATAGATACATTTAGAATGGGATTTGGAGTCTCATATATAGTTCTAAAGATCATAAACTGGAAAACAAAGGAATGGGAAAAAATTCAGCTCAAGAATGGGACCACAGGAGAGATTCCCATGTATCCATTAACATAGTTATGCTGTATCTCTTTCACAGGTTGGAGCAAGTATTAGAGAGAGAATGTGAAGAAAAATGATTCATGATTCTCATTAGTCTTGTAGTATAGTGGTTAGAAATATGAACTGGATTGACATTGAGATGGTGAATATCTACTACTTACTGAAAGATTATCGTATAATGTGCAATAGACGAGCCAGTTTCTATATTTTCTTTGTCAATATTCATTGACTTATACACTTTAAATTATACATTTTATTGTGTAAATTATACTTCAATATCCCTGATTACAAAAGCAAAGAAACGCCCTGCATGTATACTCATTTAGATGAAACTCTATTACCAGAATCAACTAGAGTATATTTAGTTTTCAATTTGATTAATTTTTATGCTGGGAAAAACACATGAGTGCACTTATTTGGGGAAGGAATTACAATATCTACAAGCCTTGATCTGATTGCAAATGATGGTGAAAACAAGAAATTATGCTGCATAATTTGGAAGAAGGACAAATACTAAAAGGGTATGATATAAGTGAGTATGTATACTTTTCAATTTGTCTGAAGCTGTCCCTGAACAGACCATTCTGAATCAAGAACACTAATTTTGATTCTATTCCCTCTAGACTTTATTTGCATACGTTTATCTTACACTGCATTTAAGAAAATCAGACTAATTGCTATAAACAAACATACATGAGAAGCAATATTTGGACAGTGATGATCATCTTAAAATGCGACTGCATAAGGTGATTGGAATTTCATTAAAATTAAAAGTTAAAGTACCTGAGGAAGAAAACTTATATATGAATAAACTTGATTCTTTAATATTACATTAACTGAGCATGTTATTATTATGGTAGGAAAGGAATATAATTCTGCCACATGCCCATTCAGACCATTTAATATTCTTTCAATGGAATAAAAGAGAGACAAAATGTTTGGTGCATAGATGGTATGAAAAGTGTTTACTTTGGTACATTGTCTTGGCATTAAAGAATTATCATTAAAAAATCATTATCACAATCTGAAAGATAGTATTACAAAAGTAATTTCTCTAGACATATAAGATGAAATGTAAACAAAGTGATATCTAACAAATTTCAGGAATATACATTAAAATAGAATGAGGAGGTCATTAAATAACCATTTAGTGAATTTATTTTATGCTTCAAGCACTTACCCTACTGGATATTTCACCTGTTCTACTTTTCACTGGGGAAAAAAAGTAGACGAAGGTACTTAAATATTTCTGGCAAATTACTTTAGTCATTATATATACAAATACACATTAGTTTTAAGAGTCTTCAAGGTAAATAAAAGCAGACAATTTTCAGTACAAGGAAAACAGTATCTTAAAGATTTTAACTCTAAACGATGGTGAAGGGGAACAGGATTTGCCACCTCAAAATATGCCTGTTTGGCATAAAGGATTATCTGACTAAATCTTCAGAAACTTGTCAGTGGAGAAAGCATGGATTTCAACCTGCATAACAACCATACTTTTATTTATTGTTCTTTGTCTGATAGCCTCTTACAACCAGCTCTCCCCACCCCCAACTTCTTCTTTTGTCTCTGTCTGGAGATGGTATTTAAGGTGATGGTTTGGGCCATTTCAGGAAGTTACCTGGGTATCTCCTATGTATACAGGAAGTATAACTGTTTTTAAACTTCTGTTTGTTTTTCTCCGGTTAATCTGTCTTTTATACAGGGGATGTCAACCAAGAAGCTAGAAGGGTAAAGGGAAAATTATTTTTTCGCCCCATACAATAGTATTTTGTTATATAGAGAATTGTTATAACAGTACTAGAAACTATTTTTGATTTAATGGTATTCTGTTCTTAGCACTCCTTCCTTGTCCAGAATTTTAAATTATATTCACAAATTAATTCTAATCATATAATTTTATCACAGCTTTAATTATATTAATTAGACACTCTATCAAATGCTTACTAGCTTATTGTAAGCGGATACACTGATGACTAAGACAAAAAATAAGCCAGTCCTCATGTAGCTACTATTTATGGAGTATTTTATTTGTGGGTTTTTTTTCTGTTTATTCATTTAATATCAATCTTCTTTTCTACATTATAAATTCATGAAAATATACATCACAACCATTTTGTTAACTATTTACATTTGGCATATAACACAGTACTTGTCATATAGTAATTATTCATTAAGTGTTACTAAATAAATGGAGGAACAAATGAAATAATGTATACTTCAAAAGCTTAATAGTATTGCTAAAAGAAATAGTAATGACCTGAAAGCTCAGAAACGAACCACTCTATTATGTTTTTTTATTCAGTTTTCCTTCAACTGCTTAGAGATAAAACAAAAAAGCATAATACATGGCATCTACACTAAGTAACCATAGAAGTTAGTAGGAGACAGACTTATAAGCAAATGTTTGCTCCAAAACATCATAAATCTCTGAAGAAAAGAATTCAAGGTGATGGCTGGCTTAATCCTTAATAAATGAACACCAGGCAAAACAAGATTTCTGTCCTCCTTATCTTTCTTTCTCTCTTTCTTCTTCCTTTGCTTCCTTCCTTTCTTGCTTTTTCTCTTTCTTCCTTTCTTCCTTCCTTTCTTTTTTTCGTTCTTCCTTTCTTTTTCTTTTCTTTCTTTCCTTCTTCCTTTCTTTCCTTCTTTCTTTTTTTCTTTCTTCCTTTCTTTTTCCCTTTCTTTTTGTTTTCTTTCTTTCTTTCTTTCTTTTTTTTCTTTCTTTCCTTCTTCTTTCTTTCAATGAAAAATCCGAGAATGATCTACAAGCAATTCCTAAAATACTTCTTTCCCCTATGTTGTAATTTGGGATCATTCTAGTTTTATTTCCCACTATGATTGGTATATAGTACTAAGTATTCAATAAGTTGGTGAATATCACTATGAGAAATGCTCCAAATTATAAACAGCACATTGTTCAGCAGATCGATTAGTATTCATTTTAGTCATATGCTCTTTGGACCGCTCTGTGTAGGATGTCTGTGGTGATATATTTAGCTGCTATTTATTGGGTGTGTGGGACAGCAGCAAACACCATAAATATTAAAAGTCACCTATTCTAAAACTCCAAGTACATATTCCTGCCCGAGTGACAGCAGTAGTAGAATGGTGGTGAAAATAGGAGGGAGGAAATGATATTGGAAACTGTGGCAGTCTCAAAATGCTAATATTATTTGGTCACATAGGTTATAATAAATATTATAATGTATAATCATTATTTAACACTTACACAAAAGAGGAATTGTAGTAATATATTATAAAGTCAAGAATCGGAAACATGTTACTGTTTGTTTTCCCAATGATGACTGTTCTATAAGAGAGAAGTAATAAGAACTACATCACTACAAACATGAATGATTTTATTTGATCTAGTATTTACATGTTCAATGACCTTGGGGAGTTATACAATCCCTTTGAGCCTCAGTTTCTGCCTACTCTCCATCTTTCATAGCATTCTTTAGGTTATACAAATTTCAATTATACAAAGTATTAGCAGCAAGCTAACACATGGAATTATTCCAAAGTGTAGTAAGTTATGAAACCCAAAGAAATTTAAAATATTCCATGTTATAAAGTAACTTCATGGGGCTCCTGGGTGGCTCAGTGGGTTAAGCGTCCGACTTCGGCTCAGGTCATGATCTCACGGTCCGTGAGTTCGAGCCCCGCGTTGGGCTCTGTGCTGACAGCTCAGAGCCTGGAACCTGTTTCAGATTCTGTGTCTCCCTCTCTCTGACCCTCCCCTTTTCATGCTCTGTCTCTCCCTGTCTCAAAAATAAATGAAAAAGGTTAAAAAAAATTAAAGTAACTTCACTAGTTACAAAACAAGAAGAACAACAGAACAAAATACCCATATGTCCAAATAAAGATTATTTTATCGGAACATTTTTAGAAGGAACTAAAATAATATAGGTGACAATATTGCACTTCATTTGAGCCCAGAGAACAGTGATGATTAAAAGATCCTCTACCCTTTTGTGTTCCAGAAAAGCCTTCCCACAAAGACCCTTTGTTCCATATCATAGGTAACACTCTGTCCACCCTTTCTCATGATTCCCATGAAACTCACAGATAATTCCCTTATTTACCTGTGACAACGTCAAATATAAACCTTTCCCCTTTTGCCTGAACCTCCTGCAATGCCAGATACAGATCTTCCACTTCCAGTTTTGTGTTTCAAGAAGGATTAGCTGACATTAGAACTGTTTGTTCCCTTGCAGCTAGCTAGACACAGGCATAAACCTTTCCCGTTCAGCTACCCGACTGAGACATCTCCTGACTGCAAAAGCGATCCCACTTTTAGCTTGTCTTCTCCTCCTCTACAAAAATCTAAGGTAAAACCACACTGCTCAGATATTGACTTTCATATCTCCCTATTGCACTAGCCTAAATGAAATCAATTTTGTTATTTGGCTTTAGCCAAAAAGATAGCCATTTATGTATTACCCAAATATTTACTGAGTACCATTCTTTGTTGATCACTGTTCCAAATTCTGAGAATTTACTAGACAGCTAAACAAACAAACAAACAAACAAACAAAAATGTCATGGTCTCATGGAGCTTATATTCCAGTGTGAGGTAAAAGAAGATAATAAAATAGTAGCAAATAAATGTTTCTGTGCCACGCAGTGATGAGTGTTACGAAGGAACAATATAGCAGGGTAAGGGATGGTGGTAGATGGAGGGCCTCTCTGTGAACGTGCTAATGTATCAGGAGGTCAGTGACAGGATAACCTGAATGACTGGAGAGACTAACATCATGCGGCTGGCCGGTGAATTTTCATTTTAGAAAGAAGGAAAGGTACAATGCAAAGCTGGGAGTGTGATTGGTCCAGAAACAGAGGAGAGCCGTGCGAGTAGAATGACAGGAAGAGGTGCAGAGGATTGGAAATAAGATATAAAATACGGGAGCCTCCATCAACTGGGACCTTGAGGTACAGGGGAAGGCATTCATGGGTTTGAACACAAAATAATAAAACTTCACTTACGTGGCAAAGATTTTTGTTCCTATTTTCTAGAGAAGACTATTGTAGCAACAGAGAGACTAGTTCACATTCATTTGCTAAGATCAGGCTGGAGAGAAATCAGGAAGAGAAGCAAATGATTGGGACGTCCTTAGATTTTGGAGGTGAAGATGGGAAGATGTGGACAGATTCCAGATATATTTTCACAGCAGAGCCCACAGGGCAAGCCGTTGAATTGGATGTGTGATGTCATAAAAAGGGAAAAAGGATGGATCTATGACAACTCCAAGTTATTTTTTTCTTCAGTTTTTTTTTTTTAATTAGTACTTACAGAGATGGGAAATAATGGAGAGGAAAATATTACAGTAGGTTGGGAGTAGAAGTCAAGGGTTGTTTGGGGGATATGTTCAGTTTAGAGACGCACATTTGACATCTAATTAGATATTTCAGATGTAAGGTTTGGTATATTAATCTGGGGGTGGAGAGTGGAGATATACATCTGGCATTACTCAATGAAGCAATATTACTTAATGTCATGAGACTCAACAAGATTTCCCAGAGGAGACTCAAGAGACAGGAAGGAAACAGGTTCAGAGGCAGAACAGAGCAGTGGCCTCAAACTGTTGCCCTGTTTCATAAAATGATTTCAAAACAACTAGGTATCCCCTTGCATATTTTAAAATTGACACCACAATTTTTCATTATGATCCCAAATTGTTATAAAGAATATAATTTTAGTGTATTATAAATATTGATATTTTAAAAGTTTAAAATAACACTGTTCTGTCACATTTTAAATATACTTAGTAATTTTAAGACCACATAATTTGATGGTTACTTTGTTGATCTAAAAATACCTGACTGAGGCTTCTTTAACAGATTGAATTTTTTATTTTTTGAACTCATTATTTCTATTCTACTTCTTTTGCAAAATATATCAAATATTATATAGTATTATGCTAAAAAAATTGTATAGGTCATCCACTATAACATTTCTCTGACAAAAAAAGGTCTTTGTGTATTTTTAAATGTAAGTTTGTAATGTCTTAAAGCCATTGGGAGATAAGACTTGAAAAATTTCCATAAAGTTCTAGATGTTAAAATTATTTTCTGATTAAATTATTGTTATAATTATTAGTAGTATATTACACATAAAAACAGAAATATAAATTTTTTATTATAAAGCTATTAATGAGATAGAGTTTAGCATCAATTTTATTAATATTTGTCATTGTGTGTGTGTGTGTGTGCGTAAAAACACCCAAAAGACTTGCTCACATAAATACATGGGAATCAGTGGGGCCACTTGGTTTTAAAACTCCTAAGTTTTATGCCAAAAACATAGAATTTTTGAATCACTATATCGTACACCTGAAACTAATATAATAACCCTATATGTTAACTATACTGGAATTAAGATTAAAAAGTAATTAAAAATAAATAGTGATCTATAATCAAAGATTGTTTTTAATGGTTAGATGCCAGATGCCCAAATATCAGCAACATAACCTATTGATAAGGCAAAGCTGACTTTCTTGCTTAGCCTGGTAAGAGAGAATACCACCTAGTCAGAACGTCAGTAGTGTCTCACAGTCATGGCAAAAAATAGGGCCAGATTTTATTGAAAATTTGAACTTTGATTTAAGGCAAGAGTTTTAGTTCAGGCAGGAGGATGGTAGAGGGACTTGGTTAGCATTGGGTAAGGGTCACGCCTATAGTAGGTTTATAGTTACTGGTACCAGAATATAAAGGTTAAACTTTCTTTTGATGTTTTCTGTTGAAGAGTTGGTAAGTCCTTCTAGAAGTTCCTGTATTGAACAATTAAGTTATTTGCCTCTGTTAATAGTTTCTCTTGAAATAATAAACCTATAAGTTCACATAACTTTAACTCCTTGAACATTGGCATAGAAAGCCATGTTAATGTAAGCCATAAGATTGGTACATTGGTGATAAGGCTGGAGATAAAGTAGGTAATTTTGATCCCCAATGTCCAAGCCATATGTGGTTGGTGTGTGGTTCCTGGTACTCATAAGATTTAAGCAAACAACTCAGTAGGTTCTCCTTCAATCTTATTAAAAATAAAGATTGGAGAGACCTGGTGAACCCCGATTTGCACAAGTATTAGTCACTCAATCATTATACTTTTTCATTTTCTTAGCACCAACATTTGCATCCATTTGGACCCTTGATGTTTTTAGGGCAGTACACCAAGGCAAATTTCAGGACAGGTAAAGGTGCATTTTTCTTTTGCAAAGTGAGAGAAAGGTGAGTGTGGAAGGGGACAAAAGAGGCCCAGCATGAAATGGCCTCGACAAAGATAGAATGGATGAAATGATTCCCTTAAAACTATTTGCCACTGTAGCCCTTTTAGAAAAGTCTTTTTTTTTATTTTAATTTAAATTTAATTTTTAATATTTACTTATTTATTTTGAGAGAGGGAGAGAACAGCAGAGGGGCAGAGAGAGAGGGAGACAGAGAATCCCAAGCAGGCTCCACACTGTCAGTGCAGAGCCCGCTGCAGGGATCCATCTCACAAACCATGAGGTAATGACCTGAACCGAAATCGAGAGCCAGTTGGTTAACTGACTGAGCCACTCAGGCACCCCAAAAAGCCTTTGTATACCTCAATTTGTATGTACTCATAAATTTTAAAATCACTGCTAGAGAGGAGAAGGCCTCAGAGAAGGAGAATCCACTAAGAATATTCTCCAGAAAGTGATTTGAAGAGAGAGTTTTAAGAAGGGGGAGATGGTCAACTGTATCAAATGAGACTGCTTGTTTGAGTAAAATGAGGATTAAGTGTTGACTATAGGACACAACACATAGGCTATGCATGAACTTGATGGTGGAGTTTTGATATTATAGTTTAAGAAAGAATAAAATAAAAGTTACTAGGGCTAGTGAAACTGTAAAATTTCAAAGGGAGCAGAGATATAAGACAATAAATTGCGGGAAACCAGAAGCAAACTTTGTTTTCATTATTCTTTAATTACAGCATCTATATCTATATATATATATATACACACATATTTGTGATTTTAATTATAATGCATAACTATAACATATATACATTCAGAGCATACAAACACACATGTACGTACACATACATGTACATGCATATAGTCAATACTCATTGTTCACAGATTCTGTATTTGCAAATTCACCTACTTGCTAAAATTTATTTATAAGCTCCATATCAACATCCATGCCTTCCCAGCCATTTGCAGACTTGCAGAGTGATGAAAAATTTGACTAACTTAATGTGCACATTTCCAGTTGAGATCAAACAAGGCAGCACTCTGCCTTCTTGTTTTAGCTCTTATACTGTAAAATAAGCATTCATTTCATCATCTTCTGAGAGCCACATTTTTGCATTTTTGTGCTTTTTGTTAATGATTTCCCTGTTTAAAATTCCCCCAAGTGCAATATTGAAGTGCATTTATCTAGAACTCCTTGGCATAAGAGGGCCATGATATGCCTTATGGATATGTGTGTTAGATAAGTTTTATTTGATCATGAGTTATAATGCCATTGGCTCTGAGTTCAGTGTTAATGACTCAACAATATGGTACAATCAGAAAAAAGGAAGAGGAAATTCAAGGAACTGTATGTGAGGCACTCTAGAAAGGGATGAAATGGCATCCATAGTGCACGTTAGAGCTATGGTAAAGATGGAAAAATGCCTAAATTTGTGGATTCATGAGATGACAGCTAATTCAAAAAGGTGCAGTACACTGTATTATTGTGAGGCTGAAAGGCAAAGGAATTTACAGTCATATCCAGGTTCAGGAAAATGTGAGACCCATCTCAGCTAGTGCTGGCAGGCTCACACATTTCCAAAGGAGATGGGGCACGACACTGTTAAACTGGAAGGCAAGGCAGAGTCCACAGATCAGGAGACTGTGGGAGAAGTTAATGAAAATACCTGCTAAGTGTCATACAGGAAAAGGGTTGCATGGAAGAATAGGGTTTCAACACTGATGAGAATGGCTTGTTTTACAAGGACCCTGGCAAACAAACCTGTATAACACAAAGAACTCCAAAGCTCCTTTATATATTCAAAGACCATGCGATTAATTATATGTAAAAAAAAAAAAAAATATATATATATATATATATATATATATGTATGTATAATCTGGTGTATTTAAATAGAAACACATGTAAAATAAAAATTTGTGACCTGAGGCTCTCAGGAGCCTAACTCTGTAATCTGCCTGGAATGATGGCTCCTTATCTGTCATTCAGTATTCCCAGCAGATTTAGAGAACATAACTAGATTAAATAATGGGAATTGAAATATATACACATACACACTCTGTAAATTAATGAGATATTGGAATCCATTGCATAAATTGAGGTGCTGTCATTAGATTGTGCCAGTCAGCCCATCCATTGTATCACGAGGACAGACAAAATACGTACGTACAGACAAAGTTGACTTGGTAGACCATATAATTGGAAGCATCTGGAAGTTTTCCAATTTCTCTATTAATGAAAAGCATGATTAACAACTGAGAGGAAGAGAAGAGGTTGTGCAGTTTTGAGGAAAGAGGAGCCGATGAGAAAACATTGAATGATAGAGCAGATCTATAGCAGATACATAGAGCAGGATTGCCTGGCAGAACCAAAGTCCCTTTGAGGTTTGTAATCATAAATTTAAAGTGAGTCCAGTCAGCATCTTTATGGCTTTTCTCAATCCACTTTCCGGTTTTCAGGTGTAAGCAAGCAGTATGTGTAGAGTTGCAATTAACCATGTTGAAATTTTGCTAGAAGGAAGATTGTTAATGCTATGACTTAAATATATTTTTAGACTTTTAGGCTTGGAAGAAACTTTAGAAATTTTTTATTACCTTTGGGAGGAAAAAAATTCAGAACACAAGTTTTGGAGCTGGGTGAACTTGTTTCCAAATGCCAGGTACATCTATTTTTAGACTTAGCAATTACTGAGGTCATTTAAAATACTAAATGTAGAAACAATAACAATTTTTGCAAAGTAATTTAAAATTATAAGACAAAGAAGAAAAATATAAAGGAAGCACCTATATAGAACCAGGCACATAACTTGTGTTTAAGAGATGTCAGTTTTCAGGGTGCCTGGGTGGCTCAGTTGTTTAACATTCTGACTCTTGATTTGGCTGAGGTCATGATCTCACGGTTCAGGAGTTTGAGCCCCAGCATCAGGTTCTGTGCTGCCTTTTTGGGATTCTCTGTCTTCCTTTCTCTCTGCCCTTCCCCTGTTTGCTCTCTTGTCTCAAAAATAGGGGCACCTGGGTTGGCTCAGTCGGTTGAACATCCTACTTTGGCTCAGGTCATGATCTCACGGCTTGTGAGTTCGAGCCCACATAGGTCTGTGCTGTGCTGACAGCTCGGAGGCTGGAGACTGCTTCAGATTTTGTGTCTCCCTGTCTCTCTGCCCCTCCCCCACTCATGTTCTGTCTCTTTCCCTCAAAAATAAACAAACATTAAAAAAAATTAAAAAATAAATAAATAATTACAAAGATATGTTAGTTTTCTTCTACCTTTATCTCCATTCAGAAATGATAGACTGAGGATGTTTAGAAACACTTTTAGAGTCTTAAAAGTATTTACAGGTTTTTTTCTTTGTTGTTGCTGATTGTTTTTGGAATTCTTCAATGGCCTCGGCTAAAAAGAAACTTTAGTAGAAAAAGTAAAGTTCTCTGACTCTTCTTCATCAGACAAAATTTGCCTTTGTTTAAGGCCAGAGGGTGAGCATCATGTCTCTTTAGTGTTTTGTCCTTTTGAGTTTTGCTCATTACATCTTTTCTTGACCAGTATTTGCTATAAGGCAAAAAGCTTTTTCTGATGGCAGTTCACCATGAACAGAGAAAATGGCAACTTGGAAGCCACTTCAGGAAAAGTGTGAAGCTCTTCAGAGAACATTCCACAGCACCTGAGTAAACTTCAGAATGTTTCAGCACAGGATTTTTTCATAGTTAACTGATCCCCTTTGGGTGGTCATCTTTTCTATAGAAAAGTCCACGCGGTTCTGAGTGCAGACTTGGGTCCGTGGCTCTGACATTCAGTCCTCGGGTGTCAGGTTTTAAAATTGTTCCATTACACTATTCTGGATATATAAATGAGACGATCACCCATGCTCCTAGTACTTTTCTGATGTTGCTCCTCAAATCTATGCGCGATTCTTGCTCTAAAATGAAGTTCACCCGCTCTTCCTTCTGATAAGGCATTACTAGTCAGTAAATGACCAGGCTCTGTTGTCTCATCCTTATGGTTCTTCCCTCAGCCCTCACCTGCAGCACACATCCCAGCAATCATAGAAACATTATTTCAGTGAGAACACACTGTGTACAAGTCACCTTACTAAGCACTTTTCCTGCATCGTCTATTTATTCCCATAGTAGAGGCTTCTATTATAACAATTTTACAAATGCTGAAGAAAGATAACTTGTCCTTGCCCCCTTGAAGCTAAATTCTAGCAATGGAGATAATTATTAAATAACTAGTAACAAAGTAAGTCAAAAAAAGTGTAGTGATAAGTGCTATGACCAGACCTGATACACTAGGAATTCACCACAGACTATACACCTGATGATTCTGGGGAGCCTGGAAAGTCAGGGAGAGTTTCCCTGGGGAAATGTTATTTGAGTACCATCCCAAAGAGTGAGCTGAAACTAACTCTGGCTATGGAGAGGAGGAGAAGGGTGGCCATTTCAGAAGAAGAAATATCTTTCTTAAAGACAACGCAGAGGGGCGCCTGGGTGGCTCAGTCGGTTAAGCGTCCGACTTCGGCTCAGGTCATGATCTCGCAGTCCATGAGTTCAAGCCCCGCCTCGGGCTCTGTGCTGACAGCTCAGACCCTGGAGCCTGTTTCAGATTCTGTGTCTCCCTCTCTCTGACCCTCCCCCATTCATGCTCTGTCTCTCTCTGTCTCAAAAATAAATAAACATTAAAAAAAAAAAACTAAAAAAAAAAAAAGACAACGCAGAGATGAACACAATGGGGCTGGAGTGTCAAGATGGAAGGAAGAGTGGGGTAAGATGAGGCTAGAGAGCAGAAGCCACATCGTGCAAGACATTAGGTCTGCCCGAGAACTTTGTTATTTATCCTGAAAACTAGGGAAAGCCTCCCTGAGTGATCTGGGGAGCGCAATTGGGGACCCAGCAATTAGGTGGCACAATAATCAAAGCTAGAAATCAAGGGTTTAATTATTTAGCAATGTGGATTTAGGTATTGAATAGTTTATTTAGAACTCTTATTGACATCTTTGGATAATATATATTATTTATGAACAGTACAATAAGATGATCATTACTCTTTATTGAGTGCCTACTTTCTATCCAGCACACATATGACCCGATTTCATCAGTTCTCATGCTAGCCCTCTGGATTCATGTTCTGAGCGATCCCAGGGGTCCTTCCAAAGTTAGAAAGGTAGTGAGTGGCAAGGTAAGACATGACCTAGGCACAAGTTGTTCCTCAGCTTTCCCCCGAGTTGCTCTGCATCGTACCAAAGCACCAAGGGAAAGAAAGTCTGTGAGGAAAGTGTCTCCACTCCCTCCCCTGCTGCCTGGTGTACCTCAGAACTAAAGTCTCAATTGTGAGCCACGTCTAGTTAAACCCCAAGATGAGGTTTTCAAGGGAGTAGAAAGCCTCTACTTTTTCTTTTGATTTGAGCTTCACCTTCTGATTTGTCCCACAGAAAATGGATTAGGTGAGTCCATTTCTGCCTATTATCCAAAGCTTTATACGGTGAGGAGTGGGTGTAGGTAGAAGAGATAACTGTGGCTGAAAAAGCTGGGTGTATTTTGGGCACATGGATAGGACGGTGCAAAGTATGAGGCATCACAGTAGAAGTGCCTGACAGTAGTTTAACGCTTGCAAAAGTATCGGATGAAGGCACAGTCATAGTTTGTTTTACAGTTACTCTCTAAAAATAAATCCATTGTTCACCGAAAAAGAAAGATCTCTAGTGTCTTTTCAGATATAGAATGCTGAGATTCTTTTGCCCCTATTGTATCAGTGCACAGATGACCACATCTTCCAAATCCCATTGTAGGGTTGCTTCATGACAATTTTCTTCCTCCTCGAAGATTAGCCAGGCACCTGCTAGTTTTCAAAGCTCCTTTAGCACACAGGATTCTGAGAAGCCAGGGTTATTCGTGAAACCACGATTTATGGCATGATTGTCCGATGTGTTTTCACAGTTTGCTTTTCTTGGTATGAAAACCACAATCCGACCCTGTCCTTAAATGCAAGTCTGCTGAATCTGCCTTTGTATACACCCATTCCTAAGTAGTCTGGATGCCTGAATGATGGGTGCGAAAAAGACCATGGTAACAGTTGGAAGCACTTTCCCTGCCCTTCCTTAAACTTTCTCATGAGCTGTGTGTGGCACTGCAGGTAATGAGTTCCATCTGTGTGTCACCATCTTTACCCACAGAGAAAGAGCATTCAAATGTTCTGAGTCGAGACCTACCTTCAGAGAACACGTAAAAATATGTCACCAAAAAAATTAAGAAGCTTATTTTTGGAGCCCAGAAGTACTTCCCATATTCCGACATCTTACTTCATTCTCCACTAAATGAAGCCCTTCAGAGGAACTAATAGAGAAAGCCATCCAACTAAGTAGCTCATGATCAAAACCCAAAATAAAGTCTCTTCCTATGATTTTCTCCAACTTCCCTTTATTTCGTGTGTGGTGGAGTCAGAGACCCTTATAACCAGGAAACTAAATCCGTTTCGAATTTTTACACGCACCATTAGAATCACAGAATTTAGAGCTGGAAGAGCCAAAGCTGATACGACTTAAAGCGAAATCACTCTTTTTTAACAGGGGTAAATCAGCGGTGGTGAGTTGTTTGCCCTTGGGGAATACTTGAGGTCACGTAGGTGACTCACAGCTTGAGTTACGATGCAAAAAGAAATTAATATAGGACCATATAGAGACGATTGGTGTTCGAAAGGAAAACATGTGGCCAAAACACTGGGATGAAACTTATTGCAAATAAGCTGTGGCAAAACAGTTTTCTGGTTCCCCCAAACACCGTCTAGCAGGAAATGGGTTTAAATTACAAAAGATATTTGGGTTAAATAGAAGAATAGCAGAAATGTGGCACTATGGTAGAGTTTAGGGGACTTTTTGACTATAGAGTCTGAAGTGTTTTCTTACAGATTGCCTCATGCATTTGTGCAGCATCGTAATGAGGATGCAATTATGCTTGTTTTACAGATGGAGAAAGTAAAACACACAGAAGTGTGATGGGATCAGAAAGGCTTTAGCAGAGTCTCGGAACTGAAATTCAAGTATCTGGGTTTTCCGTTTAATACTTTTAGTTGTTAGATTTCAATGTTTCCTGACCTTGGGCCTTACACAATACCTGAATGTATTATTAAAGTGATCTGTAAAAACTTCCCCGAGGATCTCTAAGAACAATCCACACTGCTGTTTTGCTTCTGGTACAATCCTACTTTGAAGGTGGAGGAACAGTATTTTCCCACATTTTAGGAGCTGAATCTTTCTATCTCAAAATAGGTCAACAAAAAGCATGCAATTCGCTAATATTGGAAGCATTTCAAAGCATCCACAGTGGACTTGAACTTCTGGAATAACCGTTTTATGTTGGCCTAGTTCAATTTTATTTTCCCAAATGGCTATAAGGCCCATTGTCAAAAATTGGGTTTATATGGTGCCAGTATACACGGGTCTACAACAAACTCTCCTTAAACTGACTGTTCAAGCACCAAATAACTTCTAGATCTGTGGTTATTTTGTATGCATTACATCTTCTTGAGAATGAAGGACAGACTGATCCAGATAGATCATATTAATGGAAATCAAAGATCAGCCAAATCTCAGGACCAAAGAATCTTGGAGGTCATCTGTGTCAATGCTACCCCTAACTCTGACTCTATAATGTCATCTGGGAAATTTTAAAAAACATATTTCCAGAGTCTCATCCTACACAAATTGAATTTGGTCTCAGGTAGAGAGATTATATCAGTACTTTTTTTTTTTTTTTTTTTTGTAAGTTCCTCAGGTGATTTAATATTCAGGCAGGTTTGAAAGACACATACTTATAGGAACTCTGCCAAGTTGAGAAGGAAAAAAAAAAAGGAACAATTTAATTTCTAGGAGGAAAACCAGTATCGTACAGGCTGGTGAAGTATAAAAGGCTCCTCTAACAACCCTCTGCTCCTGGAGGAAGAGACCACAGGATTTTCTGACCCTCAGGGTTTGGAATTTACACCCTCAATCCCTGAATCCTAGCATTTGAAAACTGCCAATTTCACTTAAAATAAAAGTAGCTATAGTCCTATTAGAAAGCATTTTTATTTTTGTTTGTAGCAAACTACAGTCCAGTGCAACATGACATGACACGCAATAAAAATTTTTGAAGAGCGTCAAGAAATACCCACAAAACATAGTTTTTAAGGAGCAATGTATAATCCTGGATGCTGAAAAAAAGTTCCTATGGTAAGACTGATGTTTAGCTTAAAATAGATACATATAGTTACACATGGAAATATTTGTAGGTAAGTGAATACACATGCACAGAATATCTTCTTGCTCTGTCATTTAAGAGGTCTTGGAAGCAGTGATATCCCAGTTTCAGTAGCACTGAAAATTTGTAGTGCCAGAAAGTAAGTACTAAAAACAAATAAAATTCAGAATAAAACAATGGCAGGAATATGTCGAAGAGATACGAGGCCCAACTAGTGGCCATAAAGAGCTCATTAATGGCCAAAGCTAAAACTATTTGAACAACAAAATAAGTAAAATGGTATTGAATTATAACCCAAAGCAGATGTTCATGACTTGGTTAGTTATAAATAAATGACGGACTAAATAAATAAATGGAAAATAAACAAATCTTCAGTATAAAAGAATTCCAAATAACTGACATAGATGCTCTGCTTTTAAGGAGGTAGAGGGCATAACACCCACTCCATAAGTGCGGGCTATGCTAGTGACTTTCTTTCAAATAATACAGTATAGAAAGAGAGGGATAAAAGGTAAGTGTACAGGGAGAAACCGGACAAACATACATCAAGTCGGGTGATGAAGGTTATCATTAATAGTAAGTCATATCAGTCGTATGTATCCTTGATATGATGTAAGGAAAATGGCACTTTATCTCTTTGGTCTTCTTCCCAGAAATACATCACCTCCCATAAATGTATCATGAAAAACTACTAGACAAATCCCAGTTGAACAATATTCTACAAAATACCTGACCAGTACTCTGCAAAAGAGTCAAGGTCATCAAAAACACGAAAAGTCTGAGAAACTGTAACAACCAGGAGGAGCTTCAGGGGACATGATGAACAAATGTAATTAGGTATCCTGGATGGGATCCTGGAACAGAAAAAGGATGTTAGGGCACTAATGGCACCTGAATAAAATATTAATGTTAGCTAATACTAATGTAATAGTTCATTGTTCATCAGTAGTGACAAATGTACCATAATGGAAGATGTTCATAATAGAAGAAACTGAGTGCGGGGCATATGGGGACTCTTGTGCTGTTTTCATAATGATTTTGCAACTCTAAATCTGTTCTAAAATAAAAAAATTATTTTAAAAAAACCAATTTCCCCTCCCTTATGAAAAAATGGACTACTAACCTTTTCTTTGTTCTTTCACATAATTATACATGATTCCTATCATAGGAAGAAAAGGACATCATGGTCTCTATTTGGAGTTGCCTTGATATCATCAAAAATTTCAAAATCCAATCATGGGGAAATTTTTCCATATTAGATCTGGAGCCAGCCATTACAAATATTATCTATGCCATCATCGTTTCACATTACTGGGGACTAGTTACATATTCTATGGAGCATAATTCAGATATTCAAGATAGAAAATCTCCAAACATTGTTCTCCCACTAGTAATGAAGCCTATATTTTTTCACGGTCACTAGCTCTGCCAAGCTATTTTTCTCTTGGATATTCTGATGGATTTTTTTTTTCCGACGGTGGCTGCTGTTCAAACTTACATAATAGAATTGTCACACTTTATAAACTGTGTTGAATATTCTGATCCCTTTCATTTGAAGAGATCTTCTATTTCATGCCCAACTAGCTTTGAGGTCCTTCCGAGATAATCAAGTAGTCATTGGCACTTTGCATGTAACAGCCACTGCTGCGTGAAGAGTCCATAAATTCAATTCTCTGTGCAAAAGCCATGGAAAACAGAGCCTTCCAGCTTAAATCACTGGCAAGCTACTCTATTAGATTTCTGAGGCTGACCCTGATAAACAAAATTTTGGAGGAAATCTTCTGTTATTGATTGCACAATATCAGGTGGCTTAGATGTAAATTTCAACAACCGCTTTCTCCACAGAGTAATGTTATACACCGGTTTTTCAGGCTCCTTTTTATTATATCGATGCTATTTTAGTGGCTCGGCTACCTCAATGATTTGTGATCACAATCCCCGCAGCCGTAGATAGACCATTGTCCTGATTCACTGTGATAATATGATCTACTTTGAGAATTCAGCTCACGCTATTATTCCTGCTACACATCAGGCAGTGAGTTGGTGTTGCGCATCCTAAACTAGTTACAAGTTAGAATTGCATCTAACTAGTATAGATTGCCATGTATTTATAGCTTACCTGAGGCAGTTTCCGATGCAGGTGACTCTCTTTAACTTGCTCTAATTGAAGTCTCTCCATGTTCTCCTGAAAAGAAGTTATTACAGACTCAACTTCATCACTATCATGAACATTATAAATCTCACCCTAAAACCATAGTACCCTTCCAACATGGTTCAGCTAGAAATATCTTTCTAAATATATATTTCTTCTTTATCAGAGCCATACATCTTCCCTTATCAGTATCAAAGCACAACAGCAGGAGACAAATGGTCTCATTCTCATCTTTTCTTTTTGATAATGATGAAAGATTGTGTGACATCACTAAGGTAGCCTGAGCATATATTAAATAAAAAGAAAAACTTCAAGTTCGCTGGGGACTAAATGAAAAGAAGCATAGCTAATACACATATATGTACACATATATGTATGTTCATGGCTAATGCAAACATACATATGTAAAGTGTCAAGTCACAGAGATTTCACATAAAGCGATCCCTTGGTTTTTGTTACTTTTTATTTTCAACAAATCCATTTAAACTTAATGATGAGGATGCATTTTAAATCAAAAGATGAGTAGAAGAAAGAATGCAAAAAGAAACATGGATTTATATGTTGACTCATTCCTTCTCAAAGGATTGCTGGTTTTATTCTGAGAGCAATGGAATTCCTAATCAAGATTTTTCAATATTTTCTATTCCTTTATCAATCTCAAACTTAGTCCTTATCCCCATCAGGACCACAAATATTGTAAATAAAAAGCAGTTCTCCTTTATAATTAATTGCGACTCGATTTTTACAAATTACCCATTTCTGTTATCTTCTATAATTAACAGTATATCTAATAAACACAAAGCATAATAACAGTCTCAAATCATTTTACATTTTCAATAATTTCTAATACCTATGTACCAAAGACAACCTTGCTAACACTAACACAATATAAAATATTTGTATTTATCAAGTATGGAAACAGTGATCATTTCGCAGCTCATCTGAATACAAGACAATTATTTTTGTGTCTTTTTGCCTTCCTCATCACATTATCCTGGAGAGAGCTTTAGACTTATTAGGCTTTCATTCCTTTCTTCATTCAACAAATATATACTAATCACCTTGGCAAAGCCGGGCACCGTGCTAGGCATTACTTCAGCGGTTGAGAAGAAGAGACATGGACTCTACTTTAATGTATCTTGCATTGACATGAAACCTGTTTACTTGTGTGACCTTGAGCAAGTGTCTAAATGTTCTTTTGCTACAACTTCTCCATTTGTTAATAAGAGATAATGACTTGAATATCACAAAGTTGAAATTAAATGAAAAATCAAGTATAAAGCTGAATTGCAAACTATAAAATGTATGGAAACTTGATGTATTATTGTATGTGTTCAAAAGAAAGGTTTACAGTTGCTATAATATTAACACGAGAGGAAGACAGAAAGTACTTGGTATTTCCCCAAGAATTTCAGGTAAGGTGATGAAATAATTTACCCATTTATAAAATAAAAGTAACTTTCCATGCAGTTAGATTTGTATACTGGAAACTTTATTCATGACAAAACCCACTGATCTATAAACATCAACAAATGTCAGGGATGGGTTTATTCTGTTCTTCTTTGTATCTCCACTGAATGTCAGAGAAAAATCCTCTTATGCTTGCAGCAGAGTGAAGGGAAAATTAACCATTTTGTAATACACCAGAGCATTCTTTCTTCTTAAGGCCTGTCCTTCAAAGAAAGTGTTTACCAGAGCCTTAAACTGCTCATGCTTTATCATGGTCTAACCTACTCTGGGAAAAGGAAATACCCAATTCCAGCCCCTTTTAACAATCTTGTCCCATCGAAGGGGAGAGGGGAGGAAACAGAAGCTTTGGTGAAGGTCATAGTCCAGGGCACAGGCTCACAAAAGAACAGACTCCAACATAGGACTGAAGTGTACCCCCCACACACACACACAACTTATCACCACAACATTAACGGCCATTTACTACAATTCCTATTACCCAGAACATCATATGCACCTTTCTACAAAAATTACAAGTCATGCAAAAAAAAAAAAAGCACAGTTTGAAAAGTCCGAATGAGCATGAGAATGGCAGCAATGATATAGGGACAAAAGGGAGGGATTAGGATTACTTTGTTATTATGAAATATTTGCATTATCCATGAAGCAGTATAATGTTATTAAAAAGTGGACATTGATTACTTGTAACTGTATATTACAAGCCCTAGGAAAATCACTAAAAAAGTTTAAAAAAAAGTAAAATTGATATATTAAGAAAAAGGAGAAAATGAAAAATGTAAAATGCCCAGTTATAACCACAAAAGGCAGAGAAAGTGTAAAAGACAAAAATAGAAACAAAGAAGGGCAACAAATAGAAAGCAAATACGGTATAAACTAATCCAACTACATCAATAATCACATCAAATATCAATGTTTTAAATATATCAATTAAAAGACAAATTGTCAGAGTGGATCAAGAAACAATGTTGTCTATAAGAAACCTGCTTTAATAAAAAACACATATAGATTACAGTTAAAGGAATGGAGAAAGATATACCATGATAGTACCAATTAAAGAAAAGTAGGAGTACCTACATTAATGTCAGACAGAGCAGACTGTAGAGCAAAGAAAGTTATCAGGGATAAAGAGGGGAATTACATAATGATAAAAAGGTCAAAACCCTGAGACATAGCAATCCTTAATGTACATACACCTAACAAGACAGTGTCAAAATACATCAGGCAAAAACTGGTAAAGCTGCAAGAAGAAATAGATGAATCTACCATTATAATTGAAGACTTTAAGGCCTCTCTGTCAGAAATAGACAGTTCCAGCATGCAGAAAATTAGTAAGGACATAATTGAATTCAAGATCACCATCAATCAACTAATGCAATTGACATCTATAACCCATTTCATTCAACAAAAGCAAATTATACATTATTTTCAAGAACATGTGAAATATGCACAAAGATAGAGCACTTTCTGGGCCATAAAAGACACCTATATAATTTTTTTGAAAAATAGATATCATACAATTTCTGCCCCAGGACCACAACAGAATTAAACTAGAAGTCAATAACAGATAGATTGCTGGAAAATCCCCTAATACTTGGAGATTAAATATGACACTTCTAAATAACACATGAGTCAAAGAAGAAATTCAAGAGATATTTTTTTTAAATATTTTGAACTATATGAAAATGAAAATGCAACTTATCAAAATTTGTGAGATGCAGCAAAGCAGTGTTTAGAAGGTACTTTACAGCATTTAATGGATATACTAGAAAAGTGGAAAGGTCTGAGGTCAGTAATCTAAACTATAATCTTAGAAAAATAGAAAAAGTAGAGCAAATTAAATCCAAAGTAAGCAGAAATCAATGAATTTAAAACAAAAAAAATCAAGAGAGTTGTTTTAAAAAAAAAATGAATAGAATTGATAAGCTTCTAGCTAGACCAACTAAGAAAAAAGAGAAAAGACACAAATTACTAATATCAGAAATGAAAGTAGGGATATCATTACAGACTCCCTGGACATTAAAAGGATAATAAAGCAGTATTTTCAATAATTCTATGCCCGTAAATGTGATAACGTAGAACAAATGAATAAACAAATGAGCCAATTCCTTGAAAGACACAATCTGTCAAAACTCACACAAGAAAAAATATACAACCTGAATAGGCCTATATCTATTAAATTGAATTAATAATTAATAACCTTCAAAAACAGAAAGTACTAAGCCCAGATGAATCCTCCAATAAATTTTACCAAATATTTAGGAAGGAATTATACCAATTGTCTACAATCCCTTCCAGATTATAGAAGCAGAGAAACTACTTCTGAACTCATTTTATGAGGCCAGCATTATTTTAATACAACACAAAGACATTACAAGGAAAGAAAACCACAGATCAGTGTCACTTATGAACATAGATGAAAAGTCCTCAACAAATTTTAGCAAGTTCAATCCAGCAATGCACAAAAGAATATTGCATCAAGTCAGATTTATCCTGAGTATGCAAGACTGTTCAATATTTGAAAATCATGGCAACAAGCTAAAGAAAAAAAATCATATAATCATGTCAATAGATGAAGAAAAAGTATTTGACAAAATCCAACACCTATTCATGATAAAAACTGTCCGTGAACTAGGAATAGAAGCAAACTTCCTCAAACTGATAAAGAACATCTACAAAAACCCTACAGTTAACATCATACTTAATGGTGAGAAACTTAGTTTTCCCATTAAGATCAAATATGAGGCAAGCTTACCCTCTCTCACTACTCTTTTTCAACATCATAATGGAATTTCTAATGAATGCAATTAGACAAGACTAGGAAATAAAAAGTACATAGACTGAGAAGAAAGAAATAAAACTGCCTTTGTTCACAGATGACATGATCATCCATGTATAAAAGTCTAAAGAATCAACAAAAAAATCTCCTGTAACAAATAAATTATTGAAGCATTGTGGCAAGATACAAAGTTAATGTACCAAATTCAATTACTTTCCTGTATACTAGCAATGAATAAATGGAAATTGAAATTAAAATCATATTATCATTTATGTTAGCACCCCTAAAAATGAAATACTTAGATAAAGCTCTAACAAAATATGTACAGGATCTATGCAAAGAAAACTCCAAAGGCGACTGGGTGACTGGGTGGCTCAGTCGGTTAAGCATCTGACTTTGGCTCAGGTAAGGATCTCATGGTTTGTGATTTCCAGCTCCACATGAGGATCTTTGCTGTCAGCATGGAGCCCGCTTTGGATGCACGCACTGTCTCTTCCTCTCTCAAAAATAAATAAACATTTAAAAGAAGAAGGAGAAGGAGAAGAAGAAGAAGAAAGAAGAGGAAGAAGAAGAAGAACAACAACAACAATAACAACAAGGAGAAGGAGGAGGAAGAGGAGGAGGAGGAGGAGGAGGAGGAGGAGGGAAGAAAACTACAAGACCCTGATGGAATATATCAAAGAACTAAATAAATGGAGAGATATTCCATGTTCATGGATAGGAATGTTCAATATTGGCAAGCCATCAGTCCTTTCCAACTTAATCTATAGTTTAATACAATCACAATAAAAATCCAAGCAAGTTATTTTGTAGATATTGACAAATTGATTCCTAATTTGTGTAGACAGACAAAAGACTCAGTGTAGGCAGCTTATTACTGAAGGTGAGAAACAAAGTCAGAAGACTGGAACTGCCTGGTTTCAGGACCTATCATAAAACAATAGTAATCAAGACATTGTGATATTGATAAAAGAACAAACAGGGCAACAGAACAGAATAGAAAGCCTGAAGATAAACTCACAAAAATATAGTCAACTAATCTTTGACAAAGAAGCAAAGACAATATAATTCTATTAAATATGTTTATATATAATATATAACTTCATATATATTACAGATGTTTACATTAATAGTTTATTCATTAAAAAACATGATAATAGACATAAGTCCTACTTTGTGTAATAACTACAAATGATAAATACTAACCAAATAAAATTGCTATGGTAGGAATTTTAGTATTAAGTAAAATAGAATATAAGCTGAAGAAATTATAAAGTAATACAGAACTAAACACTAAAAAAGAAAAAAATTTCAAGAGAATGTGTCAGACACACAAATGTATACATTCACAATATATCCTTATATATTAAAACAATAACTGGTAAGATTATGTGAAAGAAATAGAAAAACAATTATAATTAGACATTTTAATATACTATTTAAGAAGTGAATAGATGATACAATCGAAACAAAGGCAATTATTGGAAAGTAAAAAAAAATCAAAATTTATGTTTCAGTTTATATACGTATATATGTAATGCATACATGAATATATACATATACACACACATACATATAACAACTTCTCACACAAAAAATATACAGTGCAAATACTTTTTGAGCCTACATGGAAAATGAACTATGTACTAAGCCAAGTTATAAAGTTTCAATGAGGCCACAAAGTACAGACAATTCATGTGGTTTTTTTTTTGTTTTTCTTTTTTCTTTCTTTTTTTTCCTAAAAGTACAATGCAATTAGGAATCAATAGTAAAAATTAATTTTGTTATGTGTGGTGTCTGAAAATAAGAAATAGTAACTCTACATAATGTTTAGCTAAACATTTTCTGAAAAATATTGCAAAATATATAACAATGGCAATGAAAGCACTAAATAAAACTTGGAGCTTATAGTTAAGGCAATACTTAGAGGGAATTTTGTATATGTTTGTCTATAAGGAAATAAAGACTGAAAATAAATGAGCAAGAAGAGTGAAAATCAAGAAAATAAACCAAGAGCATAAGAAAAGCAGAAAGAGTAATTTTTAAACGGCAAGACAATAAAAATTGATTATGAAAAACAAAGCTGATTCTTCTCAAAGACACATAATCTAGACAAAAGAATGAAAAAGCTGATCACCAAAAAGCAAACAGTAAGTCAAACAAACAAAAAGCCAGAGAGCTAGGGACAGAAATTAAAGATAAAACAAAGGAGAGTTACATATTATTATGAACATCCCTATGTCAAGAAACTTAAAAACTATACAATGTGTGTAAATTTTGGAAAAAATAGACTTGCTTTGTACCAATAGAAATGATAATTCAAATAGTCTTTAATAATGTAAATTTCAAGCTCTGACACAAGAAGTATTATTTTCTAAGGCCGTTATCAATTCTAAAATGACCCTCCTGAATTTAGTCATGTATTTTTATTGAGAAAATATGTTTTGATATTTGTAAGATGATTTATGTAAAAACGCATTTGCGTTTTTAAATAAAAATCAAAATCAGTCACTTGAATTCATTTTAGCATGTGTTTTCTGAAGACAGACCATGATTTATGCATCTTTGTGTTGCTAGTGTTTAGCTTAGTAATGTCTCACACATAGTATGTGCTCAATGGATGGTTATTGAATGGATGAACATAGATAGCGAAGTCAACAGATGAATGGATACCATTTTTAAACATAAAATGTGATTAGCAAAAAAAACTAGTAACTACTCAGAGATATGGATTGAAATGAGATGCCAATACTCCTATGAGATGGAGGCTTCCTATGCTTAATTGAATGACTAGATTCTCTTCTGTTTACAGGAGATTTGCAAATGCGTGTTGTCATTTTAGGGTATCAGACCTTACATTCAGCCATGATAACTGGTCAGGCATATCCTTACCCTTTCCCCTCACTACTTTTCTGACTGATACAGGTACTATATTGGTCATTTGATATTCTGGGCATTATCATTTTTGTAGACAGCTAATAAGTATCACTCTTCTCTTTCCAGGTTCAGAATTGGGGGTGGGGATGGGGGAAGAGGTAAGACATATCAAGTCAAAAGTTGAAGATCATGATATCATTTTTGTTACTATTAAATCTGATTGAAGACACAGCTTTGAATCTTTGGTTAGATGGTCATGAATGTACTTGCTTGAAATACTCATATTTACCTAGCAGAATATGGTAGAGGAACATAACTTGCCCCCCCCAGTAAGCCTTCCACAAAATAAGAAACAGGCCAGTAAACACTTGCCCTGCAGATAATTATTCTCAATGGGAAAGGGGAAAGAGTTAAACATGACGTATACATGTTTTCCATATCTACCACAGAAATGTGTAAGAACTTAGGAAAGAAGTCGAGTGGCACCCAATGGCTAATGAAAGTCACTCCAAAAGGAAATGAAGTCAAGGAAGAGGGAAGTTACCCCTACCGGTGAACATAGTATTCAGGGCATTTTGTTTTCTTATAAGATATACCAAATTTAAGATTTTTATCTCTTCTACATATACAATGAGGCATTTTTCCATGTTTCCAGATTAAAGTCTATTCCACAAATAGGAATGAAGATGAGATGAAAAGTTTTCCTTACTTCTCCAGATGCATTAATTCTAAAACCAATCATATGAAACAGAACCTATGTAGACATGAAAGAAACTACTCAGAAAAGTGAGTGCCTAAAGAGCAAAAGTATACTGCATGAATTCAGCAGTGAGATTAGCTGAGTACTGGGTATGTCAGATTGTTTGCACTACCGAAAATGTCTCTGCATTACTCGGGAACATAATTTGATCAGGTGACTTAGTCACGTGGTTAGCGATTTCATGAAAAGTAAGTGAAGTTTAGCAGAGTTGGTCAGGCTCAGATAGAAGACTCCCCGCCCCTGTCTGTAGTTCAGCCTCTTCTGTTAAAGCATATAAAATAATAAAGCCTCACAAGGCCATCTTTCAAGGACTTTTATCATATAATTCTATTTATTGCTCTATGGTGTAAAGAATCTGAGCTAGAGGCCAAAGTCCCAAACTCATATCTAAATTCTTGCCCTCCCTAATACTTCACTTTAAGGGATTCACTTAATTTCCCTGGGCATCATGTATAAAATCATAGAATGTCTTTCACTATGGTATTCTGTGGTTGTGAGCTAACAATATACTCATGAAAATCTAAGACCTTTCAATGTCAATTCTTTGTCGTTTCCTTAAAACCATAGCACACTTTTATCATTATTTGTTACCCTCAAACTATATTTTCTAAGTTTACTGTATTTATTAATGATAGTATTTCTAGAGTTTTATGAAGGAAGATCTTACTTTCCAAAAGGTAAGAAATTATGGTGGGGACTTCCAGATTTTGAAAATAGCAAAAGCAAGAATTAGATAAGGCTGGCTTCCTTGTGTGTTCATACTGGGATGTGTTTCAAGAAAAGACCTTCCAGCCTCAGCAACCTTTCAGATTTAAGGGTCAGAATTGTTCAGGGGGGAATGACGTGGAGAACAAAGTCAAAAGAAATGTAGATAAAATTAAATTTCCTTACAACTTGCAGTCCATTGACAAATACTTGACACAGGCAGAGTATGACATTCCTCCGGGAACTTCCAAGTGTCTTTTTTTTTTTTTAATGTCTGTTTTTGAGAGAAAGAGTGAGTGGGGGAGGGGCAGAGAGAAAGGGACACAGAGGATCTGAAGCAGGCTCTGTCCTGAGAGCAGAGAGCCCAATGCAGGGCTCAAACTCAGGAGCTGCTGAGATCATGACCTGAGCCTAAGTCAGATGCTCAACCCACTGAGCCACCCAGGTGCCCCTTCCAGCTGTCTTAATATTAACGCTTTGCTACAGGCAGAAAGTAACCTTAGCTTGACAACAGTCAGACCTCCAGGATCCTGTAAGTCTTCCTTGACATATGAAAATCCTTTCGGAAACTTCCTTGTCTCTCTCCTCCCAAACTTAAACATATATAACCAATTACTCTTCACAATCTCAGTGCAGCTCTTTCTGCTCATGGGTCGTGTCCCAGTGCTTTAATAAAAGCACTTTTTTTTGCACTGAAAAACAAACAAACAAAAAAATACTTATTCACACAGTCTAGGGTAGATTCTGGCTAGAAAACCCTTCAGCCAAAGTAAGGAAAGAGAACATGGTGATCCGGAAAACAAGGTTGAGGAGCTTCTTTATTAAGATTATATTTCAGATTCTGGATCTAAAGGTACTACGATTCACATTCTGCAATACATCTAGTTAAAATGAATGGAATTCAGGCAAGTTTTCTGGCTGCAAATTATGTGTAAGTAGAGTTGTGTCTGAGGAATCAATCAGAGTTTACCCGCACATGACTACCTCACTTCCATGGTTATGATACAGACCAGGATCTTAGCAGGAAGCCACCGAATTCTATGAGAACACCAACATCTACGAATCAAAGTGCATGGACTAATGCCTTTGCTTCTTGGGCAGCACTTTGGGGAAAGTTTTAGTTAAGGCCTACATGCCTTTATTTTAAGCCAGAATTTTACTTGGTGTGGTTATCTTAAATCCAAGAGTAGAAATAAATTGATGAAAAAAGAAAAAAAAAAAAAGGAAAGAGATTGATGAAGGGATAGCAGCAAAGGAACACAAAACTCAGGTATACTGATTAAGTGCCATAAAATAACCAAGAAAGAGAGAGAAGAAAGATTTTTTACAAGTAAGTTACCCAAGTGTAGAAGACTTACCAATCTGGGGTCATTTGCATAAAGCTAATCAGTACAGCTAACTAGCTTTCCAGTTTCTTTTTTATGATAAAAATAGATGCAATTAATTATCAAATTTTAAATTATGCTGATGATGCTCGTATTATATTCCAAAGTCCACAACACATTAACATCAAATTTTAAAACTTTACCTCAAAAAATGTTAAATGTAGGACATACAAACAAGCAATGACCTTTACAGGAAGAGATTTCATTTGTGTGAAATGCTTTATTTCTACATAATGCTAGAGAAGAAAACCATTGTTTTACTCCGGAGCGGACAACACTTCAAGCTCTTCAAGTCTATAAAATTAACCATCAGGATTTTAAACGCACTCAATTCTATGTTGCCTTAAGACAAATAAACATTTGCTTTACTTTTATATTTGCTTACTTCCCCACTAGAAGAATGGGAATTTTTTATCTCTGTTTTTTATTGTTATGTCCTAGCACCTAAATTAATGCTGGCACATTCTAGTTGTATAATAAGTTTTACTTCTGACTTATCATTCATGACGAATAAAGGAGCGTTAAAAGAAGATCTTGTGATACCAAACTCATTACACCACACCTTTGTTATTTATCTATCTTAACTCACCAGAACACCAAACTTTCTAATCGAAAATCCACTCCTAACAAAATTAATAAAACATGAATAAATAAAATGATAACTAATGCTAATAGAGTAAACAGTAATGGAGCTCTTTGTTCTTTGCTTTGCCTTTCTTCACTTTAACGTTTAAAAAAAAACTAGGTTTTCCCAATGTACAGGAAAAGAGAAGAAAAAAGGAATAGATGGATAGATTTTCTTTCAAACCTATAAACTTTGTACATGAGTTACCTGATACAAAACACATGTGAATATAAACAGAAACTCTACATGAGTTTACATACAACAGTTTAGGGCTACTTTTATGATATACAAAATAAGGTGTAAGATACCCCAAACAATACAACTGATTACAGGGATTGTAATAGTCAAAGAAAAAAAAAAACATACGGTTAAAATAATAATTATGATTTACTAAATCCCTAAACTATGTCAGGTTAGCCATCTATGCACATATCTATCTATCTAATCTCGTTTAATATCCACAATGCTCCTGTATTAGTTTCCTATTGCTGGTGTGACAAATTACCACAGAATTAGTGGCTTAAACAACATAGATTTATTATCTACAGTTCTGTAGATTTTTGACTTAAGATACTGTCAGGGTTGTGCAACTTCCGGGAGCTCTAAGGAAGCATAAAATTTGGAGTTAAATGGGCATAGGATTGAAGCCTGTCTACTCTTTGCCAGAAGGACAGCTCTGGGCAGGTTATCTACAGTAACTTCATATATGCAATGGAGATAATTATTCCTCAGCTGCAGTAATTTTGTGACAAAGAAGACATTATGTGTATGTAGCACCCGCCACGATTGACCCACAATAGTTACCTACCCGTATCATGAACTACATTTATTATGCCAATCTTGACCAATACACTTAATTTCTGGATTTCTGTTTGTTAGCTACATGACTTAGAATAAACCACTTTGCCTCTTTGATCCTCGTAAAAGAGGAACTTAAAAAAAATTGATTTGCCGTGAGGATTAAATGAAATCCTGAATATAAAAGCACCTGTAAACTGTTAAGACGATTCATTAATGTTATTCAGGGACTACTGGTTTGAAGTTCAGGAATTCTTAAATCTTAAATGGTTTTCAGTGTTTCATATCTCAGAATATCAAGGGTCAATGAGCTATCTCATTTTTAATCCCAACATTGTATAACTTAAAGCAAAACCCGAGAAATATTTCTGAGCCAAAATGCAAAAGTTTTCCCTAGGCTCCTAACGCCAATTGTCCTCCTATGTAATACACTCTAACAAAAAAAAAAAAAAAAAAAAAAAAAAAAAATTCTAGGAACTGTTCTCCAAGTGCATGTCTGCAATTTCAAATAGACTCACGCTGCCATCTGCTCCTTCTGATAAGAGACTCATCTGTCTGCTGCGAAGGTAGGGAAAAGGCTCACTAAGAAAGAATAATGTGACTCTGCAACCCCGACAGCCTCGCTGGGTGGCTCATGGACATGCACCAACTAATTAGGGGTCAAACCAACATTTTTTGGATGTATTTGGATGGGATTTGAATTCATTGTGACTGCACTCTAAACAGCATTACGTACAGCTACTGGTATAATTTGGACAATGAGCCCAGCATCTCTAGCAGCAAAGCATAAGAGAGAAGTGTGATTAAGGGAATCCACCTCCCTCAATGGTTTTTATGCTTTTTAAAAGCTGAAATGGGAAGTATTCCTACATAGACAAGGGAATATATGTGTATGAAGTAAGAATAATTATAATGTAGCTTCTCATAGTAATAAGAACCCTAAAATTAAACTTTTGAAATCATCTAAATAGAAATTGTTCTCCAATTAAAAATAATTAGCAGGACTTCAGTTATCAATATGACATATTGAATTATATAACTTATGTATGTGTATACAATTCATATTTTGTCTACACTGGGTTTATAGTTAGAAAGTGAATTGAAGATATATGCCTGCATATGCACAGAAAATTCCTGGAGGCATACACGCAAAAAATTGTTAATAACACATACCTCTGGGGAGTCGAATAAAATTTTGGTTGGTAGGAAGTTTGGACAGGAGAGATTTTAAGTTCTTGCCAATTACCTTCCTGTAGTCTGATTTTTTTAAAAAATTTAAACCTCTGTTACTTAATATAATTTAAAAAAATGCTCACCTAATTAACAAGAGAGAATTGGAAATTAAATCTAATTTGAACTAATAAGTCTAATTTGAAGTAATTTTACACTTGGAATCAAGTTAGTTCTCTCTCTTCCGCTAACAGTACTACAATTGATATTAAAAGACATCATCTAAATGATCTTCCTTTCCTATTAATGAAATTGGAACAATATAATCTGATCTAGTCCACCTTTTCAAGTTGTATTATGGCTAAAACCAGATTTACTGTAATATACTGAATTATTAGTGTTATTATGGTAATAAACTGTGGTCAGGTGTCTAGCTTCCAAGTAGAGAAGGCAATTTTGTATATAATTCAGAAGAAAATTTCCATTTGCTTGAATAATTCAGATAATGCTACCAACAAAACTAGCTATTCAGTCAAAATACAAAAATTACATTTTAAATGAATGCTATATGCTGACAATGTTGCATAATATTTGTATCCTAAAATAGCTGTATCGTTAAGTTTTCGGGACAAAAAGTACCAGATGATCGATATTATTATTCAAAACCCCACATTTGACATTTCTTCCACTTAGCACTCATTCCAACTGATTAGAAACGACTAACAAAGAGTGAGAATAAGAACATACTTTTTTGGTCTTTGACTTTTACTTATATTTTACTCTATTTTTTCCCTTAGGCTATAATCATCACGATTCTTGATTTGTATTCTTGAAAGTGCTCCTCCCAGCTTAAATAGGAAAGTAGCCTGTAAAACAGAGATAAAAGAGTGCTGAACTTTTCCATTTTTTTCTTTTCTTTCTCCCTCATTCTTTTCTCCAGCTAATTCTGAGCCTATCTGGTAGGGTAGGGCGGGGAGAGTAAAAATCAGGATAAATGAATGAATAAATACATTAAAGAATAAACCAATCCTGGCAACCTTGGTTTCATGGTTTTAGCTAACAGAGAAAAGATGAAAAGGCATATTTATTTGTTTCAAGGTGGAGAAAGACAAGGAGCAAATGTAGCTAACAGGGAAAACTTCACAAAGTTTGCAGGATCTGTGATTTTCTGGAGTTCTGTGAATGCTTAAATTCTATCACTTACAGAACACCTGAGCTGCTTCAGGTGTTGCTGTATGTGTCGTGTGTCACTTGTTAATATATACATTATATATATATATATATATATATATATATATATATATGGGTGCCTTGGTGGCTCAGTCGGTTAAGCATCCAACTTTGGCTCCGGTCATGATCTCGTGGTTCATGAGTTCAAGCCCCGTGTCAGGCTCTGTGCTGAAAGCTCGGAGCCTGGAGCCAGCTTTGGATTCTCTCTCTCTCTCTCTCTCTCTCTCTCTCTCTTTCTCTCTCGGCCCCTCTCACACTCAGGCTCTGTCTCTCTCTCAAGAATAAACATTTGAAAAAAATATATATATATATATATATATATATATATATATAATTCTTAGGTTCTAATTGCTAGTAGCTGTGCTATGAAGCTCAAAGAGTCATCGCATTTCTAGCTAATTGTATGTATGCTGTGGTTGGATTGTTGTATGCCTTAGCAGAAAATGGAATAACGGAAACAATAATGGCAAAAATGCTCTATGCAGGGAAAAGGGCTCCTCTTCTTTGCAAAGGTTTTTAGAAACTTAAAGGAATATGGAACATTCTTCCCCAATAGGATATTCTTTCCTCCCAGCCAATGACAAGTTAATAATAATATAATACGTCATGTATTTCTCATTCCTCTTCCCCAAGGAGGCCACAGCATTTTGCAGATATTATTTCATAAATCTCCAGCTTTCTGTGAGTTTTGGAGGAACTGTGGATTATTAGAGTCACTTAGCAGAACCAGGGCACAGAGAGGGAATATATATCCCAAGAAAAACAGCAAGATGGCTATTGGACTTAAACTTCATCCCACTGAGCCTGGGCTTCTGTTTGTTAGTTGGGGATTTGTTTTCATGTAATGACCAGATTAACTACTATTTTGTTCCTATGGACTATTTTGTTCCTGGTCCTGTGGACCAGAAGCATTATCGTCACCTGGGAACCTATTAGAAATTAGAATTCTTAGGCCCAACTTTAGACCCACTGAACCATAATCTGCATTTTCTGAGATACCCAAATGATTTGTATGCTCGCAGAAATTGGAGAAGAGACTTGCATTAAAAAGGCCTGCCAATATTTTATTATTATTATTATTATTATTATTATTATTTTGCAATACTAGTTGCAATACTAGTTTGCAAATGAGTTGACCAAACTCATTTCTCTTTCCTTCTGAGAATACTACTAGATTACACTTTCCACTTTCTCCTACAGTTAGATGTGACCACATAATTGAGCTTTGGTAAATTAAATATGAGTAGAAGTAATAAATACTTCTTCTAGTCTTAGCCCCCATGATTCTATGCTCTTGATTTGATTTTTATCTCAATTTACAGAGTAAGGGGGGAACTGGTGAATGCACTGAGGTTAACAGAGCCTTCTGCAGCTTGACCCCTTAATGACCTTGTGGAGTAGAGATCCTCTCCCACCTATCTCCAGCCCCTACCCTACCTCCGTCTCTCCTCCCCCTCCCCCCCACCCTTGGGCTATGTGTGAGGGAACGCAGTTGTTCTTGCTTTAAGTTGTAGAATTTCAGGGTTTCCGTTAGAGGGGGTAGTATCGGGGTAACATTATAAACATTTCAAGGGGTTCATTATTAAGTTTTTAAAAAAGTGGCTCGAATTGTGATACAATTAAAATAATGGTCGATAACTAATACTGGGATATTTGGGGGCCTTTCAGCTGAAGGAGTGAAGAATCAATCCCTCAATTTTATGACATGTTTCTCTTTCTTCTTCATACCTTCCTTATTCATCTCTCCTTAAAATCTATTATTTATAGCTTCAGAGATTTGAGAATTCTCTCCTTGCTTAATTATTCTCATTTTCAAAGTCAGGGAAAATTTAAAGAAAAATTACTATAGTTCCACTTTGGTAGATGTGCAATGCCCCCTGATCTGTATTATTACCAGGGAGACTGTGGCAATTTATAAGCATATTATCATCCCTTATTCATTTTTCTTTTTGGAAAGATGTTTAATAATTCATGTGTCTATTCAGAATGTTTGTTTATTTAGTCTTTATTATAAGTGAGCCACTTGTGGAAAAATTAGAAATTCCCACTGGTGGAAAAATTACCTCTTCTGATTGACGGAGTTTTAATAAATGATTTATAATTAGCTTTCTGATTTCTTGTTATGACTGGTCTCCTTAAACATACCACACTTAGAGACATAGATACAAGCACAGTTTCTATTTCCAATGAAACTCTGCATTCATGTGTAGAAAATGATCTAAAATGGAGAATCACCACACATCTTGTTGTAAACATTTCTCTGTAGAATAAAACCATAGAATGGGCATTGTCCGATTAGGTCCTGCACAGCTCAAGCCACTTGCCAGACACGCACTGGAGGCAACAGTTTATTAACAAATGTGAATACTTATTGCAAACAAAAAACTAAAAGTTTTCACATAAGAAATTAGGTTTTTTAAGAAAAGACTAAAATCAAATGCTAGTTTCTCTCTTTCACTTTGTTTTACTTATAAAATATTCATAAATTGAAACATATAAAAATCAGTGTTGATAATAGCTACAATTAATGGAAAATGATTTGCTTATGCTCTCTAAGCTAAATTCATTTGCAACTAATAAGAAAACAAGACTATTTTGAACACCTTGAGGTGAATTATTTTTTAATACTATGTGGGTTGCTCTATTGTTTTCTTTGAATGTCTAATGTAATTTAAATTCTTGTGCAAAGATTTTGGAAAGAACAGTAAGGGCTATTCTGTTTTTTATAATCTACAAGTTGTTCATTTGCATCTTTTTTGTTTTTTATCCTGTTTCCTCTTATACCTGAGAATACTTAAATTCATTATACCATCCGGCCTTTCCCGTTTTCTTTTCTGCACACTTTTCATATTTTGAAAAAAAAAAAAAACAAAACCCAGACACAAATCAAGCCATCCTATTCAGAGACCCAGAACCTGCTTCCTCAAGAATGACTGCAGGTTCTCCGTGGTGATTCATTGTGACTGCTCCTGGGGGCTATGATTTCAAGAGCTTCCCGCTCAGGGTCATTGAGGGTCTGGCCTGCACAAGGATTTTTCCCCATCACCCATTACTTCTCACCCCTCCCCTCTCCCCCAACACCATCCAGGAGTCATTCTAAAAATGCTGATTTGTGGAACTTGATGCCTATCCCTCCAGGAACTGAATGTTTGTATGAACATTGAATTCTGATTATAGTTTTAGTAGGTCCTCAAACTACTTTAGGTGCTTTTGTTGACCTTTGGTGGAAAACCTCTGTCGTACATGGTTTGACATGCAAATCTTGATTCTCAGTTTCCTTCTTGGATTGGAATGAGCACATGTAGCATGTCTGTACTTCAACATATACTCTCCCGTGATTGGGTAGGACTGGGAGCTTGTCACTCAAAGGTAGAACAGGTTTGAGAATAATTTCCTATTTTTAATTCCGTGAGAAATAGTCACATTGTTTACTGAAAGTCTGCAACTCCACAAAGCTAAACATATTTACCCACTCTTCTGCTGGGACTTTTCTTTTTCCTTCCCTAATATTAAGCTAACCACAGTTATGGAAAGTGTTCTAAGATGCCGTCTCTTTTCCTATGTCTTTTTGGTTTTTTGGTAAATTATAAGGGAGAGGAAACCAGGAAACACAAAGAAACAACCACAAACACCTTTAAAAGAGCAATGCATTTTTGCTTATGTTGTTGGAACAAAATAATCTTCTTGAGGGGAAACTTAAGAAACTTTCATCAGGATTTTGGAACTGAAACCCAATGCTGCCACAGTTATTGATGGCATTGCACTGAAGACTGACTTGGTGGTGTCCTCCTTGAGCAGGACATTACAAGTAAATAACTGCCTTTGTTCGTTCTTCAAGTGTGGGGAAGCACCAGGGGAAAATTAAAGTCGAGAGTACCATTCCTCTCTTTTCCAAGAAGCTGAATAGGCATTTGTGTTTGTAATGTCTGGGTTTTGAAAGAGCTAAACTCAAGGAAGAAAAATAAGTATTTGTGAGTTTCCAAAAGGGAACCATTTGTAATGGGCAATCAAAAACGGTTGTTTAAGAAGAAATCGTTAAAGAACAGGCTAAATCCTTTTGAAACTGAGAGCCGAAAGATGATGACCAGGGTCCTGGAAAGAGAGTTTTGGAAGAAAGATGAAAATCTGGAGGCAGATTTCTGCGCTGCATCCCAATACAGGTTCCAGGCTTGGTTCCTGGTTCAGAGGGGACTGAAGGAAGTAGACTGAGGAAATAACTATTTTGAAGAGTACTATTTGATCACACTCACTAGAGGACCCTTCCCAGACCCCATCCTCCCCAATCCCACCATGTAAGGAGGCTTATAAACATTTCCTCCTTATATTATCCCCACTCATTTTATCATCATGTTAGCATATTTCAAAAAACATTGTTACAATATATTTGAAAACTTAAAGGACTACTGGAAATGTAATGGTTTAGGAAGTCTAACTATCTAAAATTTATGGACAGAATTTAGTAAGTTAATAAATCTTAACCTGGCAACTGAGAGGAATAAATACACCTATTACAAGTACTATGTTTTAAGAAATATCCTAGCATTGGGGTGCCTGGGTGGCTCAGTCAGTTGGGCATCTGACTCTTGATTTCAGCACAGGTCATGATCCCATGGTTGTGGGATTGAGCCCAATGTTGGGCTCTGAGCGTGGAACCTGCTTGAGATTCTCTCTCTCTCTCTCTCTCTCTCTTTCTCTCTCCCTCCCCTGTTCATGTGCTCTCTCTCACACTCTCTCTTTCTCTAAAATTAAAAAAAAAAAAGAAATATATGGTGTTATTTGTACTATTATTTTTAATTTTAAACACATGTATTGAATAAGTAAGTATGTTAAGTATATTGTATGTGATAGAAATGTATTGAATAAGTAAGTATGTAAAGTATATTGTATGTGATAGACGTACTATTTTTTATATTGATAACAACTCTGGGGTAGTTATTATTATTCTAATTCAACAATTGAAGAACTTGGAATCCCCAAGGTTAATTAATTTGCTAAAGGTCAAGCAGCTATAAAGCTTCAAAGCTGTGGTTTAAATCAAGGTATATGTGAAATGCATGTTTTTGCAGAGTTAGATGCTTGTATGTCATATTAATTTTTTACCTTTAGATGAAACACCTACATAAGTTATTTTATTTTTTATTTTTATTTTTTAAATTTTTCTTAACATTTATTTATTTTTGAGAGACAGAGTGTAAACCAGGGAGGGGCAGAGAGAGAGGGAGACACAGAATCTGAAGCAGGCTCCAGGCTCTGAATGTCAGCACAGAGCCTGATGCGGGACTTGAACCCAAAAACTGTGAGATCATGACCTGAGCCGAAGTCAGATGCTTAACTGACTGAGTCACCCAGGCGCCTCTACATGTGTTATTTTAAAATGAGATTACCATTTTTGATGGCTTTACAGACTTTAATCCTCATCAGATATTATCTTTAACCCCGACCAATTTGAGTAACCTGCTGATTATCTGGCTAGACAGTTCTCTTGGTCACCCCAGCATACTGGGTACTTAAGTATAATCCAGCTCCATGTTTAAGAATTAAACTCTTTGCTTTCCCTATTCCTTGTAAGGACTCTTATAAAACATGTAAAGGTATTCTCAGAGCAGTATTCTCATATGACTGGAGTTAAGGCAATCTCATTCAAATTTATGGTAAATGTCTTACGGTCATCTCCTGTAGAACAGGAGCTTCCAAACATCATCATAACCTTAAATTTCAAGGCCTGGATCTTTTTAGCTTAATAATCATCTACAGTCTTTAGCAACCCTCATGACTAAGTCTTTTACCTTGCCAACGACCAGAACTAACACATTGCAGAAATCTTGAACTCTAATATGCCATTGTTTCACTATACCTTCAGTTGCACAGCTATGTTACCCCCAATAAACCTGTGCATCAGATCAGAAATTTTCAGGCTCTAGCTTGCCTGGCTTTTATCCAAGTCCAATATAGTCACTTGGGTTTTCTTTCTGTCTTCTCTGTATTAGAATCTGTGATTGAGCATCCAAACAATACTTGCAATAATACCTTGCATTTTCCTACAGCTTTATGTTTTATTTGCACCTAGTCAGCAAAACTCCACCCTTGGGTCCTTTGGATCAACAACACAATCCCATTTTTTGTTGTTGTTGTTTTCATTAACTGTCCCGGGGTTATTGAATGCTAGTATACAGATTAAACCTGAACTGATATATAGATTAGCACCAAGTAAAATTGCAGAGTGTTTCAACTATAATTTTAGCCAGTCCATTTAGTCATTTTCCTTATTCTTATTTATCTTACTTTGTCATTTTTTTCATGTATTCCAGAAATTCTCCTCTTGAAAGTGATTTCAATCTTCACCCATTTCACTTTTAGCAAACAATCTAAAAATTATAATCTCTCTGATTTTCTTCCTATTTAACTTAAGAAAAATTGATCTTATCATCATCTTTACCCCACTCCTAGTTGACAATGTAAGAGAACAATGCAACCTGCCTCATAATAGCGTGGTTCATTCATTACTGCCTCTGACATCACGACCTCCCATCTTTTGTTTATTTCCAGAGCTTTTTTCCATCAATCCTATCACTCTCCAGCTGTTCATTTTGCAACCTATATACATATCCAAATCTCTATTTCACCTTCAAAGAAAACCTCTCTTAATCATGTGCCTTCCTTGTTGGGATGAGCACTGGGTATTATATGGAAACCAATTTGACAATAAATTATATTTAAAAAAATCATGTGCCCTCTCTATTCTCCTGAACAACCTTTTTTTTTTTTTGCCTTCATACAAATAACTAAAAGAAGCAATCACATTTATTTATTATTTCTACCTTCTCACTTCATTTCCACTCTATGAATTCCAGTAACTCACTTTTACTACTACCACACAACCAAAGCAGCACATTTTGAGGCCACTAGGGATGTTTTGATTCCTACACTCCATGAAAATATATCTGTTAGAGACCTTGCTAACTGTATGTTCTATGTGGTCACTACCCTCTAAGTGTTGTTTAAATCTTTGGCTTCTATAATTCTCTACTCTTTTGTTTTCCTTGGACTCCTCCAATAATTCTTATTCTGTCTCTTTTTCTAAAAATACATTCTGGGGGCGCCTGGGTGGCTCAGTCAGTGAAGCGTCCAACTTCACCTCAGGTCATGATCTCGCAGCTTGTGAGTTCGAGCCCCGCATCGGGCTCTGTGCTGACAGCTCAGAGCCTGGAGCCTGCTTCAGATTCTGTGTCTCCCTCTCCCTCTGCTCCTCCCCTGCTCACGCTCTGACTCTCTCTGTCTTTCAATAATAAATAAACGTTTAAAAAAAATTTTTTAAATAAATAAAATAAAAATACATTCTGCCATTTCTATAAATTGCTTTTTCTTCCAGGATTCTTTTATCATCTATTATTATTATTGTATTCATGCTTTCTTTTCTTCTTTCATGATTTTAACTCCAACCTGTGTTGGCTACTGCTAAATTTATATATCCAGATCATATCTCTAATTTATCTTTAGATTTATATACTAAAAGCAATTTAACATAGTGGTTAAGAGATAATGTTCTTTAACCAGATTTCCTAAGTTTAAAATCTGGCTCTACTACCTAGCTGCTGTGTGATTCTAAACACATTACTGAACATCTCTGAGCCTCTCTTTCCTCATGTATAAAATGGAGGCAATGGTAGTATCTGTTTCTTTTATTTAATTAATATAAATAGAATGTTTTCAACAATATGTGGCACAGTGTGTTATGTATCTAAAAACTAATCTTAATGATAGCATTTTCAAATGTGTGCACTTAAATGTCTCCCAGTCACCTCAAATTCCAAGTGCTTAAGACTCACTCCAGCCTTTTTCCAGCTCAGCCATTATCCATCCACCCATGCAAACTAGAACGTAAGCTGTCATTCTTCTGGTTTCTCTTGAACTCATTTCCAATGCTAATAAATTTCCAGGTCTACTGTTTATATCTCACAGATATTGCTTAGATCTGTGTTCTGTATCTGCTCTCTTTTTTCTGTCTGCTATTTTGTTTATTTTGTAAATGTATCCTTCTCTATCTGATCATCAATATCAGCATTTCTCACAAATTGCCCTAACCTTTCTTCTTTTCTCATCTATACTCTCCAATAAATTTCAGCCCCCAAACATGGCTTTCATCACATTCTTTATGCAGATAGCTTCCAAATTTCTCTTTCCAGCCAATTCTATTCTGAGAACTAGATTTATATGTTCACCAGCCTAGTTGACATAGTGATTTAGATGTCTTAAAAGTATCTCAAGCTTCTATATCAAACCTGATTCTTCCTGTGGTCTCCTTGTCAATGACTGACACCAACATTCATCAATTTCTACAAGATGGATGCTCGTTTACCATTCTTGACACCTCCTTCTTTAATCACCACAACTTCCCCAAAACCTAATCTACCATCAAATGCTATAATTTTCCCACTAAACGCTAAATATCTTAAATATGTCTATTTCTCTCCGCCTCCATCTCTGCCACTACCATCCTTTGTCAACCAGACCACGTTGATAAGTTCTTAAAAGATTTCCTTCGTATTTTACTCTTTCACTTTTCCAATCCATTCTCCACAGCAGACTACTTACAGCCAGGGTTACCTAGAGCCAGAGGTCTTTGAAGCTGATGCTGACTCTACAAAATCCAACCCTGGTCAATGTTTTTCTCTTATTTGTGATCCTTCAATGGCTTGGTATTGGACTTAGGTAAAGAACAAAGTTATCGATATGATGAACAAAAAACTATTTTGTCTGGCATCTACCTAACTCTCCAGGTTCATTTTGCCTCTAGCCGCATTTGATGCTGCTCTCCACCTCACTTTCTATACGATAGCCTTACCAAACCTTTTCACTAGACTTCAATGGTACCATGTTGCCTCAGACTGTACATACTTTGCATTGGATACTTTGCAGCAGGCACCATTTCAGCTCCACTTCCTCCTCATAGCATCCGCAGTGGTGACCAGGTCAATACATGCTTTGAACAGCTTCCTACAGGTGTATCTGATAGTACCTACTGTTGGTCTCGACCCGATACAAACATGTGGGTATCTCTCACTTCTTACCCAAAGCCCCTCGGATGCCAGTGTTTGGATATGCAAAGAGAAAATCCTAAAAATTCTGAAATGTCTCATATGAGTTGCCTCCAGTGAGACCAACAGGATTTGGATTTCCTTCCTTTTTGGTTTCATTCTTCCAGTCTCTAACTTCTGTTCCCTTGGATAACTTTTCTATAAAATAATCCCATGCAAGCCTTTGTTTCGAAAGCTTTCCTTTAGAGTAATTATCTCAAAGACACATAGATTGCTCCCTATGCTTGGAATTTTTCCCCCACCAACTTCATCTGGTTAACACTCAATAAGGGCTTGAATCTTTCTGAGAATTTCTCTCGCTTAATGTTCCCATTCTCCCTTCCCTTGTTGCACATTCTTATAGACACATTTATCTCTGTAGTGTTTCAGTTGTAATTTTACATTCATTTGTGCCAGGGAATAGCCAACATTTTCTGTAAAAAAGTCATTTAGTAAATATTTTGGGCTTTCTTGGCAAAATAGCCATTGTCACAAAAATTTATTTCTGCCATTGACTTAAAAAAAAGGATGTGGCTGTTTTTTAGTAAAACTATATTTACAAAACCAGATGTGTATTAGTTTCCTAGGGCTACCAAAACAAAGTGCCAAAAATTGTCTTAAAAACAACAGAAGTTTACTGTCTCGCATTTCTGAAGGCTAGAAGTTTTAAATCGAGGTGGCAGTAGAACCATGCACTCTTTAGCACCTCTAGGGGAGAATAACTCCTTCATTTGCTCTGGCTTCTGGAGTTGGCCAAGAATCCTCAGCCTTCTTCAGCTTGTAGATCCATCGCTCCAGACACAAAGCCACTCTTACCTGGGTATCTTCACCTTACTTTCCTTCTCTGAAGGTCTAGGTTCAAATTTCCCTTTTTTATAAGGGCACCAGTCACATTAAATGACCTCATTTAACATTTTAACACCTCATGATCACCCCCTATTTCCAAACAAAGTCACATTCTGATGTATGGTGGAGCGGGGGTTGGAATTTAACATACCTTTTTGGGGGGACATAATTCAACCCATAACAAAGCTGAAGGCCAGATTTGACATGGGAGCTATTGTTTGCCAATTCCTGATCTATGTGATTACTTTGTTAAAATCTGTTTTCCTTACTATGCTGTAAATCTCATGAGAATAGGAATTATGTCCAGTTTTGCTTAACTCTGTGTTCCCAGGATTTCAGATATGGCCTGGTATAAAAAAAAATGCTCAGTAAATTTAGCTTAAAGAAGGATAAAATTGGCACAGCCCAGTCTCAACAAACTCATGCTAGATTATTAGTGAGGCACACCAAATGCTCTCCTTTCCTATATTCCACTTTCTCTAAAATCCATCCTCCACATAACAGATTACATTGACAGTCTTGAATGCCAAATTGACAAATTATCTTCCCTAGATAAAAAAAAAAAAATGAGTGATGTTTATCTCTGTGGATACATTCTAAAATTCTTAAGATGGCACCCAAAGTTCTCCATTTCATGACTATTGGCTACTGGGCTAGCTAACCTCATCATCTGTCATTCTCTGGCTGACACTTTGTGATACAACAGCATTATAAGACTTGGCGTTTTTGAAATATACCAAATTGTTTTAGATTTTAGGCCCTTAGTTTATGTTGCTTTCCAGTCTTGAAATTTTTGGCCTATTCTTTTGTCTAACCATCAGTTGTTTGACACAGAAGAGTAAAGTCAGGCATTATCTCTCCAAGAAATCATCCCTAGTTTTCCAATGAAGGGCTAAGTACTGATACTTATTGTCACCATAAATGTACAAATTTCTAAAGGGTAAAAACTGACTGTATTTATCTGTCTTCAGAGTTTACTGGCACAAAGTAAGCATGTTCAGTTAATATTTATTGCACAAGTAAATAAATTAGGGAATGAAGAAAGAGTGCTGGTGGTAAGGGTTTAAACACTTTCAGAAGCTACCATAATGTGTCCCTGACAACTCCAAGTGAGATGAGATGGAGAGTCCTAAGGGAAAAACATCACTTTTATTTTTCTCTTCTTTTAGGCATACTAAAAGAACGTTCTGAAAGAAATCACTTCTTCCAACAAATCCCTCTTTGAGTCGCTAGCCAATAGGGACAAGTAGAAGAAACTAACTTACCAAACACAGAGAGACTAGGGCAAAGGTAATATGGCAAAGAGGAAAATAATGGGTGCCAAGGGTTGGACTTCAACATTCTGTGTTGGGCACCTTCTGTCTCCCACCTCCTTGTGCATTAACTTCTAAATTACTACTTGTGATCTCTTATCTGCAATTATATAAATAAATGCCATGGATACAACTAACAGAAAATATTTCAGAAGTTCCTAATGTCTAAAGAATTGATTCATCTTACCTATATACAATAGACAAATATTTTAATAGGTAAATACAAAGTGATAAAGTCAGACAATCCAGAAAAACAAATATATAATAAAGAAAAATGATGGGTTTTGGTCAACTCTCAGATATTTTTCTGCCAGTTTGCACTTTAGTTTCCATATAAGAATATTTTTGACAGTGTCAAAGTTATAAGAACACTTAATAAATATTATATATATAAAAGAATTCATAAGATAACATTCCTTTGATATAGCCAGGATAAACCAGGGAATCATGGATGAAATGCAGTGTTATACACAGCAGAAAGAGGTATGCTGAAAAGGCCTTTTTTTGAAGTTCACACATAATTTTGAAAGGAAGACTATAAAAGCAGAGATCCTTTCAGAAAAATTAATCTAATAGGGGAAAAAAGCATCATCTAAGATATAAATACACTTTCATCCAACTAATACAATATTTGGGTAAATAGAAAAAAAACCTAAACTCGTCTTTTCTTTTTAAAAATTCTCTTTTTTTTTTTCCTGAGCAATAGAGGGGTCAGAGACCAAGTCTAAATGTCCAGTTCTGTCCAAAGTATATAATTTTATGAGCCAAAAATAAGTCTTTTATAGAACACTTTCTTTGTAGTTATTTGCCATTTCTAAAAAAGGAAACTCATATTTGAGTCTTTATCTTCCTTTATAATAACCTGGGAAAATGATAAAAAGATCAAAATGATGCAAGTTACTGAGGCTTTGGAAGCACTGTTTTTATTTTATTTTTTAAAGTTTTTATTTAAATTCATTAGTTAACATACAGTGTAATATTATTTTCCAGTGTACGATATAGTGATTTAACACTTCCATACATCACCCAGTGCTGATCACAAGTGCACCTTTTTTTTTAATTTATTTTTGAGAGAGAGAGTGAAAGTGGGGAAAAGGCAGACATAGAGGGGGACAGAGAATCCAAATTGGGCTCTGCACTGACAGCAGACAGTCCAATGTGGGGCTTGAACTCACCAACCGTGAGATTGTGACCTAAGCCAAACTCAAAAGCCGGATGCTTAACCAACTGAGTGCATTTCTTAATCCCCATCACCTATTTCACCCATCCCCCACCCATCTCTCTTCTGGCGATCATCAGCTTTTGTTGTTTTTCAACAGTTTCTGTGTCCTTTAGCTTCCACATAGCCATGCAAATGACTCTTCACCAACATCTATTACTTATATGCATAAACTCGCTACAAGAATGTACACTATGACTTCCTGTCATGGTACTTGGGCACGTTGAAATTTTTTAAATAGTTAAAAGAATTTTATTAGAATGGCATTTCATTTTACCCATATTAGTAGAGTTAAATAGAGTGCCGGTTTTCAATTTTCCTTGGCTGTGCTTATTTATTTTGGTATGTTTCTAGATGCACTTCAACCAACTTGTAAATTACTCACAGTTGAATGAAGTCAAGAAGAATTCAAGGATGGAATGAGTGAGAATCTGAGCTTCTGTGTCACATTCTTCAGAGAAAATATAAAACGTTTTTTTAAGATTTATTAATTTTGTATCATACTCATCATTTCTACAAGTTTATATAAATGGTAATTAAGTGTATGTAAATTTGAGATATGGATATTACAAATATATATCTATATGTATTTTCACTAGTAATTTTCAGCATAGCATAAGATGAAGAAGTATAATATGGGTGATGTGATAGGAATGTGGCACCAAGGCCAAAGGAGCTAAATTGGCATTTGACTGAAGACTAGAGCTAAATCCAACACAAGGGACGGGATAATCCTTGGCTATTGTACACCGAATACAGGGGGGTCAGGTGCAGTTGCACTTAGCATCTAGAAGAGAAAAATAGAGAAACTGGAAGACTGTAAGAAGGCAATTACCAGGGGCGCCTGGGTGGCGCAGTCGGTTGAGCGTCCGACTTCGGCCAGGTCACGATCTCGCGGTCCGTGAGTTCGGGCCCCGCATCGGGCTCTGGGCTGATGGCTCGGAGCCTGGAGCCTGTTTCCGATTCTGTGTCTCCCTCTCTCTCTGCCCCTCCCCCGTTCATGCTCTGTCTCTCTCTGTCCCAAAAATAAATAAAAAACGTTGAAAAAAAAAATTAAAAAAAAAAAAAAGGCAATTACCAGAGTAGAAAGGGAAATCACAATCTCATAATTTCAGAAAAAGTAAAAATATTAGTCTGGAAACTGAGACATAAAATTGTCCTAATTTAAAAGATTTTTACATGGAGTAGGAATTCTACCTATATTCTTCATAGTTCAGTGAGGTCAGGAGCCATAAATGCTACCTTGGATTCCTCTCAAGAGGAAATATTCCCCTGTTGGAAGGATTCGATGAAATTATGCAGGAAAAGTTGTTTAACACAGGAATTTGCACATAGTAATAACTCAATAAGTATTTTCCACTAGTGCAACTACTACTCGTAGTAGCAGCAGCAGCAGTAAAAATAAATGGTCTTTAACTTAGAAATTCTGTGATTTACAAATTGGTAAAGTGGAGTGAATTAATTTTAACATTATGACACTATCTGAATATTGTAAACAGATAGGATTTTTCATTTGCTGCCATGTCAAGTTTTTTTTTAGTTTTGTTTTTTTTTTTAACATTTATTTATTTTTGAGACAGAGAGAGACAGAGCATGAAGTGGGGAGGGTCAGGGAGAGAAGGAGATACAGAATCTGAGACAGGCTCCAGGCTCCGAGCTGTCAGCACAGAGCCGGACGCGGGGCTCCAACTCATGGACTGCGAGATCATGGCCTGAACCAAAGTCGGATGCTTAACCGACTGAGCCACCCAGGAGCCCCATGCCATGTCAAGTTTTAAAGGAACATTTTAGATTTTTTTCCTGCCCTTTTACATCTATTTAGGATTTGCAGTTTCCATGACCCTGGGGTACACACAATGAATACCTGAGTACTTAAATTAAGAAACTACATACCGTCATAAACCATGAAATTAGTGGAAGGGACTCTGCCATTTATCCAAACATAACTGAAAGCAAGTATGGTTCCATAGTAATTCACATTTCTGACATGTGATTTCAGAAGATCTCAATAAGGATTGGGTTACATAGGCCTAAAACAGTGAATTTTTTTTTTCAATATATGAAATTTATTGTCAAATTGGTTTCCATACAACACCCAGTGCTCATCCCAAAAAGTGCCCTCCTCAATACCCATCGCCCACCCTCCCCTCCCTCCCACCCCCCATCAACCCTCAGTTTGTTCTCAGTTTTTAAGAGTCTCTTATGCTTTGGCTCTCTCCCACTCTAACTTCTTTTTTTTTTTTTTTTTCCTTCCCCTCCCCCATGGGTTTCTGTTAAGTTTCTCAGGATCCACATAAAAGTGAAAACATATGGTATCTGTCTTTCTCTGCATGGCTTATTTCACTTAGCATCACACTCTCCAGTTCCATCCACGTTGCTACAAAGGGCCATATTTCGTTCTTTCTCATTGCCCTGTAGTACTCCATTGTGTATATAAACCACAATTTCTTTATCCATTCATCAGTTGATGGACATTTAGGCTCTTTCCATAATTTGGCTATTGTTGAGAGTGCTGCTATAAACATTGGGGTACAAGTGCCCCTATGCATCAGTACTCCTGTATCCCTTGGGTAAATTCCTAGCAGTGCTATTGCTGGGTCACAGGGTAGGTCTATTTTTAATTTTCTGAGGAACCTCCACACTGTTTTCCAGAGTGGCTGCACCAATTTGCATTCCCACCAACAGTGCAAGAGGGTTCCCGTTTCTCCTAAAACAGTGAATTTTTGACAGGAGATGTTGATACATCAGAATCTCTAAGAATGCAGCATGAAGTTTGAAAACATTTCCCAGCTGATTCTGACACATACCCAATCCCTCTGCTAACTGGTGAGAACAACTGATTCAAATACTAATACATTAAAAAAAAAAAAAAAAAGAAAAAATAAAAGAAATCTGCCCACTCCCCAGGAGAAATATGGACTCAAGAACTGAGTTTATTACACCCTAAATTATGTGAATTTATAATTCAGTTCAGTCTCATTTATATAGTTTTTATTGTTACAAGCTTTGTATATTTTTTATGCATATATTTTTGACTGTGGGAAGAAGCCAGCATTGACTGATCGGCTGACGCGTGCCTGGCACGGGACATTGTGCTTACGCGCGCAACCTAACCAGTCCTATGCGCAGATTCCATTCTTTAGAGGCAAACGGCATTGTTCCCATTTAACAGGTGAGTATATAGTGTCAGAGTGATTAACTCTCTCAAGGTCATTATACCTGATACAGAGTAGGTGTTCAAGCCTGGACTGCCTGATTGCTATGCTAACTTCACAACCCTTAGCTGTTCAGTGAACATGGAATTCAGAGGAGATGGGTTGTAGAGCATACATTTTTAATAAGTGAATAGATCTCATCATAGCACAACAGAACAAAGTCCACTGGCACGAAGGTTACTACACTGAATTCTTCCCCCCAAATTGTATCTCTTAGATCTTCCTTCGTTGTAAATTTTTACTGAGAAGTTTATTCCCTTTATCTGTGAAATTATAATGGTGTCTCTTCACAGTTTTGGAAAATGGAATCCGCATCGATCACCTAGAAAATTCAGCAAATGACAAATGCTCACACACACACACACAAAAAGTCCAAAAGTCATAGGTTTTTCACAGAAAGTGTAATCATCTCAATCCAGGGAAGTATAGTAATTAACAGATAAGAGGTTTGTTAAATGAATATGCAGTGTCATGATGCTGGAGTTTGGCACTGATCACTGTTAGTCTTACAGGTTTCCCCCTGGCCTGGAAATTCTGACACCACATTTATCACTTGGTCTATTTTTAGAACTTTAATGAGCAGATGATCAAGACTTACCTCATTAACTTAGCTTCTGAGAAAACATTATTTACAGAGATAATCGTTGGTTAGAATGGTCACTGCTCCCAAATTTGTTAGAAAATATACATGTAAGCCAAACTAACATTTATTTCATAGTGGGAAAGTTTGACCTTGTTTAACAGGTAAGCTTTTACCACATTTGTTTTCCTGGAATTAATCCATCTTAAAAATATGTGTATTTTCAGGGACACATGAAATATTTACCTCATTTCAAAGTTCCTATGACTCACAAAACACATCATTTTACATAATATTTAGTATTTTTCTGCAGTTTCAAATTAATAATTATTGCTATTCCTAAGGTCTGTGCTATTTTCAGGAAGTATTTAAAAACAATTTTAGTCTTTGTTTAGCTACAGTAATAGAGGGTTATTTTATCATTATGTGAATCTTTATGTATATTTTGAAGTTTAAAGTCACGTACTGAGGGTTTTAATAAATTAAATACAGCATCTAGAAAACATAAGCCCCTTTCCCAAATTCTATAAAAATGATAGTAAAAATTTTAAAATACTCGTATAGACCCAGAGGGACAAAGAAAGGGGAAAACATAATGGGAGATGGGCGATGTCTTTCATATTTTGCAAGTTGAAAAGCAGAGATACAGAAATGGCAGCGAACTAGCAAGTCAGAAGAAACGAAGAAGAGGGAGACCCGCGCAAGGCAGTGGAATTTCTTGCCTGGAACCAGGGAAAGTCTGGGGGATGAAGGCACGAGGGAAGCTTTGAAGAGCAGGACAAAAGAAAACCAAGATACCTGATTGCACGTCACTATCAGGTGCAGTTAAAACCCCACATCCTCTTCTTGAGTCCCTTCAATTACAAAATTACCCCTGTCCTGTGTGGCAAAAGGCAAAAGTTTTCCTATGTGAAAATGTTGTATGAAGGAAAAAATATGGATTCTGCAACATGAGCCAGAGATGGAAGTGGTGGTGAGGGGAGCTTGGGAAAGAGGGGGGTCTACCCTGCAAATGAATCAACTACAAGTTTCTTAGTACTAAATCCTGAAACCCCAACCCCTCGTTTTGCTTAGCAACACAGCAGATGTGTAATTTCCAGTCATACAATTGAAAGAGTTTTCTCTGGGAGAAATAACCAACCCGAGAGCAAATGCACACAGGTACTGGCAGCTTTGTGCTGGGTCACGGCCCCGTCACTTTTCGGGAAGCCTCACATCAGCAAGATCTACTCAAGTATTTAGTTTTCTATCTGCTTTTAGTGTGTCAATCTAAATATAAATTAACCTTCAAAGATCATCAAACAGTGCCTCCAACTGGGAGCACAGAAGCCTAAGAAAAGAAACAGAAAACAAGGGACTCAAGAGAAAAAAGACAAAGGAAGGAAGAGGATAAAAAAATATATACATTAAACTTTAATGTCTTTAGAGACATAAAAGAAGATATACATTCATTTAGAACAGAGTGCTTTTTAAAAGAAACATTCAGAGAATGAGAAAGAGCTCTTAGAAATTAAGTACCATAGGGCAGAAATATTTTCAAATCTATTGGAGATGTTGAAGTAGAATTTGAAAAATCCCCAGGAAATAAAGTAAAATAAATAAAAAGATGGAAAATTGGGGGAAAATAAATGCTTAATTCGGAAGAGTTGATATACTGAAACTGTAGGTTTCAACAGGAGGAGATACAGAAAGAAAAATGATTAAAGGAATAATATATATTAAAAAAACAATAAGTAGATCTGAATATTATCAATTTCCAGATAGTGGTAATCCATTAAGTGCTTTAAACAATAAATAAAATAAACCTCATACCAAAGCAAACCAAATGCAATAAAAATTATAGCAAAGCATCCATGAAATTTCTGAATTTTGAAATGAAAATAAGAGCTGAAAAGCTTTCAAAAGGGTAAAAAACATTTTTTTTTTAAATAACAACATTAGAAGTTAGGAGAAAAATATATTCAACATTCTGAGGAATAATGATTTTAAGGTATATTTTTGTTTGATCAAACTACGAATTAATTCTAAAGGACAGAAAACAGTGTTTTCAGATTTGTTAGGCCCTAAAAAATTTGTAACCATCTATTACCCTTTCTTAAAATGCTGCTAGAACATGTGCTGCATGAAATGAGGGAGGGAATAACGCAAAACGTATGGGACCCCGGGAAAAGCGTCTCCAAAGAGACACTGGCAACACAAATTTCCAAGATGGTAATGGGGATCCCAGGATGGCAGCTGTGCAGCAGGCTTAAAGTGTCACTAATCCAGGCTAAAGGCCCTCGAAAGAATATCTGTGTATTGATTAATCATTATTGAGTAAAAGCCATTCCAAAACTTGGTTGCTTAAAAAAATCTTTTGCCATTTCTGACATGTTTACAGAGCAGCTGAGCAGTTCTGCATAACTGGGATAGGCCAGACGGATCTTGGCTAGACTTACTCATCCATGTGGTCAGCTAGTAGGTTGGCTGGGGGCTGATCGTGCTATAATGGTTTTGGCGGACACCTTGGCTCTTCGTTATATTTATCTCATATTTTAGCAGCAAACTAACCAAGGAATAATCTTATGCGAGCAAGCAGAAATGCACAATCACGTTGTCAAGCCGCTCCTTGTCTCAAGTTTGCTGCTTTCCTTGAGGCCAATACAAATCATATGGCCAAGCCCAGAGTCAATGTAAGAGTTCTATCAAAGGGCATGGAGATAGGGCAGTGTGAAAAATTGGGGCAATGAATGCAATCACTCTGTCATAATCTCTAAGAAAAATATTAAAAGATACCTTTTTGTATTTCCTGATATTTTGGGGGAAGTTTTACAGTTCTATGTGGATGTTTAGGGATAAAGTAGTAACAGGCACAAAGAAAACCAAGCAAACACAGGCAAGCACTATTAATTCTAGGAAAAATAGATCATTGTAGGAAAGAAAATGTAATTATTGCCTTTTATGTGGCTTAATTGTGAACAGTATTTACAAAGTCAGAATAATGTAATAGCTGAATATTGATCTATACTGAATCTATATAACCATATAGGGAGGTTGGGGGAAAGGCAATGTGTGTGTAGAGGAAGTGGCCTAAGGGGGGAAAAAATCAAATTTGAGCATAGGAAGTCCATAATTATGTTGATACTGGAAGAAATCAAGAACTAACATAAGTCTGTAATTAAAATCACAAGAAATCCGGTGGACAGGCAGATGTGAGAAAGAAACTGCTGAGTCTGTTATAAGCCTTACAATGACATTTGAGTTTTAAACTAGGTGCATATATTTATTTGTTAAATAGTCTTATATACAAAATAAAAGTAAATCAAAAGAAGAGTAATATATTTGTTCATAAAGAACATTGTACAAAGATATTGAGATCTGAATGACCTTGAACTTCCTTACCCTTACTTTCCTCATAAGAAAAAAACAAATGGGCCAATCAATCTCATCATTCCTTTTTATTTAAAGGTTCCAGGATCCACAATTCCAATGAATCTTGCTAAAGACATATTCTTTGAAATTGTGTATCTTTAATTTTATTTTTATTTTTATTTATTTATTTATTTATTTAAAAAAAATTTTTTTAATGTTTATTTATTTTTGAGACAGAGAGAGACAGAGCATGAACAGGGGAGGGTCAGAGAGAGAGGGAGACACAGAATCTGAAACAGGCTCCAGGCTCTGAGCGGTCAGCACAGAGCCCGATGCGGGGCTTGAACTCACGGACTGTGAGATCATGACCTGAGCCGAAGCCGGCCGCTCAACCGACTGAGCCACCCAGGCGCCCCTTTAATTTTATTTTTAAATAATAATGCAGTGTCTCTTAATTTGATGGCCTTATTCTTTTATGCATTTGTTCTATGTTTTGCTCATATGTATTTAACCCAAAACTCTGCTATTGAGATCATCATTACTTGTTTAATAGTAGAACTTCTGTGCTTTTTTCCCCAACTGCCTGAACCAAAATTACTGCATTTATTTCTAGGACTAAAAAAGATTTTCAAACAGCTAGAGTGATGTAAGTACCTCAGGCAGGGTGGTAATTTAAAGCTCCTTCAAACTGATGTCATTTAAGTATTGATTCAACAACTATATAGGAAGATATGGCCAAATATTTCATGGAAATGTCTTGTCTGCAAAAGACTGTAAGCTCCTCAAGGCTAGAGATGCCATCATTTTGCATGTGTTTGGTGGTTTCTAGTTCACGAAACATTCTAAATTAATTATTTGTAAAACTTACACAAAGATTTACAGAAAGAGGATTGTGAAGAAATAAAGAAAGATTATGTTCCCTTTACTATCCCAGAAACCATTTTATTTTTGTGGGACAGGAATGAATAAAAATTATTAAGTCAGTCACATGTATATTTTTATATACCTAAAACAAGATCATGACTATATAGATAATGGGATTTTATATAAGGATTTTGCATTTATATATAATCTTCATAAAAATAGTTCAAAGAATTTTATAGACATTCTCAGTGAGGTAGAAAATGAACCAAGTCTGATTAGTTTGCTAATGTCAAGAAAGGCCTGGGCACCTGGGTGGCTCTGTCAATCAAGTGGCCACTTTTTGATTTCGGCTCAGGTCATAGTCTCATGGTTCATGAGATCGAGCCCCACATCTGGCCCTGTGCTGACAGCTCAGAGCCTACTTGGGATTCTCTTTCTCCCTCATTCTTTGTCCCTCCCCCCACTCGTACTCTTTCTCTCAAAATAAGTAAAATAAACTTAAAAAGAAAGGAAAGGTCAAGTGGTCTATTATATAACACTACGAAATTTTGTATCCACACTTAAAACAGCATAATCTATATCCACCCTTAAAACACCCTTGCAGAAAAGACAAGTGTAAAGTTAAAAAAAACAATAAATCTAGTACCCCTTAAAGGCAGAGACTAAGTTGACTTCTTCTTTGTAAAATAACCAGAATAGTCATGATGATCATATTCATTTAAAAATTAAAATGTCTTTTGTCATTTCAAAATTGATGCATAATAATTTGGGGATGTGTTAGAAAAGTATAAAACAAACACTTAAAACTATCTATGAAGACTCCACCCAGAGATAGTCAGTGGTACTAGTTTAGTATATAATATTTCAATGTTTCAATGCACATAAAAATCTCAGGGCTCTTAACTTGTTGGGAAATTAAAGAAACTGAAGAGAAAGATGAAATCAGAGTTGCAGTCTTAAAGGCACCCTGGGAGATATAACATTTTCTGCCACATCATGATTCAATCTGTCTGGAAGCAGTCCACACCATATAAGAGATCCATTGGTAAATATTTATTGTGTTCTTCCCCAATTCCACAGAATTGGGCCAGGCAGTGTGGGATATCAAAAAAAAAAAAAAAAAAAAAAATTTCTGGCCCTGTTCTGGTTAGAAAGATAATATAGAAAAACAGGTGAAAAATTAAACATCAACAAAGTATTTAAGTGACAATTCAGGGCAACAACCAAACAGGTATCAGAAGATTGTATATGATTAATTACCAACTACAGTCCACAGATAATAACTGCCATTTAAGTTCACAAGCACTTGAGTGTGAGTGGTGGCAAGGTGCATTTAGATAGCAGCTCTATTATAAACCCTAAACTTCCCAGGAGAGCTCCATGTGTAAAAGTGACATGTGCAGGTATACTTTCATACACGGAAGCTATATTATTTTGGCTAGTTTGCCATATTTCCCCACTTTGATGCATTTTAAAGCAAGCATAAGGACTCTGGACTGAGGAATCCAGTAAATACATACAATGTTAGTAACAACAGACAGCACTGTTTTGCCAAAGGAACAGAATTCTGACCACACAGATTCATATCCTTGTCCAACCACCTACAATGGTTTTAGTCCCCTTCTATAAGAACAATCTATGAGCAGAGGATCAATCCTGACAAAATCAGTCATTACTGTTGTGTAGTTTTCCTCATAAACACACACAACCTTAGTCATATGGAAGTCTGTGTTTTTGCTAAACTAGCAGAGAGTGTAAGTGACCTCCCTTTCCTATAAGACCACTGGCACTTACCAATAAAATATGGAGGAAAACAATGTGTTCTCTGAAAGCATCCTGAAAATCATAATCCCAGAAAAGAGACAGTATTTCTTTCTAAATGCCACTATAGTCATTGTGTAGACCAACCATCCGAGCCTGAGAAGCCAGTGATCCATTCTCAAGCAAAAGCGGCCTCAGTGCCATTGTACCTCAGTATCTGAGGAAGGAATGAATGAGTCCCCTAGATGCCTGCATCCTGGAAAACAGCTTGTGCCGGAATTTCACAGAAGAGGTGAAATCACTCTCCTCAGCTTGGGAAGTTGCTGAGAGTGAATCACACTCATCTAGCAAAAATTCCTAAAGCTTTGGGACTCTAAAAGAGATGATGCCCATTTGGGGTCCAGTTGCATTCTTAAGACTATGCCTGTCCACATCAACACTTCCTAATACTGTGGATGGAATAATAGTAGATAAGGGATTGAAAAGAGGAGGAAATGAGATTTTGGGGTCCCCTTGAAAGTCAACAATAGGGGCCAGCAGAAACTTTCCATGATTTTCAGACTTTTGCCTTTGTTCTTTCTAGCACCCAAGGCTCCAGAGAAAACAGTTGTAGGCTGTTGACAGATTGATTTTTTATTGGCTCAGAAAAAAAATTTTCAGGTATACATTTTGTGGGTGTATCAGATAGTATATAAAGTAGCTCATTCAACACCTTCGGTGTTCTAACTTGTTCATATAATGTGAGGGTTGGAAAAGTAAAATGACATCCCTTAAACTCCCTTTGAGCCCAAGATTTTCCATGTCATTTAGCATTTCACCAGTCACATAACTGTGAACACAGTGAGATGGGGAGAGCAGACCTTTTGGGAACCAGAGTGGCAGAGACACCTGTTTCTTCTGCAGTGGGGTTCAGGCCTCTAGGCAGTTCAGGCCTGCCCTTCAGCCACAGCAGCCCTGTGGTGGGTCTGGGCATTCTTTCTGGCCAAGTTTTTTCTGACTTCATTATTCTCAAATAAGTACCATCCACAGTGGACTTTTCTGACTACAATCTGCTTATGAATTTGGAGAAAGTTCATGATTAATTGAGAGCAGTTTATCTGGTCATCCTAAAAAAAAGATTTAGACAAAAAGCATAGGTCAAAAAATTATTCTACAGCTGAAATGCATTTATCCACCCGTGAATGTTTAATGAGCACTGGTATGTGTCTGGTGCCATGCTAAGTACTGGGACTACAAACTTGAATAAGATGTAGTCCTCATTTTAAGAAACTCACGGGTGAGGTAAACAACCCATAATAAGGGCAATGATAGAAGAAAACAAATGCATTATAACCTAGGAAAAGTAAGCAGTTTGTGAAGGTCAAGGCTCTCAAGAAGACTGCCCTTAGGGGAGGAGGTATATACCTAAAGCTGAGAGTAGGGATATGGGATCCTTTCAACATGTCAGAGAACATGGAGGGAACCAGGAATTCAAACAGGAAGTGAATGTATGCTACGTGAAATGCTTCGTAGGGAGGGCTCTAGGATGGAGGTCAGAGGTAGAGGTAAAAAGGAGTCAGATGATGGAGGTCATTGCAAACTATGCTAGGAAGCTCAGATTATACCTATAGCCAGTATATTGGAAATAGGTATAACACTTCAAAATGATGCTAAAACATAGATGTTAGTTTTAGGTAGGTCACTTCATCACAATGAGAACTTCGGAATAACAGTGTAACGGCTGGTGGTATAGCCTGTACACGAAACAACACAGCTTTGAAGCAAAACAAACCAAATGCAAGCCATGTTTGAAAAATATTTCAGAGATAAGTGATTCAGGACTTGATATTAAGAGCACAGAGGACCCTTCCATGACTCCCTGGTTTCTTTCTTGTGTACGTAGAAGGCAACTAACAAAGCACGTCACACCTGCATGTCAGACACTCAATAGAAGGAGTATTGTCCAATTGTCCATAAGTAGAGTTTAAGGGTATGGCAACCACACTAGGAGAATTCACGGAGACAGTGTACGGTTCTAGAAACAGTGCCTAATGAAGTGATGGAATGGTGTAATACACAAGGAGGGGCTTTTTTTCCTCGATACTGTTTTTTTCTTTGCATTGTTGAAACAACATTTCCTAGCAATCTATTGACTGATCCACGCTGCTAACTATACAATTGGGCATATACAAAAGAGGTAAAAACACTCCACCCCTTCTCATGGGAGACAAGAAAACATAGTAGAAAATAATTAGTAAACATTCCACGTCAACTTCAGAGTAAATATTTGCTGAAAACAAATTACCCACATTACCGATATGAGCATGAGGTGAGTGTCATACCTCACTGGTAGATGGGAGTAGATGCTATATTGCATTGTTAAAGAATTGTGAAATTATCCTTCTAATATATCAGCTTCATGCTTCCTACATACTGCTCAAATTTAAAAAGATTGCCTCTCACAAAATTCATGCTTAAACAACTTTAATGTAATTTAGTGATTCTGTCAAGCGAATTCAACAATGAAAATATGAGGACAATCCCAATTAATATGACGGAATGGCAAAAGAAGTGGCTAGCTGAACCATATTTTTACCTCTGGATGTTGTCTTCAATTAAATTTTCTATCAAACAAAAGGATTGATTAGTCTCTTCAAGCAAGAAGTCTTGCTTCCTGCAAGTAAACAGAATTGTTTCCATTAAAGCTTTCAGTGCCTCTAAGAGGTTGTCATCTCTGGCTGGTGAAACAGTTTATGGCATCCCAGCAGCTGCTTTCATTACATGTAGTTTTTTGGCAATCAGGTGCATGCTGCGAGTTCAGGAGCATATTCTACAAAGGCCAGAGTTGGACAGCTGAAAAAGAGACCCAAAGGTCAGCCAGTTATCGTCAAATGTTGTGACGTGGATTTCTATGCTTTGATATATAGCTGTGCATACACAATCTAATTGGTGTCGACAATAGCTTTATAATGAAAACAATCCATTTTCGAACTCGGTATCTAATTTTCTCATTTGTGACATCTTTGATTAAAAAGAACACACCACACTGTCTTGTTGATTGCAGCAAGGATGATGCTCATTATTACATTATTAAGGCAATATACTAGGTGGTGAAATGAATTTGGCCAGGAAAAAAAAATCACTTTTAAAATAATTATGTCGAAGTGATTCTAATGGAGATAATCACACATTCACTTAAAAACACACATGAGGGGTGCCTGGGTGGCTCAGTTGGTTAAGTGTCCGACTTCTGCTCAGGTCATGATCTCGTGGTTCAAGAGTTCGAGCCCCGCATCGGGCTCTGTGCTGACAGCTCGGAGCCTGGAGCCTGCTTCGGATGCTGTGTCTCCCTCTCTCTCTGACCCTCCCCCCATTCATGCTCTGTCTCTCTCGGTCTCAAAAATAAATAAACGTTAAAAAAAAATTTAAAAACACACATGAGTTTCTAAAGCTTGAGGTAAAATTGGAGCTGAAATATCTTTGATATTCAATATGTAAAAGGTGTGAAATTAATAAAGATGAATTTGGTAGTTCTCGGTCCTAGATGTAAATATGAGTCAATTCATGTGTTAGCTGTTCATGTATCTTAGTCATCAATTATTTAAAAAAATTTTTTAAATTGTGCTTGCTGATAATCACTTAGCTGTCTTTACTTATGTTAACTTTCTGATATTTATTCATAAATAAATATTTGAGGTACACATTCTCAAATAAGGTAAAATTACTTAGGTGGCGTACTTTTATGTAGTTACAAAGTGTTTCTCCCTACCTTATAATGAACCTCTATGGTAAAGAATATCAGGCTTCCAAGAGTTCTTTCCCACACTGTTTATATATCATTTCTAAGAAATTTTATGCAGTCTACTGTCAGAACTAATGTAGCAATCAAAAGACTTTATAAATATATAGGTTACTATTATTGAGTCTCATTTACAACTGCCCTGCATGTGTGCGAAGGCGTGTAAACAGTGAAGATGAGGCATGTCAACATCTACTTTAAAATGAACCTATTTATGATTGTATAATGTTAGCATATAAAGAAAGATGATGCTTTTGCTTCAGAAACTTGCGGCAGCTACCACTCAATATTGTATGCAGGATGCGTTCACACACCTTTTCTGTATCGATACAATTCATGCTGTAAATTCTTACGTAAGTCTGAAACGGTCTATCACAAAAACGGAAAATTATTCTATGAGGTAATTATTAAGTTGAGGCATTAGCTGGAAATATAATTGCACTTTGATTTATTCTTACTTTGATTTTCATTGTAATGATCTTTCCAGTGTTGTGTGTTCCTTTAAGTACGTTTTATCAAAGGAACGCTGCCAGGAACACTGCTCTATACATCGTTACATCTAAAAAACATGCACTTCTTGGTTCTTTGATCCATGAAACATCTTGCCTTTCTTTTCTTTTTATTATGACATCAATATATATCATTAAAAATTGACAAACAGATACAGGGGGAAAATTACCATGGTCATACCACATAAGCACAGCTATTACAAAAATTGTGTTGTATTCCTATGTTTTATTTTCTAATATCATTTTTAGGCAGTTGTCATACTCAATATAATTACATGTCCTGTTTTTCTTTATTATTATACCACATACATTTTCATGTTTTTTTGGATAATATACTTTAAAGGTTATTTACTTATTTATTTTGAGAGAGACAGAGAGAGTTCAAGCAGAGGAGGGGCATAGAGAGGGAGAATGCCAAGCAGGCTCCATGCCACAGTGAAGAGTGGGGCTCGAACTCACAGTGAGATCCCCTCACAGTGAGATCATGAGCTGAAATCAAGAGTCAGATGCCTGACCAACTGCCCCGGTAATACACTTTACATTTTAAAATAGTTTTAGATGTTCAGAAAGTTATAAAGATAGTATAGAGAGTTCCCATACACCCAACACAGTTTCGCCAATTGTGAACATCTTACAATAGTGTATTTGTCACAATAAATGAAATTATATTGAGGCATCATAATTAACTAAAGCTATTACTTTATTCAGATTTCCTTAGTTTTCCCTAATGTCCTTTTTCTGTTCTAGGATCCCGTACAGGACACCACACTGTGTTTAGTGGTCATGTCTCCATGAGCTTCCTTTGAAAAGGTCAGTTCCTCGGACTTACCTTGTTTTTGATGACCTTGATGGTTTTGAAGACGACACTTACATATTATGTAGGATCCTCGTCTATTGGAACGTGTCCGTTTTCCTCACGATTAGACTAGGATTATGTGAGAACGACTTCAGAGGTAAAGTGCCATTTGTTATCATTACATCAAGGATACATACCACGACCATGACTCGCCTCTGCTGATGTTGACCTTGTTCGCCTGGAAAGGGTCATGTTTGTCAGGTTTTCCCACTGCCGTGTTTTCCTTTATCCCCCTGTCAATACTGTACTCTTTGGGGGGCGCCTGGGTGGCTCAGTCGGTGGAGCGTCCGACCTCAGCTCAGGTCATGATCTCACGGTTCGTGAGTTCGGCCCCGCGTCGGGCTCTGTGCGGACAGCTCAGAGCCTGTACCCTGCTTCTGATTCTGTGTCTCCCTCTCTCTCTGCCCTTCCCCCACACACGCTCTGTCTCTGTCTGCCTCTCAAAAATAAAGAAAACTAACTTAAAAAAATAAAAAAGAATACTGTAGTCTTTGGCAGAAAGTCATTATGTGCAACCCATCTTTGAAGACTGCAACATTCTGCTCCACTTTCTGAGAACAGAGTGTCTTCGTAGATCATTTGAAATACTTCTCATGAGAGGCCGGCATCTTCTTCCTCGTTTTTTTTGCACAGCCATTAACTTATTTATATCATTATGGAACCGTAGATATTTATTTTAGACTTTGGTTGTGATCTAGTACTACTTTACTTATCTTGTTGTTTAACTAGGTGTAGGTTTGACGATTGGAAGCTCTTCTAGTTGGCTCAGGTGCCCCTTTGTGGCATCCCTATCAGCACGGTGGTTGTTTTTTAACACTTTCACATTTTCTGGCCTTCCAGTGAATCACCTTTTCATCTTCTTCTATGTGTCATCAGTTGTCGAATGCAGTATTTTTTCCTCAGACTGCAGCCGCTGGGGGTTCACAGAGCCATAATAACTGTTAATAAAATAGTAGGTCTCAGATACACCATGGTCCTGCAACAGAATCACTGGCATGCTATTTTAAATTTCTCCCTTAAGGTTCAAGAGAATGTCAGAGGTTTTCCTCAAGTGATTAGGAATAGTCGTGACTGGCCACATCTTCCACTTGGTAGTTTCAATCATTTATTTATCCTGAGGGTTAGCTCTTTATTCATTCCTACTGACAAGTGCAGTTCATGTCATCATTCTGCATATGACGTATGCGGATAAACCTTGGATAAAGTAACTCTTTCTCTGATTGTCTCCTTATCTGCCAACTGACAGAAAAAATATGCTTGCTAATAGAACCATAAGGAAAATTAAGTATTATATGAATGATATACATAGTATGTAACCATACCACATCATGTATATATATAAATAATACATATATAGTCACATATATGTGATATATAGTTACACAATTATATGCAATACACAAAAATTTTAAAAATGCAATCTTTACACAAACACGCCCATACACACCCACAAATGGGCACCACAGATATCTAATACTTCTAAAACTCCCATTTTTGCTCTCACATTTAGTGCATCTCTATAATAATACAACAGCTTCATTAGATGGCTACTTTACGAAGCTTTTCTCATCCAACATACTAGCCCATGTTCCTGAGGTCTAGTACAGAAAAAAAGTGAATACTATTTAGAGATAACCTTTTCCTGAGTCCAATCATTGTCCCTGAACCAAGCTTTGTTGAAGCTTCTCACCCTCCCTTGCCCTCTCCCCCTTAATTTGAGTCCCTAATTAAGGAGACCAAGTTGTTTCATAAACTCTGGACAGGTGGAATACTCTTAATATTTCCTGTGTTTATGCTGTTAGGGGACACCTTTAGCTTTCTCATGAATATACTGCCTGACCTACCTGTGCTTTCTATATGACCAGACAGGTCTGAATCCACAGTGGCACACAGGTCCCTTCCTCTAGGCCCTTAACTCTACTTAATTTCTGATTATTTTCCTTCTCCATATCTGTAATACCACTGCCATACTCTTGAAATATTACTTAACCCTTGGCTCCTTTTTGAACACTTTCCTGTCAAAATGGAGTAAGATGGGGAATTGCCTAGCTGCCCCCTTCCAGCTGAAGCTGAATGGATGAAAGATGTAAACTGAGGAGAAAAATAACCAAGAAATGTAGAGCAAAGGGAAAGAAACTCATTTGGATTTATTGCCTTCTTTCTTTGCTTTGCATATCATTTTATTTTATTAAGAGTATAGTAAAACTATATATTTTGATATTTGAATATATGCTAAATCAAACTTTTTAAGGTTTACTACCATTGAATGGAAAAAAATATTCAAGCTTTCCATATGGAAATTTTTTAACATATACAGAAGTAGGGAGAATTGAATGTCCATGAACCCATTACCCTATTGTATTTTGAGGTTCCCTTAAGTATGGTAAATTGCCCAATCTAGAATCATTCCTTCCCACCCCACTCTCTTATTTGCTAAGAGAATCCTGATTTGTGTCCCGATGGCAAAATGCACACTGTGATAAATTGAAAGTAACTTGTTCCACTTTTCCAGCCATCCCTGAAGGAAGATGTCCTGTCTCCAACGATCAGTAGAAACACATGGATAGGGGGTTCCTTGCTCTAATCTGCAAGGCCATGTCAGACCCAGAGTCCTATTGTTGAAGACTTCATTGTGACCTTATTGCAGCCCAACTTTCCTCTCTGCCACATTTGGTTTTCTTAAATTCCTCCAGGTATGCTGATTTGAAGCGCACTCCCCAGTAAATTTCCTGCACACCAATTCCCTTCTCAGTACCTGCTTCCCCGAGTAACTTAATACCTGACTTCTGCATGACTGCTCACCACATTGGGCCTCATGTTTCTAATTTGAAATTAAGGAAGCTGGTTTAGCTCCCTAAAGCCTATACCCAGCTCCATGGTTGGAACCAGAAAGGAGGAGTAGGGGTGGCACATTGGCAGCCTTAAATTACAAGTAGCTTCTTCCTCCTGAATCAGAGCTTTGGTCTTAAAACTGTGTGAGGGCCTGTGAGGGTCAGAAATCCCTATAGCAATTCTTCACTGTCATTGATCAGTGTGACCTATTATGTATTTTATTCTTTTCTAGGCTTCTTTGTTGTTGTTGTTTTTCAACATGTAGTTATGTATGCCACGTGTGAGATCATTTTTTCCCTTTCAAATAAATCATGTAACTTCTGTGTTTGTCAAGAAACCCAAAGTAGAGAAATGTGAAATGTGAATTGAGAAAAGTTCAGCTGACTGAGTTCCATTAATTCTCAGGAATGACAAGTCAAGGTCAAAGGAAGAAGAATGAAAAATATCACAAAGTGATTTTCTTTTAAATGGGGGAAAAATAAGCCGTAGGAAGGTGTTCACCTTGGTTCTTTTGAAAATATTTATAGGCTATAAAGAAGATATAGGGTTTTATAAAACAAAGCACAAAATCAATACTTTAGAGAAGTAAAAAGATTGACAACTTGATATATTTTGACTATATTTAATATCATTTCAAATGAAATCACTGTGTTCTCTCTCCATGACATCAACACTTCCTAAAAAATATTAAATAGCTATTCAATTAGTAGTTTATTTTATGTTAAACTTTCAGATTTCATTAAATTGATGTTAATATGTTTTTATGTTTATATTTAGTATTTAGGGTTATATTATGTAATTTAAGAAAACATAGAGTTGGTAATATAATTAATTTTTTAATCCAAATATTTTAGCATCACATAAATAAATCAGTGCTGGGAACAAGGCCAGAGTAATGAAAGCATAAAATTCCCCCAGATAAATTTTGTAAAGTATTTCACTAGACTGTTTAATCCTTCTTCCTTCTTTTATTTGTTTTCAATGTTTATTTATTTGTGAGAGACAGAGCACGAGCAGGGAGGGGCAAGAGAGAGGGAGACACAGAATCCGAATCAGTCTCCAGGCTCTGAAGCTGTCAGCACAGAACCTGACGGGGGACTGGAACCCATGAACTGAGAGATCATGACGTGAGCTGAAGTCGGACGCTTAACCGACTGAGTCACCCAGGCGTCCCATCTTCTTTCTTGTATTAAGGTCCCAGACATCTCAATATACAAGGCAAAAGATTATACTTATTGCCCCCAGACCAATAACAGTTCTTTAAAAACTGACATTTCTGATAAACTTCAGTGTATTCATTGATGCCAGTGTTGAAACTAACCAGTTATCCTCAGTTTTGTTCTGAGCTGTATGAACAGACGAATAGGTTATTTTTCCTAGACAACTGCCATAGCATCCACATTGATTGGTCTCCTTATTCACTTCTCTCTCTATAATCTATTATTCAAACAGCAGCCAGGAATGTTCTACAACATAAATATACCATTGTTCTGCTTAAAATCCTCTAAAGGATTTTCATCACTCTTGCAATATTTTTTTTACCATAGTCTAGAAGCATTTACATGGCCAGTCACCTCTCTCTCTCTCTCTCTCTCTCAAGTGCATCTTCTAGTCTCTCTCTCTCTCTCTCTCTCTCTCTCTCTCTCTTTTTTTTTTCTCTCTCTCTCTCCCCTTCTCTTTGTATCTATAGTACCATGAACTTTCTGTTCCTTTAACAGAACAAGCTTGTTGCCACCCCAGGGCCTTTGCCTTAGCTATTCTATGAGCATAAACATCACTTTTATTTTTACTACACTAAGGAGATGAATTATACACCCTTCATATTAACAGTTTCCTTGAATTTGCATGTCTCAGATTTTACATGACTGTCTCTTTTTCATAAATCTATATCTCAGCTTTGATTTCACATCTCAGAAAAGCCCTCCCTGACCACTGAGTCTAAAGTAGTATCCAGGGCACCTGGATGGCTCAGTTGGTCAGGTGTCTAATTCTTGATTTTGTCTCAGGTCATGATCTCACAGTTCATGAGACAGAGCTCTGCATCAGGTTCCATGCTGTCAGCGGAGTCTGCTAGAGATTCTCTCTCCCTCTCTCTCTCTCTCTCGCTGCCCCTCCCCTGCTCTAGATCTCTCTCAAAATAAATAAACTTAAAAAAATGAATAAAAGTATAGTAGCATCCTACCTCCCCAGCATACAGTACCACAGAAGTCTGTTTTCTTCGTTATTACTATCTGAAATTGCCTTATTTAATAATTTTTTTTATTTAATGTTTAATGTTTGCTTTCCCTCACTAAATAAAGGCCTGCAAAGTCAGGGGACTTGGCTGTATTCTTAATATTTAAACAATTCTCAGAACATAGCAGACATTATGATCTGTGTTCTAATAGATAGATACTGAAGCAAAAAGGAAAAAAATAGGTCTTTGCCTCATAGCTTTCATCAAAGATTTATTATCAAGAGAGATAATAGGAATATATTAACTGAATAATTATAAATTAGCTTTTAATCAATTCCTACATAAAGTATGTAATTTCCAGTGCTCAACTATGACTTATTTTTGGTATTCCTTTAACTCATTGAGTTTGTTTACTCCCTTGAATGACTAATAATATAGATAAACCTATTTAAAAACCAATGAAGAAAATGCTGATAAAAAATGATGACAATAATCTGTGATTTTATCATTTAACAATAGTTGAAATTTTGTGTACAGTTTTCCATATTTTTGTTTCTTTGTTTTGGGCAAATACAGGATTGAAATTTTGACTTGAAAATCAAAATCCTTGAAAATGTAATCCTGATGCTTTGAGTAGAAGTTACAAGGCTAGAAAAAAATTGTAATCAGCAGTGGGAAGTTTTGCCATATCAAAATTGACATTTAATAAGGGTGTAAATTTTCATTGAGGTAGTGGGAATACAAATAATACATTTGAAAGATCATTCACAAAATCTAAAACAATTAGAGTTGAAAGGCAAGAAAGAAAAGCAGTAAACTTATTATGGAAATTCATAAATTCATTGATTTATTGAATAGTTCTTTATAATGAGCTTCACACATATCACATATTGAGATAGGTGCTGCAGTCTAGCAGAAAACAAATTAGAAAAGAAACATTCTGTCATAGGAGTTCACGTTTGAGCCTGGGCTGTGTTCTAAACAAAAAGACATAATGGGAAAAAATGTAAATTCAGTTATGGAACTTGGCTACTGCAAGGAATTCAAGAAGTGTGGAATTCTCATCAAAGGAAGGACAGATGATTCTCTGGAGATGAGAAGTTGAGAACTTCCTGGTCAAGGAAAAGACCCAAAGCCACTTATACACACCCAACAGTAAGAGTGATATATGACATTTGTGAAGGGGCCGCCTTTAGCCCCTAAGTCTCAAAAGCAGTCCTAAGTGTCGCAGATGAGTCAGGGAGTGAACTGCTTTGAGGACCATTTCTGAGTCCTCTGGGATCAGAGGGTTCAACTTCATGCAGCCAAGCATGCAAGAGCAATGTTGGTCACCTTCTACAAATCAAGATCTGGCTTTCCCCTCTTTTTTATATATAATTTTTAATAACACATAAACTCTTGATTATAGTATGATCCAGGGCAAGTAGAGGAGGAAAATGATAGAGATTTTGCTTTTGAAATGAAAAGGTAACATTCTTCAGATTCTAGCATTATAGATAGACAATCATACTTGTTACTCAAAGAAATAGAATAAAAGATATCGTCCATAACCCTCAGGACAGCTTACATTATAGGGAATAGAAGAGAAAGAAAATAAGAGGAAAAGCCAGAGTAGAGTGTCCGATTGAGTAAGAGGCTATCAAAGATATTTTGATCAATAGGTAATCAGTAGCATCAGGGAATGGGAAGATCAATCAATATCGAATACTGTGAAAGGTCAGGATATAAAGCCTCAGACAGGTCTCTTAAAGGTGTCATTTTAAACCTGAGACATTTTCAAGGGAGAAATTTCCTATTGTGATAGGAATATGGGCTAACATTTTTAAAGTATGTAGACACTGATGAGAAGAAGTTTGCTTCCTTTTAAGAGGAGTGCACATAAAACCCCCATAGAAATATTGCTCCAGATTACACAGCGCTAAAGTGTTTTCATTCAAAAATTATGTCAAAGATCATCTCCAGAAAAGGTTAGAATATCATAATGAAGAGAAAATTTTGCAGTGGCAGAAATGCCACAATGACACTGAGCTGTGCTGATATTCCCCAGGTCTACCACTATGCTTTGCCTACTCTCCATATCTATTTTTCATTCTCCTCCCCTCTTCCCAGGATGCTCAGTGGAAATCATCAGGAGGACAAAAGAAGCTGAAGGGCAGAAAGGCAAAGGGGTCGTGCTAACTCTTCCCTGCTGTTTCTGCATGTGCAGCGTTTCTAACATCTCTCCTGTCCACCCACGTCTATAGCTTCTGTCAGGTCACCGTCGTTCTTGGCTCTTGGGTCCAAGAACACTCTCCCCATCCTGGTGTTTTCAGAACTGAAGTTGTTAATAGCTTCCCACTGCTTAGTCTCTGGTGCTTCCTTCATGTTGTTGTTCTGTTCCTGACCCTGCCATGCTTCTGTAAGGAGCCCCTTAAGGTAAAGTCTCTTGAGCCATCAGAGTTGGATACAGTTCCCTTCTAGAACTCTGCTGACACACCAGAAGTTTTGTGTAAATCCTAAGTTTGAATTATTATTTTTAAAAGATACCGCTCAAGTTTTGTTAGGTCAGGAACCCTTGTTTCCTTTTTAAAGAAAAAACAATCTCTATTTATTTGCTTTGAGACACAGAAAGAGAGCAGGGAGAGGGGCAGAGAGAGAGGAGGGAGAAAATGTCAAGCAGCGGCATTAACAGTGCAAAGCTACGCGAGACTTAATCCCACGAACCGTGAAATCATGAGATCATGACCTGAACCAACATCAAGAGTCAGGTGCTCAGGGGCGGCTGGGTGGCTCAGTTGGTTAAGCGTCCGACTTTGGCTCAGGTCATGATCTTGCGGTCTGTGGGTTTAAGCCTCAGATCAGGCATTGTGCTGACAGCTCAGAGCCTGGAGCCTGCTTCCGATTCTGTGGCTCCCCTTCTCTCTGCCCCTCCCCTGCTCGTGCTCTGTTTCTCTCTGTTGCTCAATAATAAATAAACATTAAAAAAAAAAAAAACTAAAAAAAAAAAAAAAAGAGTCAGACGCTTAACCAACTAAGCCACCCAGGTGCCCCAGGAAACCTTGTTTTCTTTAAAACATCTTTGGTTCTTCTTTGAAGATTTTGGTTATTACCAATTCATCCTCTGTTAATCACAGAAAGACTTACAGCAATTCTGAAAAGTCTTAAGCAAAAAATAAAAATTAAAAAAAAATTGCCTCTAATAGGAGACAGCAGGAACCTGATGGAATTAGGAAGCCCCACTTCCAACTCGTAGCTTGTGTTAAAATTGTTCCTAGCATGCAGTGCTAATACTGTGGCTACTTGTGAATTGCCGTCCTAAACTCTGAGGCCAAGTTCATTTCTGTGTCATATTATGAATGTGTTATTGTCACAGTGTGCAATAAAAATTACTCTCAGGGTGCACACGAAGTCTGAATAGCAAATTGTCCCCCAAACAGGCTTATCTCCAACTTATGATTTTGCAGGCTTTACCTCTCATAGTGATTAATATCATACCACCGTATATGGCTTAGGTCATTCTACAGTGTAGCCTCCACACTTCAGAAGTCAGACAGTGGAAAAGCATTTACTATGCTATGAAAATAACACTGTTTGACATCCTGATTAATGAATATTTTTGTTATACATAATAAAGATGCAGACAGTAAGTATCAGGAGTTAATCTTGTAAATATAGACACACACACGCAAAACCTTCTCCCTAAAAGAAAAGGTAATTGCAAAAGACATTTTGGCAATAAAAAAGCAATAACTCACAAAGTCAACTCATTTAAACTGAAGAAAATTCCAGGGGATTAGAAGGACAATTTCCATCAGTGAAAGGGTCAGAGGCTGAAGTAGGAATAAGTAAAAATATGAGCTTGGGCCGTGGGTCCAGACCCATTTGGCTAAAAAAGTTCCTAACATCGGATGGAGCACACTGTAGATCCACTGAATGAACGTATTACCGGACAAAGACCTTTAAAGGAACCTAGAAAAAAATTAAAACTCAACTTAAAAATAAAATCCAGAAAGCCCATACCTCATCTAGGTCACATAATTAAAACAAACTTGGTCAAAAGAATATTTTTGTAGTTGATTTTCACTTGTTTTTATTTTTATTTTTTGTTTTGACTTGAAAGCTAATTTCTTTTTTCTACACATGTTCTTTTTTTTTTTTTAATGTTTATTTACTTTTGAGAGAGAGAGATAGAACATGAGCAGGAGAGGGGCAGAGAGAGAGGGAAACACAGAATCCAAAGGAAGCTCTAGACTGAGCTTTCAGCACAGAGCCCCACATGGGACTTGAACTCATGAACCATGAGATCATGACCTGAGCCAAAGTCAGATGCTTAACCAGCTGAGCCATCCAGGTGCCCCTCTACACATTCTAATACATACTGTCAGAAAAAAATAAACAAGTTACTTAGAGCCTTCTAAAACTTAAGTTGAGAGCGCTTTTTCCTTGTCAAACACCCTTTTGAACCATTATCATACCTTGTACTTTGTACTTAGCGTTTACTGTTTTAATGTAATTGCATTTCGTGCACTATGAACTGTAGGCAAACACTTTGCCTGGTGCTGAGGATGCTAAAACAATAAAAACCTTGTTCCTGCCCTCAAGAGAGGTACAGTCTTCAAGAAGAGAAACATTATTTCAACAAATAAACCCAATAAATGTTACAAAGTACACACGAAACCAAAATAACGGAGGAGCACAAGGCAGCAACCTATGGAGGAGACAGGTACACCTCTGATAGGAGAAGTGACCTTTGAACTGCATCTTGCAACTCTAATGTCTAAGGAAACAGACGTTCTGTAAAATGTATTTTAGGCTATGGAAGCTCTGTGAACTAAGGCACAGAGGCCATGAGGTAGCCTTGGTTTTGGGGCTATAGAATGACAAGTTATTTCATATAAACTCATGTACTCATCATTTATTTTGGTAAACAGAGTGAAGGTGCAGGGACAAGGGTGGAAGAAATAAAGCCAGAGAAGAATACAGAAACTTAACTGTGTATGGCATAGTCCTTAATAATGATTTTGGGCTTTATTCAATAAGCATTTGAGGGTTTCTGGAGAGTTTAGAGCTATCTGAATATGTTTCCTGTCTCCTCTGAAAAATGAGTACGATAAAAAATAACATCTACCTCACAAAAGATTAAGTGAGAAAAATGATATAAATCTCTTAGTTTTTTGTGATTCCAAGTTGCTAGTATTACATATTTGGTGTGGGAATATTTTATTGGTCTTCTAAATGACCTTGTAATGGAATGGAAAACATCTCTGCAATGAGATAAAATAAATTCCCTAATATTAACATATATAATTACCTTTCCTTTGAATATCTTTTAAAGCTTAGCAGTTCCTAAATGTTCAAAAAGCAGGATCAGCTCAAATGATTATTCATTCACTTTAAATAATTTTACTTTACAATGCACATGATAATAAATCCTAAATTATTAAAATTTAATTTTCTTTTTTTTCAATATATGAAATTTATCGTCAAATTGGTTTCCATACAACACCCAAAAGATGCCCTCTTCAATACCCAGCACCCACCCTCCTCTCCCTCCCACTCCCCATCAACCCACTATTTGTTCTCAGTTTTTGAGAGTCTGTTATGCTTTGGCTCTCTCCCACTCTAACCTCTTTTTTTTTTTCCTTCCCCTCCCCCATGGGTTTCTGTTAAGTTTCTCAGGATCCACATAAGAGTGAAAACTATGGTATCTGTCTTTCTCTGTATGCTTATTTCACTTAGCATCACACTCTCCAGTTCCATCCACATTGCTACAAAGGGCCATATTTCATTCTTTCTCATTGCCACGTAGTACTCCATTGTGTACATAAACCAAAATTTCTTTATCCATTCATCAGTTGATGGACATTTAGGCTCTTTCCATAGTTTGGCTATTGTTGAGAGTGCTGCTATAAACATTGGGGTACAAGTGCCCCTATGCATCAGTAATCCTGTATCCCTTGGGTAAATTCCTAGCAGTGTTTCTGCTGGCTCATAGGGTAGGTCTATTTTTAATTTTTTCAGGAACCTCCACACTGTTTTCCAGAGCAGCTGCACCAGTTTGCATTCCCACCAACAGTGCAGGAGGGTTCCCGTTTCTCCACATCCTCTCCAACATCTATAGTCTCCTGATTTGTTCATTTTGGCCACTCTGACTGGTGTGAGGTGATATCTGAGTGTGGTTTTGATTTGTATTTCCCTGATGAGGAGCGATGTTGAGCATCTTTTCATGTGCCTGTTGGCCATCCAGATGTCTTCTTTAGAGAAGTGTCTATTCATGTTTACTGCCCATTTCTTCACTGGATTATTTGTTTTTCAGGTGTGAAGTTTGGTGAGCTCTTTATAGATGTTGAAGACTAGCCCTTTGTCCGATATGTCATTTGCAAATATCTTTTCCCATTCCGTTGGTTGCCTTTCAGTTTTGTTGATTGTTTCCTTTGCTGTGCAGAAGCTTTTTATCTTCATGAGATCCCAATAGTTCATTTTTGCTTTTAATTCCCTTGCCTTTGGGGATGTGTCAAGTAAGAAATTGCTGCAGCTGAGGTCAGAGAGGTTTTTTCCTGCTTTCTCCTCTAGGGTTTTGATGGTTTCCTGTCTCACATTCAGGTCCTTTATCCATTTTGAGTTTATTTTTGTGAATGGTGTCAGAAAGTGGTCTAGTTTCAACCTTCTGCATGTTGCTGTCCAGTTCTCCCAGCACCATTTGTTAAAGAGACTGTCTTTTTTCCATTGGATGTTCTTTCCTGCTTTGTCAAAGATTAGTTGGCCATACTTTTGTGGGTCCAGTTCTAGAGTCTCTATTCTATTCCATTGGTCTATGTGTGTGTTTTTGTGCCAATACCATGCTGTCTTGATGATGACAGCTTTGTAGTAGAGGCTAAAGTCTGGGATTGTGATGCCTCCTGCTTTGGTCTTCTTCTTCAAAATTACTTTGGCTATTCGGGGCCTTTTGTGGTTCCATATGAATTTTAGGATTGCTTGTTCTAGCTTTGAGAAGAATGCTGGTGCAATTCTGATTGGGATTGCATTGAATGTTTACATAGCTTTGGGTAGTATTGACATTTTGACAATATTTATTCTTCCAACCCATGAGCACAGAATGTCTTTCCATTTCTTTATATCTTCTTCAATTACCTTCATAAGCTTTCTATAGTTTTCAGCATATAGATCTTTTACATCTTTGGTTAGATTTATTCCTAGGTATTTTATGCTTCTTGGTGCAATTGTGAATGGGATCAGTTTCTTTATCTGTCTTTCTGTTGCTTCATTATTAGTGTATAAGAATGCAGCTGATTTCTGTACATTGTTTTTGTATCCTGCAACTTTGCTGAATTCATGTATCAGTTCTAGCAGACTTTTGGTGGAGTCTATTGGATTTTCCATGTATAATATCATGTCATCTGCAAAAAGTGAAAGCTTAACTTCATCTTTGCCAAATTTGATGCCTTTGATTTCCTTTTGTTGTCTGAAATGGTTTTTTGGCTATAAAATCATGAAATAGTCCTATATATTTGCAAGTTAAAGTCTAGTTCCTTTGAAAACTCTAAATTTAATCATGGAATAATTCAGTAAGTTTTTTAGAATTTCAAGTACTAACCCTTGCACAAGTGATGGTGTAATGTTTGTTTTGTAAGAATATGGACGTGATGGTAGGCAACAAATATTTATTCAGTTGAATAATATTTTTATGATACTTGAAGAGTGGTGTGAAATTTGTATTGACTTATGCAGAGATAGAGGTCAGAATCTTATCATGCAGGGGAGATTAATTTTTCTCAAGTTGACAACTGATAAAACTACACAATGGTTGTAAATCTACTGCTACCTGTCAATATAATGTGAAGTAAATGATTTTGAGTGAGATCTACAGAATGAGGATACCAGCATGGAGTAGATTGGACCTTCTCATCCAATTTATTCAAACATTGGTCTTGACGATAGGACACCCTCAGGCTGGCAGCTGACCTTATTTTGAGCTCAGGCCAGGTTCACAGCCCAATCCAGTACCATTTAGAAACTGTTGTTCTGCATCTGTGAGGGACAAGAGTGCTGTAGCTTTCAATGTTTGTGTAACAAGGAACATGAGGAATTGACTCTTGTAAAACTCGTTTTATGACTTTATCAGGAAAGGCTTTCCATGGTTCATTGGTCTTCTGTCACTCATTAGCAAAATTGCTTCCCAAGGTCAGTGTGACACGTCTCAGTATTAGAGTGCGCTGTTCACACACCAGATGTCCTGTGGTGCATGGGATGGTAAACAGTGAAAAATTAGCTGTTATTCAGGGATGGATGCTTACTGTGTTTGAGAAGTGTTCAGATCAAATAAGTACGGTAGCTATTGTCCAAATGGATTAAATAAAATTCCATTTGTGATTTACAAGAGAAGGAAAGAAGACAGTATTATGGAGTTTTATTTGCATGTTTTGTTCTAAGAGATTTATGGATAAAATTTTGTCCTCAGATTTACATAAAAGGTATACTGATTTCATGTGCAAATTAGAGCAGAAAATTGCTTTTGTCTAGTGGTGATAGTTTCCTAAAATGATACTTCAGTGCAAAATTCATTCATCATAATTTTTAAAATTCATATGGATCTTAGTTACTCCAAAATTAACCACAAATGCATTTTTAATCAAATAATAAATAAATGATATTTCTCACTGCAAGTGTACCAGCTCTTCCTGCAAATCTTGTCACAATGTAGATGGGAAAAAATAACATTTCCTAGATATTCAAGTTATGCAAATTTTCTTTGGGTTCAACAGTGAATACTGTTGCTGTCTATATTAAAAAAAAACAGTAGGCCTAAGCCTCACTTTTCTTATCTGAAAAATGAAGATAAGAATGGGCCCAACCTCATAGGGGCCCAGCAAATACATAGTCAGCACGCACTAAATATTTGTGAGTATTATTATCTCAAGGAATTAAATGGTCTCTTTTTAGTAATTGTTTGCCTAGATTTTTACATTTTGCCTTATTTGGTTCCCTAGTCAATAAAAATGTAATAGCTGCATATGCTACTTACAAAAATGAAATTTTTTTCTGCTATCTTCTGCCTACTGCATTGAACTATTTGATGTTGATTACGAATTTTTATTAAGTGAAGTGAAGCATACAATGAAATGACAAACACAAAGAAAAGTTAAAATTTAATCAGGCCTCATACATTGTGCCCTAGCCTGATAACTTAGTATTAGCATGAATTTTAGAAATGTATTTTTTCATGTTTATTTACAGTACGTGTTACATTGGTCCATCTCATTTACTTCCTGCTTTATCCAAAAACCCGCCAAGTTGTCTCTGGTAATTTCCAGTGAAATTGTTCTTTCTGATTTCAGTTAACATCATAGCGAGCGAGCTCAGCCTTAATACATAAGACTAATATGGAATAAATTACACACATGAACATACACATACAGTTACACAAAATGAACAAAATTCCCACTCCAATGTCTTAAATATGGAGATCTAATCTTATGGGTTTGGTTATGTTTCATATTGTTTCCAGGTTAACATAAATATAATGGTGAAAGTTCAAATCCTTTGTCTTTGAGCAAGTTCAAATAAATTCCATCATGGTCTCAGAGTAACGAGATTTTGACGATACAGCATCAGCGGTATACCAGGTAGTGACCTAGTAACACTTCCTGATTGTCTACCAAATGGGATCATAACCTGAGGTGCCTTAAAAATCAGAGTAAACTCATGTTCAGAAAATCTGGAAGATAACAGTCATGTCTCAAGAGGTCCTTGCTTTAGAGGCTATTTGAATTAAAAAAAAAAAAATCAACTACCAGATCAAATCAGTGAACACAACATTATAGCATTAATCTGAAGTCTCTGTAAAGGGGACTACCCTTAACTGATTATCCGTATTGGCTATTTTTGAACTATCCTTGCTATAAACTGCTTGTCTTCCTCCTGAAAGTAAAGTCCAAAGGTGTGTAAAAATGCTAAAATTTCCTTTGAAATATAAACTAGTTTTTAACATCAATCACCTCTAATCTGACTTAATGCAGTCTAAAAGGTAATGTTAAAGGGAATAAAGTTAATATAAAGTTTTTTAATCTGTAAATATATTTGAAAATTTTGCTGTCAAAGAACCTTAAAGTTTGGGTTTTTTTTCTGCTACTTTTCAGTATTGGACATCCATTTTGACCATGTTGTTGTTGGATCAATCAAGTTTTGATTACTTATTACCTTTGAAAACAGAAAACCAGAAATTTCATAATTTGGTTGAAAAACATCTAGAACAATTATTTACATGATACCATTATGAAATGTACTTTAATTCAATGCAAGTGTTGCACATCCTTTCACATTCTTATGAAGTCTTAAGATCTGCATTAGGCCTCTAACTTTTCATGGGTAAAGGCCTGAGTAGGGATGTACCACACTTAATTTATGATTTATAAAGATAACTAACATGTGTATTTGTTCCAGTCAAGGGAGAACTCCCTGTCTAAATTGGGACATACCAAGACAATCAATGTAACCAAAATTTGTCTCGACTCATGAAAAATGGTCACCTAGAAAAAGAAATAGCAATTTATTTTAATCGTTGATTTAAATATATGTATATGTTGTCTGTGTTTTATAAGGGCTTTCAAATGCATATGGTATAGAAATTTTTGTACTGTTTTTTCCCTTTACCTAAATTATGTTCCACTAGCCTAGATATAGAATCTTGTACATTTAACATATACTCTAGTGGATTAGGCACCCTCAGAATAGTTCCTCTCTAATGTTGGGAATGTGGTAGTTAGCAAGGTCAAGATCCATGACCTCTTCAGGTCACTGGGCTGCCGCTTAGAGCATACAACTCCAGGGATTTAGAATGAACTTAATTAAACCCTATCTGATTGAAGTTAATACATTATTTCTCTAATACCCTAAAAGGCTAGGTCTTCATGATGTAATAAAAAATACAATAATTTAGCCTCATGTATTTATTTTTTATTTTGTTGTTTATTTTTATTCAAAAATGTAGTTTGCCTACATTGAGTGGTCCAATAACTATTTTTGATAATCCTAGGTCACCATTTTAGATGTGGGACAGAAAAATACTTCATAGAGGAACATTTAGAATATATTGCTTGATTTTCAACATTTTACCATGCTCACCCCTTTATTGATCCACAATAGTAAATTGGAAAATTTGGATATTAACTCTTTCCTCTTACTAAGATGGCTGAGAACATTACTGTAATGGCCTAAAAGACTTAATATTCTTCTCAAACTTTCTAATTAATCAGGACCCAAATCATGAATTATATTAAATTGCACAGTCGTAGAATACTACATCCTGTGAGAACTTTAGAAGTCATCTATTCAAACCTCCCACCAGGTGAAGCAAATGGAAGCAATGGTTTGTTCTCAGAATGATTAACTAGCTCATTAGTTCTGTAATTACCCCACATACCTCATCTTGGTTCTATGCAGTATTAATCCATCCTCTTTAACCATGTCCTTGTCACTTCCTTTAATAATATAGTTCAAACATCTGAGTTTGAAATCTGTCTATATTTTCAGATAATAAAAATAAATCAAAATATTAAAATTTGAATTTATATTATTATTTCAATGCCATGGAGCTGCTTAGTAGTCTATTTCTTGCTAGTAGCAGGTAGTAGTTGTTAATAGTCAGTGTCTAAGTCTAGCATTGTAAGATGCTAGAAAAATTGAAAGATGCATACATTGAAATTCAGGCACACATTTGATTTATTCTCTCTCAGAGAAAATGTAAAATTGACATTTTGTATCATTATGAGAATTTTTTTCTCCTCTTAATACTGATTTACCTTAACTTTCAGATCACTGTAGATTGAATCACATTGAACTAAATATATTTTTCCCCAGGGATTTCACATCAAATTTTATATCAAAATATGAAATATTATCAATAATGAGATTGTGAATTAATAACATGAACAGTATTACCATTGTAATCATTATTATTTTACAATAATTATAATATTCACAATAATGTATATAATAAATACATCTTATATTTGAGAATTATTTGTAATAATTTAAGAAACAGTTTATTGTTACCCTTATCAGAGTAGTACCATTTTTCAAAATGGAAATAAAACTATAATTCATAATCATAAAATATTTCATTGCCATAACTTATATGGAATAGGATATTCACCAATGTGTTCAATTTGGTGATGTAATTTTCTTAATAAAAACCTAAGACATTTATTAAATTACTATTAAATTGTCATATGTGTACGTGTGTGTGTGTGTGTGTGTGTATAAAATTACTATCGAACAAAGCAAAGAAATTTATAAATTACCTGTGATTTCAAAGAGATGGTTGCCTGATCACTCACACAATTTCCCTGGGAATTTGACAAGCCTATCTCTAGAAAACTGATCTGGAACAGGAAAATAAAAGACAAAGACATTGGTGAACTTCCCAATGACTCATTTTTGAGGCCTAGATATTGATTTAATTATCATCAAGACAATGATCAGCAGCATGTGATACAAAATAAATAAAAGAAATTTTAGTTGAAAAATGATCAGTATTTAAATAATAGATGAACTTTACAAAATAAGATGATACAGAAAGAAAACACTACTTAGCAAGTCTGTGTTTAGCTCCAACCACATTAATAAAACCCTTTTAACATCCTCTGAACTATAGTAATAAAAAGAAGCAGGTCACAGACTGTGTCAGAGCAATAAATATTTTATTTCTCTCCCCTTTGAATAATATCTCTCGAGTTCCATAGGTGAAACTTCCCATTATTTCATTTCTCTAAGCCTGAGGGGTGAGACAGCCAAGAGAGGTAGAAAAATATAAAGGGGAAAGGAGGTCAGGACAGGTGAAGAAAGGACACCGTATCAAAATATTATCTTCTTTTCTTACCTTTTCTCTCATTCTCCTCATTTTCTTCCTAAGAGTCACATTTGTAGCTGAATGCTAATTCCTTAGTAGAAAAACCAGGTCCAAAAGTGTGTGTGTGTGTGTGTGTGTGTGTGTGCATGTGTGTGTTTTATTAACATGAGAGGGAGGAAGAGAAACAGATGGAACTGATAACAACACAGAGGCAGAGACAGAGGCACAAAACAGAGAGACAGAGAAAAAGGAAATTAGGTGAACAGATGTCAAAGATAAAAAGCAAGAGAGGGAGGGTCACTTTCCACATTTATTCATCATGATACTGGAAGTCCTAGCTAGAGCAATTAGGCAAGAAAAAGAAATAAAAGGAAGTAAAATTGTCTCTTTTGGCAGATGATATAATTGTATATAGAGAAAACCTTAAAGAATCCATCAAAATACTGTTAAAATTAATAAATAATTTCAGTAAAGTTGTAGGATGCAAAATCAATAAGAAAACATGTTGCATTTCTATATACCAACAATAAACTTTCATAAGGAGAAATTAAGAAAAAAATATATATAATAGCATTGAAAACACAAATACTTAGAAAAAAATTAGGGGCAACTGGTGGCTCAGTCGGTTGAGTGCTGACTTCAGCTCAGGTCATGATCTCACAGTTCATGAGTTCAAGCCCCGCATCAGGCTCCCTGGTGTCAGCCTGTCAGCACAGAGCCTGCTTCAGGTCCTCTGTCCCCCTGTCTCTGGCCCTTCCCCACTTGAACTCTCCAAAAAATAATAAAATACTTAAAAAAAAAAAAGAAAAAAATTAGCCAAGGAGATGAAAAACTGTACACACAAAAAAACTATATGATTTTGATGAAAGAAATTGAAGAAGACACAAATAAATGTAAAGATATTCTTTATTAATGGACTGGAAAAATTAATATTGGTAAAATGTCCATACTACCCAAAGCAATCTACATATTAAATATTATTCCTCTCAAAATTCCAATTGCAATTTTCACAGAAGTAAAAAAAAAAATCTAAAATTTGTATGGAATCACAAAAGACCCTGAATGGCTGAGATAATCATAAGAAGGAACAAAGCTAGAGTCAACACACTGCCTAATTTCAAACTATATTACAAAGCCATGGTAATCAAAACAGAATGATAATGGCATAAAAACAGACACATAGATCAATGGAAAGAGTGAAGTCCAGAAAGAAGCCCATGCATATATGGTCAATTAATTTTTGAAAAGTTGTCAAAAATATAAAATAGGTAGTGTCTTTGATAAATGGGAATGGGAATGCTGAGTAGTCACATGCAAAAAGAAAAAAAAAAAAAAAAGAAACTAGACCCTAATCTTACACCATACATGAAAACCAACTCAAGTGGGTTAAAGACTTCAATGTAAGACCTAAAACTGCAAAAGTTTTAGAAGAAGAAAAAAAAAAAAAACCTAGCAAAGAAGCTCCTTGACATTGGTCTTGGCAATGATTTTTTTTTAAATAACACCAAAAGCAAAAACAACAAAGGGAAAAAATAAATAAAGCAGGCTACATCAAAATAAACAGCTTCTGTCCAGCAAAAGAAACCATCACAAAATGAAAAGGCAGCCTATGGAATGGAAGAAAATATTTGCAAACCACAGCTTCAATAAGGGTCTAATTTTTAAAACAAGAAACTCACGCAACTCATTAGAAAAAGACCAAATAACTCAATTTAAAAAATGGGCAAAGGATGGAAATGGACCTTTTTTGGAAAAAGACTTAGAGATAGCCAACAGATACATGAAAAGGCACTCAGCATCATTAAGCATCAGAGAAATGCAAATCAAAACCGCAAAGAGACACCACCTCACATCTGTTAGATGCTAAGTGACATACGCCAGACGAGAAAGACAATTAGTGCCTGGTATCACTTAAGTGTAAAAATGTTAAAAAAAAAAAAAAAAAAAAAAAGTCAAACTGAGAAATAGAAAGGAAAAGAGTCATTGCCAGTGGCAAAGAGTGGAGAAAATAAAGAGAAGTTAGTAAAAATGCATAAAATTCCAGTTATAAGATTAATAAGGTCCAAGACTCTAACATATAACTGGTGACTGCAGTTGATAACATTGTGTTGTATAATTGAAATTTGCTAGGAGAATGGAAAAATGTTCTTACCAAAAAAAAAAAAAAAAAAAAATTAAGGTGAATATGTGAGGTGGTGAATGTGTTATTTGACTCAGTATGAGGAATTCCTTCACAAAGTGTATACATATCACATCATCACGTACTGCACATTGAATTTTTTTTTTTAATTTTTTAACGTTTATTTATTTTTGAGACAGAGAGAGACAGAGCATGAACAGGGGAGGGTCAGAGAGAGAGAGGGAGACACAGAATCCAAAACAGGCTTCAGGCTCTGAGCTGTCAGCACAGAGCCCGACGCAGGGCCTGGGCTCACAGATGGTGAGATCGTGACCTGAGCCAAAGTCAGACGCTTAACCGACTGAGCCACCCAGGCGCCCCTGCACATTGAATTTTTTTTTTCACAATTTTCTCAAGTGTAACTTAATGACACTGGAGGAAAAGTCAAAATGGGAAAGGCTGTTTGCTGCTGTCTAGATCACCTTATAATAAACACCATTCAACTGACCTTTCATGTCACTTCTAAGAAAAAAAAGGAAAGTTCTATACGCTGTGACTCTCACAGCTATTTGCAAGGCACTTAACTTTGTTAATAACATAATTTTATTACAGGTTAAGGGTCAATTGCTTTACTGTGTACTTTATAAAACTGAAACATAGACTTGTCACATATTTCCTATTTAATCTTTTAGCATGTTTTTCATCTGTAAAATGAGCTCTTAATATCTTCTCAGATTATTTTAAGGTATAAAATGAGGTAGCAGATAAGAAATTATTTTCAGATTTAAAGGTCTTAAGGGCAGGTTACTGATGCATCCATCCTTTAAAAGCAAAAAATATGTACTTATAATGAAAACCTGGTATAAGACTATTGGCTATGTATTGAAATTGAGCCAAATATGTGTTTATCTAGAATGAATGTAATAAGATTTGCTTTCATTTTTGTTCGTTAAAAAGCCTCAAAACAAAATAACAACTTATATACATAAGTGACTAATGGACTAACATAATTTTCGGTGCCTGAAAAATCACACCTCCTAGCAGAAATAATTTTTAGGAAATCTGACTTGGAAGAATTGTACATATACATCTTAACATCACAACATGTCAGAAGAAACATATAAAGTAATATTTGAATGTCGAATAGCACTTATCTATTTATGCATTCTCATAAAGAAATGCAATAGCCTAAATGCCAAAGTAAACATCAAAAGGAACTATTTGGAAAATGAACACATTTATAGATGATTTTCACTAAGCTATTTTTAAAGGATGGATCCAATTCTTCAACTTTGAAGAAAGAAGTCATGCCTGCTCCATGCATGCTTTGAGGGGAGACTTGTTTTTAAGAAAGAATCTCTATTTTCAAGCTGTCAAGCCCCACTTTGAGGCAATTGAAGAACAAAGAAAATAGCTACATATGATTTGTGAGTCTGTTGTTTATAGCAACCATCAGTATTTTCTCCGGCAGGAATTCCCTGCTGTCATTTTTGAGTTGGCAAAATAAATTTTTACTTCATCTCTGTGTTAATGATAGTTGCATTATCTTACCTACATCCACTGGACATCTCGACCTGGCTATACCATGGGTTCCTGAACCTCAACATTGTTATACCACTTCTCACTTTCCCCTCAAGCCTGCTCATTCTTTTGTTTTCTTATCTTCCCTATCACCAAATACAGTAATTGTGGGATTATTCTAAACTGTTCTCCATCTTCTATACAATATTATCAAATTGAATTGATCCTCTCTCTGAATTTCCTCTTTCATTTCTTCTCTCATCTTCTTCCACGTGGCTACTGTTTTAACTTAGGTCTTTCTATTTCCTGCCAACATTTCCAGTAACTTTAACTTGCCTTCCTATCCAGCGTCTTCCTACTCCAATCTACTCTTCATGCGTGCCAGATTCTCCTAAAGCGCAGTTGATTTGATCACCTCCCTGTTGAGAAATCATTTGGAGGTTCTATACACACATAAAGAAAAGTCTAGGTCTTTTATGTAGTTTAAACAGATTGTCCTTGACCAAACTCCTATACATCTGTTGAGACCCATCCCTCTCCCCTCCACTCCACGCTTCATAGTTAAAATCCTAGTCACTTCAGACTGTCCACATCTCTCAGATGCCAGCATTCACTCAATACCCTTTTTATCTGTGAAGATTTTCCACGGCTTTCTCCCTTGGTAACTGGTATAAAATTAACCACTTCATTTATCCATTCTAACACAACCTTGTGTACATACTTCTATGACAACATTTGTCCCACTGTAATAATATACGTTGTGAGCCTTGGCTTTGGAGTCAGAGAGGCCAGAGTTGAATGTTTGTTCTGCCATGGACTTGGAGACTTGGAGCAAGTTAGCGTCCCTAAGCCTCAGTTTCCTAATCTGACAAATGGCATTCTGGTATCTACTTCACGGTATTGTAGTCATAGTTGAAAATGAGATCACTCATGAAAATAGGTACAGTCTCTGGTGTATGGTAACCACTCCAAAGATAAAAATTATTAACCATTTTTATCATAGTTAGCAATAGTTGATGCACTGATCTCCTCCACTGTATAATCAGCTGTATAAAAGGAAAAATAATTACATTTTCATCATTGTATCTCCAGTCCCTGATCACACAGTGCTTGGTATCTAGAAGGCAATTTATAAATATTTACTAATTTAAAAAAGAACATGGAATAAAAATATCAGAGAAAAAATAAAATTTTATACTCCTTGAATTTATCCTTAATACATCCAGATTGGTAACATGATCTATTGAACAGAGTGTGTTACATTTACAGTGTCACTAAGAAACCAATGACGTCTTGATTCCAAAAGACAAGAGACAGCATATGTAAGTAACAATAACATACATTCTTTCTACTATCTCTTCCAATTTAGACCGAACAACTTTTTGATGCATGAATTCAGCCCACTGAGACATGAAAAGGTGAGGCCTTTTCTTTACAAATTAAAAGGAATGGCTATTTTGGAAGTAGATGGAAATACACAGTATGAGACTTTGCAAAATCATATCCTTCAGAAGCACAGAGTCCTGTTATCAATTTTCAAAGCCCAACTGCAATATAAATTTTATTTTATTAATGTCCTACATATCATGTCTTTCTTTTCATTTACTTACATTACTCATGCTCCATTTAATGATTTCTCTTTGCTCTAAAACTTACACTCTGTCACTTCTAGAAGATTCATAATTATTTTGTTTTTTATAAGACTAGAAAAGTGTTTGAAAAGTTAGAAGTGATGATATGATAGTGTTTGAGAAGACATATTTAGCATAAAGTATCCAGCTGTGTTAGAGTACATTCATCACTTAACCTCATAGATAGTGATGTCAGTTTTTCATTAACCTGTCAAAGACCAAAGAACTTGGGGAATGATAAGTGTGTGTGTGTGTGTGTGTGTGTGTGTGTGTGCGGGAGATAATTTTCAAATTGCATGGTTTTTCTTTCAAAAACAAACATGAAAAGAAAACCCTACATCAACCTGGTAAGATAATCACTGATACTTCTGTATTCAATTGGATTATTGAAGCATAGTACATGGCTACAGGGAAATTTAAAAGTACCAGAATATACTAAGCTTTAAATACAATTTTTGAGCAGGTAGCAGCATCAGGCTTATTCTCACAATTTATATATGAGAAAAGTAAGACCCAGACATATTGTTTTTATGTTTAAATCAGATTGATTTAAGAGGAAAGACTAGAATGTGTATATTAACGTGTATATTACTTTATCATTATGCCATCCCTTATGTTCATACTTTAAGTTGACCCTTCTCACTTTGTGAAAGAGAGGTTCATCTGCTTTAGTCCAAGAGGGCAGAGTGTTAGCATCTTTTTGGAGGCTGCTGAGTTAAACAAATCAAATGTATTCATTGATAAATACCCATGCATGATGTTGATTGCATTAATTAGGGTGATGCAGAGTTAAATAATTTATTCATCAAAGAGAGTAGAAGAAAGTAATGATCATTATAGTGGTTCCTATACACTCACACTGGAAGTCATTCACAGAGTGGTTTACCAAAGGACCTAAAGTGTGACCAGCATTTTGGAGCTCTCTGGGGAGCAGAATCGGACCCAGATGAGCACTCACAACTTTTCTTGGCCAAAGTTACCAATAACATCTCACTGTAATTCCAATTATGGCTTCTTGGCTAACTGCAGAAGCTTCCTGTGTATTCCAACAAGACTTTCCAATTTTTTTTTTTACTTTTATCTGCTCATGAATATCCAAGATCTACAGGTAAACTTTTAATTTAGTTTAATTTTGTGCCAAATTATCACTTAAGCTGGAATTTCCTATGTATATCCAGTATTTCTTCAGGTGGAACGACTCTCCTGTCAGGTCCTTGAGCTAATATCACTTCCCACTGAGTGTGACCCCACACATAATAATTCAAAATCAGCAATTACTGAATGAATAAGTGAATGAATGAATTCGAGGTTTTGATTCCCTGAGATATAATTTAAAGTAAGATTACAATTGCAGAAGCGTGCAGCATTATTTTGGTAAGAAAGATGATTTTAATGCCCAGAAGACATAAATTTATGCTGGTTTCAATGAAATCTAAATAGTATGATCACCATACACTTCTAGGAATAAAACTTTTCATCTCTTTGCTTCTTTAAACTGGGTTCAAACCCAGCGTAATAAAAAAATATTGCCCAGATTTTGTTATCCAGTAAAAGCTTGGGAAATGAACATAAAGTTAAGTATGTAGGTAGTAATAATGCCTTACGTTTATAGAATGCTTTCCAAATTATAGACTTCTTTTTCTTAAAGTTATCCAATTTGATCTGCAGAACTGCCTTTAGCAGAACTGTGCTATATCAATATAGGTATATGGTCTTTCATCTGCTATTTCAAAATACAAAAACCTCTAAGGAGCAAAAGATGTTTATTTTTATTTTTATTTTTAAATTTGCTGCCAAAACTCATTTAAAAGTGAAACCAATCTGAGCTTTTGTGAGGATGTTACATATCTTACTTTCCCCACTTAGAATAAATATTCATGAATCACTGCAAATACATGAGTACTACCCTTTTGGGGATTATACCTCAGACCCCATTTAGTATTAAATAATATATGATAGATGCACTACATGATTTTTCTTAATCTGATTTTTTTTGAGAGGAAGAGAGAGAGAGTGGGAGCACGTGCAAGGGGGAGGGGCAGAGGGACAAGAAGAAAGAGAATCTCAATAGTTTCCATGCCCAGTATGAAGCCCAAAGGAGGGTCCCATCCCACAACCCTGGGATCCTGACCTGAGCCAAAATCAAGAGTCAGATGCTCAACTAACTGAGCCACCCAGGCACCCCTCTTAATTTGAATTTAAACGTGACTGGATCCACAGGTTTCAACTAACATGTTGTGGGCCATTGGTAATATGGTCAATTTAATGATGAAGTAACCAGTTCCTAGTGGTTATAAAAAAGTGCACCCAAGGTCACACGGCCAGGTAATTCTCATTTCAGGCCCAGTTTCTTGATGACCTTCCTCAAAAACATATTTGGTAGACAAAGAAGGGGATTTTTAGTCATGCAATAAATATTTAGTAGAGATTTTAGATCACAGTAACTCCTTTTCAAATATACTACTTGCCAAAAATGAGTTGAAGGCAAAATATATTTTTCATTCTTTCATAAATAGACCTGTGGTCAACCCATTCACAAGTGCTCTGAGAAGAAAGCAAATATAGATATATTTCTCAATCTATAACTTACTAAAGTGATGGTCCCTCAAAACTTTAAGTGGATTTTACCCAGAGTGAAAGTCAATTTTTTAATGCACGTGGTACACCTGCCAATAAATATTCAGCTAATAGCGGGAATGCGCTGATGTTTTCAAAATAATCATGTCAGAGGAAAAGGAACACATTACAGATCCAGCTATCCTATTTCTTCTACTTACCCTCCACAAACTTAGAATTCCTTTTGGAAACATAGAAGTTTATGAACCAAAATAAATTAAAGAACTTTTTAGGGAGTTATTAATAAGTAATACACCACTTTATAATGTATCTTCGATTCACCAATAGATTACATACCACTGGTTATGAAAGATGGTTTGTGGATATGGGCATAAATCTTATCATTAATATATGCTAAAACTTCCCTGTTTTCCACTCTCAATGTTCACTATAAGACAGATTTTCTCTTTCTTGATAAACAGAACAGAACTGGGGACCTATAGCATTATTGAAGGGGTAAATAGATTCTTCTCTGCCTAAAAATATTACTCACAATCATATAGATATTTAGAATCAAAAGACATCTCAGAAGTCATCTAGTTTAAAGGTTATCAACTGTACTTCTAGAAAAGGAAACCTTTCTCCTGGAGTTACATTTTTGTCATTTCTATTTATGAGAAATTCAAAGTAAGTCTCCTTGCAGTTTGCATACACTTTAGCATACTGTCCCTGAAAAATAGCGAATAATTCCAATCTCTTTCACATAAGAGCCCCTCAGATGGTTGAAGTCTGCTACCAAGCCCTCCATTTCCCACAAATTTTCCATTCCTATGATACTCTAAATAGATATTTTTACTTGATTTTGTTAATCATAGTTTTTTGTAGCCACAAAGGTAATTAGGAAATGTATTGAAAGGAAACGATAAGTAGCAAGGTTGGATGAAAGACAAATAGCAATTATTATAATGATTTACACTTACATGATTCTTTACTATGAGCCAGGAGCTTTTTTTGCATTATTCTAAGTATGTCCTGTGTAATAATATTTAATCCTCACAGTAATCCTATGAGCTAATTACTGTTATTATTTTCATTTTATAAATGAGGAAACTGAAGCACAGAGAGGCTAACTGACTCCCTCGTGTCCACACAGTAACTGGCCAAGCTAGAATTTTAACCAGGGCAGTCTAACTCCATGGCACATATGCTTCTCCTCTCTGCCATACTGGATAACTTCCAGAAGATTAATGGAGCAAAGCAGGGCCCCCAAAGAATTAAGCAAATTGTCAATCAATAACCCAAATATATGAGGACAAGGAGAAGGAACAAACAAGAAAATAAAGTTAGCACATACTGTAGCTCACTACTCTCAGCATCCAGTGATGATTTTGCCTGCAAAACTTATTGCCATGATGTTTATTTAACATACAAAGAATACAGTTCAGCTAACATAGCAGTATGTTTAACTTGCAATTTCAACTGAATTTTAAACTTTTAATCTCCAATTCATGATTTTTCCAGAATAGTTTTTCTTTTTTCTTTCTTTTTTTTTTTTTTTTTTTGTCTGTAGGTAGGATCACATGGTTTCAAAGCTGTATTATTAGTGAGAAGAAAAACCTAGAAATATATTAAATCGATGTTCAGCTGCATCTTCAGTGACATCCTAATAATACATACCATCCTTCTTTATAAAAATAATGGGATAAAAACAATTTTACTCTCTATTATTGGTTCACTTTACGTAAGGCCCAAACATTCATTATACGAATCATTGTTGTGTCATTACTATATACCAGGTACTACTGGGTATCAAAATCCCATAACAAAAGACACTATCTCTGTCTTAAAATCATTCATAGGTTGGTGGAAGGAACAGAGAAGTAAATCATAAATTACAAACCACTGTAAGTTAGAGGGCACATGTAATCACAGCTATTACGAGAACAGAGATGGTTTACGTAACCCTGATGAAAAGAGGGAATCTTTGCACTGAGTCTTAAAGAATATGTCAAGTTAACCATGGGGGAAAAAAATGGAACAAATAAGCCTCCGAACAGAAGTTGGACAGAAGCCTAGAGGTAAGAGAAAGCATCGAGCATTGGGAAAATTGCAAGCAATTTGTTTTAGCCAGAGGTGAAGATGTGCCTAGACTGATTGATAGCAGATGAGTCTGTCAAAATGTGGAGGAATCAGATAACCCAAGATGCGGGTTAGATGACTACATGGTTTGGCTTTTATTCTGCCGAAGATGATAAGGTATTCTAAGATTTTCTTTTTCTCAAGAGTCTCGACATAATTTTTTTAAATGAAAAATCTTAAATTAAATATATACATATATGTTATACATGTATATATTATATGTATATAATATATATGTATTATATCTATATTTTAAGGACCTTCCCTTTTAGTTTGAAAGACTTCCTATATGCCTTCACACAGCTTTTCATAATATTAACGTCTTTGTCTGAATACAATTATTGAAACCAGGAAATTAACATTAATACATCGCTATTAAAAATCCACAGAACTGAATTCAAATTTCATCAGTTTTACACGGCCATTTTTATGGTCTAGATCGAACCCACGATCCCAAGATGAATTAAGATGGCATGTCTTCTTAGTCTCCTTCAGTTCCTCAGTCCTTCTTTGCCATTTGTGACCTTGACAGTTTTGAAGAGTACTAGTTAATTATTTTGTAGAATTTCTTTCAACTGGGAATATTTGAGAGCTTTTCATAATTAAATTGATATTGGGCCCTTCTTAGTGGATATATTAGGAGATATAGGATGGGAAGATGTCTCATTATTAATTTAACTCACACTAAAGGTGGTGTATACCAGATTTCCTCACTGTAAAGTTAGTATTTTACCCTTTGTAATGATAAGTGTGGGATGATATTTTGGGCCTGTATAAATTTCCCGTCCCTCATCATTTTTAGCTCACTACTTTCAGCATCCAGTGATGATTTTGCCTGCAAAACTTATTGCCATGATGTTTATTTAATTATAACTCCCTGTTTCCATTTCTTCTACATATTTTTAAGTAAATTCTATCCCCAACGTAGGACTCAAACTCATGATTCCAAGATCGAGTCACATGCTCTACTGACTCAGCCAGGCAGACACCTCCTACTTCTTCTACATTTATCGATTGGAATTCTACTGTAAGAAAGGACTAAACATTATCCTCTTATTATTTCTTGAATTATTTATTTATACCAAGAGAGTCTTAGATATCCAGGTTATTCTGTGGGTAGTTTTCTATTGCTACCATTATTTTATTTTACAAACTGATCCAGACTTGACCATTAGAAGCATGTTCGAATTCACTCCTGAGCCCCTTTAACATGGGCCATCCTGCATCCTTTTTTGAGCACTTCTTTACTTTCTGATTTCTAGGCATATCTTCTATATTCCCTAGAATCAACCATTTCACCATGGAGTTCTGGAATCTTATTAGTAAATGGTATTTAAAAACCAACCTCTGCAGAGATTTTAGATTATTTAACAACATCTATGACAGAATTATGGAATGTCGATCAAATATATGGTATAAATAAAATTAAGGGAAATTTAACAACTATGTTCCAATGTGTGAGTCAGAGTATTTAAGGAATAGAATGAGCAGGATTTGATTAAATATATCAAAACAAATAAAAATAATGTTATTTAAAAGAGGGGCTCCTGGGTAGCTCAGTCAGTTGAGCGTCTGACTGTTGATTTCGGCTTAGGTCATGATCTCCAGGATCGTGGGATTGAGGCCCGTGTTGGGGCATGGAGCCTGCTTAAGATGTCCTTTCTTTCCCTCTGCCCCTCTCCCCTGCTCATGCTCTCTCTCTAAAATGAAATTTTTTTAAAATGTTATTTAAAAGAAAACCTTTTTTAAGCATGGAAGATTATTTCACCTTCCTGTCACAAAACACTGATTCACATAGCATGTCCGCTTGCTCACTGAAAGCTTTTCAGTTCAAAGTGATATGGAAAGTAAACTCTATCTAGATCATTTTGTTCTCGTTTGTTTTCATAGCCAGAAAGTGAAAAAGAATACCCACAACATTTTAAATATGTACGTTTTTCTTCATTTCCTAACAACATGGCAGGAAAACCCTTTCTCAGAAGACAATTAGTTATGCCAGATAATACATAAGAAAGCTTATTTTTGAATGCAAAGTTAAGCCCCTTTAATGCAATCAAAGTCCTTGGGGCTGAAAATGAAGAGAAAAATGTAAATCAGAGCTGGCAATTTGTTGGCTGACAACGGTAATAAATTCCTGTTTGTGTGTAGTGCTTGCTACTATTTGTACGAGTTATGATGAGTAAAAGGAAGGGATAGGTAAGTCCTTCCCTAGATCTTCTCCCAGATGGGTGTTCAGAGGCTCATTTGTTATGGTAATAAGAGACGGAGTAACCAATCTTCTAAGACTAAGATCGAAGGCAACTAAATAATGTTATCTTTGCACTAGCTCTTTTTCCTTCTTGCTGCACTCATTCTATCCTTAACTTTTGTCTTCTGGATGGCACCCCCCAATAAGGTACTTGAACTTAATTCACCATTGTTTCAGGCTCTATGTTTTTGGGAATCCAGGCAAAGAGAAGGAACCAATACTCACTACCAGAAGTGGAAGAGACATTACCATAGCTAAAGGTAAAATTTTAAAAATAAGAAAATATATTTTGATAAATTTGAAAAATAATAAATTATATTCCCAAGCTTCTTTATAATACAACCTGCTAAAACTGATTAAGAAACAGTGGAATGCCTGAATATACACTATTATTCACCTATCTATGTCTCATATAAATAAAAGAAACAGAATTTAAAGAAAATCACACACACACGTGCACACGCACACACACACACAGAGGTGCTGACAAGTCCAGATAGTTTTAGAGGTGAGCTTTGCAAAACACTCAAGAATCAGATCACAATGCAATATTCTGCAACTTATTTAGAGACTAGATAAGGAAAGAATGCTGAGTCACACTTAAAAAGTTTTTTTGTAATATTTATTTTTGAGAGAGAGACAGAGACAGAGTACAAGGGGGGGGGAGGAACAGAGAAAGAGGGAGACGCAGAATCTGGAACTAGCTCCAGGCTCTGAGCTGTCTGCACAGAGCCTGACATGGGGCTCAAACTCACAAACCTCAAGATCATGACCTAAGTCGAAGTCAGACGCTCAACCAACTAAGCCACAGGTGCCCCATGAGTCACACTTTTAAACAAGATAGACTAAAGTGGACCATATTTGCCCTCTTGTCTTGAACAACCAAAAATAAATAAAACACAAAATATGTGAAATAATTATTTTAAAGATACTGTATATCAGCTAGTAATGGAAAGTGATTCCTGAGAGACAGAAAACAAACATTATGAGTCCCATGATTGTCCCAACTTACTAACCTGAGAATATTTCCAGGCCACAGTGCAGACAGAGGAAAGTCAGCAGGATACCTGTGTTGGGCTGAGAGTTCAGGGTGACCAAAATGGCTAGAGCTGGCAGGACTGAGTACCAGTGAGCAGAGGGCTGCTCATAGAGCATATTCAAGATATGTCCCCAATAATTATTCACCTGAGTACCGATAAGCAAACACACATAAAGAAACTACCTTAAGGCAGCAGGCAGTCCAAAAGGATTAAAGAGAATGGTACTGGTGCTTACATGTGATAGAGAAGAGTGCCTGATCCCATTAGCTACACTAGAAAAACTCATGACTTGCTGGACATCGGCTAGAGTACTCAGAAGAATCTTGCCTCTGAAGTAGAAAATAGTCACACTCTGAGTCCTGGCCTGGTCCCATGTAAGAAATCTTAAAATCAAGAACTTAAGGGATAAAACTGTTCTAAGTATCTAGATGCATACTACAACAAAGCTGAAAACTATTTATAGAAATACAAAAATATCCAAGATGAATGAGTTAAAATTAACAATGTCTGAAATTCAATAAAAAAAAATTCAGGCTTGCATAAAGACAGCAAGTATGTCCCATAATAAGGAGTAGATTGATCAATCAAAACCAACTCATAACTGTCACAGCTATTAAAATTAGAACACTAACACATAAAATTAGTCACTATAACTATATCCTCTATGTTCAAAAAGTTAAGTGGAGGCATGGAAGAGTATAAAAGATCCAATTTGGAAATGAAAACCATAATGTCTGAGAGAAAAATATACTATATAGGATTAGTGAGATAGTAGAAATTAGAATATCAAGAAAAAAATTGGTGAATTTGGAAATAATAATGTAAACTATCTGAAATGCAACACAGAGGTAATATAAAATTTTTAAAATGAACAGAACATCAGTGAAGTGTGGGGCAAATTTATGTGACCTAAGATACATATAATTAGAATTCCTGAAAGAGAGGAGAGAGATGGGAATATAGAAAAAGTATTTGAAGAAATGATGGTTGAAAATCTTCCAAATATGATGAAAACTATAAAAACAAGACTTCAATGAACATCAATCACAAAAAATATGAGAAAATTTATACCATCACACATTATAATAAAATTTCTCAAAACCAGTGATAAAGAAAAAAAATCCTAAAATCACACAGAAAAAAAGACACATCAAACACAGAAGAGCAAACGTAAAAAATATCATATTTGTTGTTTGAAACAAAACAACAAGCAAGATAGCAGCAAACATCATTAAGTATAAAAAGAAAAAAAAGTCAACTTAGAATTCTATGCTCAACAAAAACGATCTTAAAAAATTATAGTAAAACAAAGCCGCTTCATATGTTTTTCAGACATAGAAGTCTGAAAAACAGTGTGAGTTGATAACCACAAACTCACACTACAGGAAATGTGAAAAAAAATTTCTTCAGGCAGAGTAAAAATGATTCCATATGGAAATCCTAATATACAGCAAAAAGGAAAAAAGGAATGAAATATATTGGAAATGGTAACAACATGAAAGATATATAATTTGTGCCTATTATTTTACTTTTTTAAAGTACTTACCATTGTATATAGCATGGATTATTACTCAGCCCTCAAAAAGAATGAAATCTTGCCATGCAGATGGAACTAGAGTATATTATGCTAAGCAAAATAAGTCAGTCAGAGAAAGGCAAATACCATATGATTTCACTCATATATGGAATTTAAGAAACAATACAGATGAACATAGGGAAAAGGGAAAAAAGAGGGAAACAAACTATAAGAGACTCTTAACAATAGAAAACAAACTGAGGGTTGGTGGAGGGGAGGTGGGTGGAGGGATGGGCTAAATGGGTGAAGGGCATTGAGGAAGGCACTTGTTGGGATGAGCACTGGGTGTTATATGTAAATGATGAATCACTAAATTCTACTCCTGAAACCAATATTATACTATATGTTAACCGACTGAATTTAAAGAAAAGTTTGAAAACAATAAAAATAAATAAATAAAAGTAATGATCTGTTTAAACAAAATTAATGTTAATTTTTGTGGTGTTTATTATATACTTAATTCAAAACATATGATCACATCACGACAGGGATGGGAGAAATGCAAGTATACTACTGAGTTTTCATATTGTACATTCAATGCTATAATGCCACTTGAAGATATACTGTGATAACTTCAGACGTCAGATGTACACTATAAACCCTAATACAAATGCAAAAGTAACAAAGCAAAGAATTATAACTAACCAGACAACAAGTGAGATAAAATAGAATCATAAAAAAATATTTAACCTAAAAGAAGAAAAAAGGGGAAGGAAATAAAGAACTGTTAGAACAAATTTTAAAAAATCAAAAAGAAAGATAACCAGTCTTATCAATAATTGTATTAATACACTGCCTAAGAATCCCTTTCAACTACAGATATTTTCAAATTTGATAATAAAAGCAAGACGTTACTGTATGCTGTTTATGAGAAACATGCTTTAAATGTAAAAACATGGATTAACATTTAAAGAATGGAAAAGATATATCATGCTAATATTAATCCAAAGAAACTTGGCTATATAAATATCTAATAAATCAGAGTACAAAGCATAGAACATGGCCAGGGATAAAGAGGATCATTTCATAATGATAAAGAAGTCAATTTATTAAAAGAACGTAACAATCCTCAAAGTTTATGAACCTAAAAACTTAGATACAAAATGTTCATAACAACTTTGTAGAAAAAATATTTTTAAAACTTCTAGCCTACAAGAAAATTAATTATCAAACTATATAATGGAGTCATATGAATACTGAGAAAAATCTAAACCTATCACAAAATGGGAGAAGCCTATTAGCAAGAAATTAGCAGAAAGAAGATATCCAAATAGCCAATGAGTAAATTCTCTCATTCTCTCTAGTAATCAGCAAAGGTAAAACAAAAGTAAGATAGTATTGGGGCGCCTGGGTGGCTCAGTCGGCTAAGCATATGACTCTTGATTTTGGCTCAGGCCATGATCTTGTGGTTTTGTGAGTTCGAGCCCCACATCGAGCTCTGCACTCGCATGGAGCCTGCTTGGAATTCTCTCTCTCTCCCTCTCTCTCTGTGCCCCTACCCTGCTCACATTCTCTCTGCCTCTCTCAAAATAAATTAAAAAAGTTTAAAAGTGAGACAGTATTTCACAATCATCTGTTAACAATGACAACAAAAAAGTCACATAAAACCAAGTACTGGTGAAGATATGGGGTAATTCGAATTCTCAAGCACTTGTTATGAAGTACAAATAAGTAAAACTTTGGAGAGTATGTTTTTCAGCTAGCCTAACTGAAAATGTACAAACCTTGACCAAGCAATGCCATAATCCCACATGTGCATGAAAAGGATATTACATAAGTGTAAATTGCAATATTATTTATATAAAAAAGTTTAAAATGCACACAACCTAAATCGACTATGAGAATACTGTAGAAAAAATAGTCTTATTTGTATACTATAGTATATCTATATAATGTAGTATTATATGAGCCCAAATACCATACATTCTATTAACCATGCCACCCACTATTTTGAAAGATTATTTAAATGCTTTGACATTCCATCATTTTCTGGTTTCTAACTGTGGATGAAATTTGTCAACCCTTTTTCTCTTTTTGCTTTAAATTTTTTTCACATTTATTTTTTAGAGACAGAGAGAGACAAAGCACAGGAAGGAAAGGGGCAGAGAGAGAGAGGGAGACACAGAATTCAAAGCAGGCTCCAGGCTCTGAGCTGTCAGCACAGAGCCCTATGCGGGGCTCGAACCCATGAACCATGAGATCATGACCTGAGCTGAAGTCAGATGCTTAACCAACTGAGCCACCCAGGTGCCCCAAGCCTTTTTCTTTTTAACATATTCTAATTTTTTAAGACTAGAGACCTACTAGTTTAAGTTGTTGCAAGTCATTGTTATTCCATCCACGGCATGATAGGTTAGGCCAAGTAATTCAGATTATTACATTTTATGGAGCAAATAGGAAATATTGTGTATCTCATGTACGTGTATCCTAATGTAACTCTAAATCATGACATTTAAACATAATTGTGACTTTTAAAATAGCACAGCCAAGGGGCGCCTGAGTGGCTCACTCAGTTAAGCACCTGACTTTGGCTCAGTTCGTGATCTCACTGTTTGTGAGTTTGAACCCTGCGTCCAGCTCTGTGCTGGCAGCTCAGAGCCTAGAGCCCGCTTCAGATTCTGTGTCTCCCTCTCTCTTTGCCTCTCCCCTGCTCAGACTCTGTGTCTCTGTCTCTTTCAAAAATAAATAAACATTAAATAAATTTCTTAATAGCACAGTTGAGGTGATACATTATTTAGAATCTCTAATTTCAATTATATGAGAATACAGGCATGATGTACTTCCAAAATATTATACTGATTATAGTCCCTGTTTTTATTCATATGTGATTAACCAGCCAATAATGAAAAGAAATTTCTCTAGTACTATAAATATGATGATTATACTAATCTAATTTATTTTTTCATGAGATCTCTCCTTTGCCTTCTTAGGCATTAATATACACTGCTTGTATTACTGCGAGTGGATTTTCTATTATTATTGTGCAAAAACTAATAAAGACATTAAAAAGACAAAAGACTTAAGAGCATCTACTGCCAACTCATGATTACTCATGAAATTTATTGTCAATGTGGGAACAATGTTTTAAAGCTTTAAAAGTCAATAAAATTATAAAAATTTTAAAATATAAACCTTTGGTTTTCATAGGAGAATACAATTACTCATTATCTATGCCCCTAGTGGCAGTTAAAGACTTAATTGAATATTTTTATCATCAAAAATCTTAGCAAAGAAGTATAAGACACATAGATTCTACTTGCTGTTAAGGTAAAAATAAGGGGCGCCTAGGTGGCTCAGTCAGTTAAGCGACCCACTTCAGCTCAGGTCATGATCTCGCAGTTCATTGGCTCGAGCCCCATGTCGAGCTCTGAGCTGACAACTCAGAGCCCGGACCCTGCTTCAGATTCTGTGTCTCCCTCTCTCTCTGCCCCTCTTCCTCTCACATTCTGTCTCTCTCTCTCTCAAAAATAAATAAACATTAAAACATTTTAAGTAAAAATAAAAGACATAATGACCTATTTTATACAAAGACAATTTGGGCAGGGGCATGCCATCATGAAAGTACCACCCACCTCTGTTTGCCACCACCAAATTCATTGGACGGATGTCTGTCTCTGTGCTCGAACAAGTTTCTTCCACTAGAGTAGGTGTAAAACCTGATCATGATCTATGTGGAATTTAGAGATAAATTTAATTTAAGCATCCATATAGGGAACTTGACTAAATAAATAAACTTTTTGTAAAAACGTAAAGTTGAACATGCTATTTATTAAAAGCATAAAAGAGATTGGCAGTCACAGGTCACTTACATCTCATCTTTATGAGAGAAAAGTTGAGTTTCCACATATAATTGCTATATTCAAGTCCTAGAGTTTAATTACAATGTATTCTTCTAAACGTTGTTTCTTATTGCAAAGACAGCCACATTCTCTGACTGAATGCTTTGCTAAATCAGGCAGCTCTTGTGGAATCTGGTTGCTGTGAAAAATTCTAAACACCCCTTGTTTTATTGGACAGAGTTGCATCATCAGGGAATGAGTCATTAAGATATGTATATCCACCTCAGCTGTGTTATCACTGAAAGGGCTGAAAGCTAAAGGCAAAAACCAAACCCTTCCAATATTTCAAAAGTGGACATGTGTCTTTTTGTAGTCAAAATCTGTGTAATTGACTATACCTACAAAGCGAATTTTCATTAGCAATTTTAAAAGCAATTATTCCCTCCCATGATTTTTTAAATTTTCATTACATTCATATAAAAGATTATGTAGGGAACACATTAATATTTTCAGAGTTCTTTACTGATTTTTTATCATGTCATTTTCTTTTGCCTTAGAGAGTATGAATCGTACTTAAATTCTGAAATCTGTTGCAGCTTCTAATATTTCTCCTACTTGAGCCTAAATTGAAGAACTGTTTAAAATTGTCAAAATAATGATACGTCAATATACAGTGTTGAAAAAGAGATAATAAAAATATAAGTGTAAACCCATCAAAACTATGTTTTGACTTATATAATGATAGTCAAGGCATGAAAATTTAAACACCCTTCCATCTAAGCAAGTGGTATATTCCAAATACTTGAACATGCTACAGTTAACCTTCCTTAAAAAGAATATGAGAAAAAATAACCCAAAACTTATTTCAAAACATGGTGAAATATATGAGAATGTCCTTTGTGCAACATTTTATTAATTTTGTGCTATCTTTAGATTCCCAACTTCTTGCTCTATATTATATTTTCCACTTTGCTATATAATACGGTTCAGAAATGGTGCAAATTCTAACAAATGTACTTAGGAACTTTTGTAATATTTTCTCCAGGCCCTGTCGATATATGAGAACTATTTATCAAAAAAACAGCTAATGATGTCCGAATTACTAGAATGAACTTTACATGAGGCAGCTCTTAACATGGCAAATGGGATCCATTCTCAAAAAAACACTCCACACCATCTTAGATGCTATGTCCCCACCTTCCAGTCTTCTGGCCATCACCTCTTCCCTGTGCCGCTGTCACTTCCCCTTGACTGCTTCCACAGGGGTATTGCCTCTGTGTGTCTTCCTTTACATTTCCCGCATTACAAAACTGCTAGGAAGATATTTGAGCCAAGATGCACTGCTCTTGAAGAATTGTGTTTTTTATTTTATTCAATTCTCTCTCTGTCTACCTTCTTTTCAATAAGGGACTGCTGTTAGAACTACTCTCACTGATCATGTCTTATCCATCTCCTTTCCTTGGCAGAAATTCTTTTTCGTGGTTCCAACTTTTATGATTGTCCCTCTAAAAACATGGCTAACTGAAAGGGTAGGAAGTGGAAGATGGACAGTAAGCTGGTGCCCTCCACCCTGTTCTCCTGCAAATTTCTACTTCTATTTCTATTTCTACTTCTACAGTTACTTTAACTGGGATGAATGTTACTTTAAATTTTCTTATAAGAAATGGGTATATACAATGGAATATTACTCGGCGATCAAAAAGAATGAAATCTTGCCATTTGCAACGTGAATGGACCTGGAGTGAATTATGCTAAGTGAAATAAGTCAGTCAGAGAAAGACAGGTATCATATGATTTCACTCATATGTAGATTTAAGATACAAAACAGATGAACATAAGGAAGGAAAACAAAAATAATATCAAAACAGAGAGGTAGACAAACCGTAAGAGACTCTTAAATACAGAGAACAAACTGAGGGTTGCTTGTGGGGTATTGGGTGGGGGGAAGGGCTGAGGGCGTGAGAGGCATTAAGGAGGATACTTGTTGGGATGAGCACTGGGTGTTATATTTAAGTGATGAATCACTAAATTCTATTCCTAAAATTATTATTACATTAAATGTTAACTCACTTGGATTTAAATTTAAAAAAATAAATAAAATTTAAAAAAAGAAATGATTACTTCAATAAATAAATAAGCAATGGGTAAAAAAAATCCACAGTACTGTTTAATTTTCTACAATATCATTTCTCCTTTGCAATCATTATTTTCCTGTTTCTATATCTTTCCTCCTATTTTCTGATATTCAGCAGGAGATTTAAGGGATTAGGCTACCTTTTAACCTCAGTTATCCTTCTGAAACTTTCTAACAATTTTTATGTGGAACTAGTCCATCCAGACAATGTGTACATTATTTATCTTGTTCATGCCTTTAATACCTTGACTGGATAGTGATACTTGGAAGAAAAAAAATAATAGGTTTTGTTCCATTAAACTTTATTGTATCTATACACTTTATCAGCTATATGACAGATTAAAACAGCCTTTCTGGATTTCTCTAGGAACTTAAACCCATTAATGATACAATGCTTGATTAGAATACAAATTGACAAACTGGGAGTTGAAATTTTTAGTAGGAGATTTTAAACCAACCGTTAATTAATAGTCTTATCAACTTTCTATTTTAAAGACAACAAAAGATCTGGGTTTTTTTGGTATTAAAAGAGTATCTTACATTCATTCCCTAAGTAGGAGCCTATTGACACTAAGAAGCTCATAACATGGTGATGATGGGTTTTAGTCTTTCCTTGAAAGTCATGGTTTTCTGTTTGTGTACAACTTACTGCTAAGAAGTTTCTTAGAATCTAACCCTATAGCACTGTAGCTGCTGAACTAGTATTATGATCCAAAAATAATACCTGAGAATTACTTATCCTTGAACAGCAAAATCTTACTTTATCACCTGCTTTACGAAAAGGAAGAAAGGCACAAAGGATTGGTGAAGTCACTAGACTATAATGGCCTGCTTTAAATTTTCTATGATCTGGCTTAGTTTATGGATTCTATGATTTAATTCTTCATTAAAGGGAAACAAAACTGAGCTTTAGCCACATACCAGGAAGGACTCAGGGAAAGTTGAGTTGATTTGCCCAAGAGCTTTGGCAGAATCATGAGGAGCTAAGAAATGTAACTTAATTATGCATGAGTAAGGAAGAGCCAGAATTCACAGTAAAATCACGCGCCAGTGATTTAGCTCTGGCTGAAAGTTTCAGGGTCTTGGAAATGATAACTTTATGTAGGCATTTCTTTCCTCAGGACTTTTCTTTCAAGTTTTTATAGATTTGAAAAAAGTTATTCAGCTGCTAAAGTACTATTCACATTTAGAGAAGAAGGATCTTAATATAACTACTGATATGGAACTATCTTCTTCACCTTAGCAGTGAAATCTCCTCATGGAAGAATCCACTGTGTTGGGGGCTGAGGAGAGTGGGGCGGTTATTTTGGTAGGCATACACAGAGACTGTGTCTCCATTTCCTGGCCCTGGGGTAATCTTTGAGAAACCTGAAAGAAAGCCTTTTCTTTGTTCCAAAAGGGCAGGTGTTCACAGGAAGTACAAAAGGGATGGAGGGAAGGGGGCCTTTGAGGGAACTTAGGATTGTATGTTTTGTGTGACCTAAATTCTTATCCTTTGTCTCCCGATAATTCTTTAGTAAAATCTACATCATTCACTAGCATGTTGCAAAATCAGGTTTTTTTTAATGTTACAAAAATGTTGTTTCAGTGTTGGCACAGAGGGCAAATAGAGACTGCCTCCAGGACAGCCAACCACAGCTGGATTAAATGTAGCATGAAATAAAGTGGTTGTTAAAAAGCAGCAAAGATAAATCTTAAATCTCAAACTTGTTTGCCTGGATTTGTGGGAAAGCTGAGAGCTGGAATGCTCTCTCAGCTTGGACAATAAGAATATTAAGAGCTCCTCTTATGGGTGCCTGGGTGGCTCAGTCAGTTCAGCATCCAACTTCAACTCGGTCATGATCTCATGGTTCCTGAGTTTGAGCCCCGCATCAGCTGACTGCTGTCAGTGAGGAATCCATTTCAGATTCTCTGTCCCCCACCCCTCTCTCTCTCTCTGCCCACCCCCCCAAAAATAAATAAACATTAAAAAGAAAGAGCTCTTCGGGGTGCCTGGGTGGCTCAGTCAGTTGAACTTCCGACTTCAGCTCAGGTTGTGATCTCACTGCTCATGAGTTCCAGTCCCGCATCGGGCTCTGTGCTGACAACTCGGAGCCTGGAGCCTGCTTTGGATACTGTGTCTCCCTCTCTATGCTCCTAACCCACTCGCATCCTGTCTCTGTCTCTCTCCAAAATGAATAAACATAAGAAAGAAAGAAAGAAAGAAAGAAAGAAAGAAAGAAAGAAAGAAAGAAAGAAAGAAA